>NW_022196775.1:0-510492 GCF_008641045.1 Pistacia vera | reverse complement strand
TTAAATGTATTAAAAGAAAATTGTGGGCCCATTTACTTTTGCTAATATAAATATATTTACGTGATGTATTTCTATACGTATCCTAGTATGAAGCAGTTATTACATAATAGCAAAGCCGTGTACTTCTTGGGAGATCACTAAGAAGGGAAGGAGAAAGTTGAAGGGGACTGATTTGACAGTCATGGCTAGAATATGGCAATACTTCATTTGTTTGAGGATGATTCTAGAGACACATTACAGTTTAGTGGATGTGGATAGAGCCATTTTACTTTATGTCATTTCAACTAGACAGAAGATGGATGTGGGCGAGATCATAATGGAGAATATAAGGCATGCAGCCAAACCAGTGAGAGCTAGCTATGTTTTCCCGCATCTCATCACGGAGATTTGTACAAGAGCTGGAGTTTAGAAGTCAGATGATGAACCGCTTATTCGTCTTGCACCAATCCTTGACCAAGCTTATTACTAGAGACTCAAAAATAAACCCACTGTTGAAGGAGCTAGCTCAAGCTCAAAAAGACCAAGATCAACTACAACTACACCTGCAGCTCATCCACAACAAAAGATCTATTGCAACAAATTCTAACCAAAGTGAACAGAATTAAGAGATGCCAAGACTGATTGGAAGATCAAACCCGAATGTCATACGAGATGTAGCATCAATGTTGCACCCGTCTAAGCATAGATGTGTCCAACTTCCAATGGCAAGATTGGCAAGATGATGAAGATCAAATTCCTAATGATTCCATGGACGAAGATGACAAAGATGAAGGAGAGGATGAAGAAGAATGAAGCCTAAAGCATATTTATTTTTATTTTTCTATAGTGGAATTTTAGTTTATTTCCTGTTTTTATGTTTACTTTGTTTTTGTATTTTTAGGTTGTAAGATTAGTTGCTAAAATTTGAGATTAAGATGTAATTTTTCCATATTCTGTGAGGTTTTCTTACACATTTTGGATCCTTGAGTTTTTATGTGTTTTGACAAATATTGCTGATGAAGAAAACGATGAAGGGATGTCTATATTTTGCGCTCATTTCTATCTTCATGGATTAATCAAGGGAGTATCTCATTACCTTAAGCTTTTTTTTCTACTCCTATGTTCATTGTTGTCTAACATTAAGGACAATGTCATTTTCTATTAAGGGGGTAGAGAAAATTTTGAATTTTTTTGCATGTTTTAATTGACTTTTATCTTTGTGTGTTTTATGGTTTTTGTGTTGTGTATTTTGATTTTGTATGTTTGTTGTTATTTTCTTTGCCTAGACGAATTGCATAAGTCCATGATGAGATTTTGATTGTTGGAATATTATTTATGAAAAATGCAAAGTATTGCTTCAAGTTTATTTTGGTTGACTTGATTTAGCTTGAGGTTCATTGAGTGGTTCAACCACAATTTTCATTCTTTTGGCATGCTTAGAAACATTTTATGTAGCTATGTGAAGTCTTGATAATGTTGATAGACTCTAGATCCTAGTTGAGAGGTGCTTAAGCTGAAATTGTATGATTAGACATTGTTGAGGAAATGATGTAGGCAATTTTTTGGAACGTTTGAGTCTTTCTAGCCAACCCATGAATGAATTGTCCCCAGTCACCCGTTTGAGCCTTTTGATATTTTTGCCTTCTTTTTCTTTCATGCAACTAAATTGTCCAACCCCTTTACCCCAAACACTTTATCATACCCTTTAGGAGAATTTCAAACCTTGTGTATGACATAAAATAGCTTTGGAGGTGTGTGAATAAGTAATGGATTAAAAAGTTCAAGTTAAGGGGTTGTAAAAAGGGCAATAAAAGGGGCAAGTAACCCCATTTCTGATTGCATTGTTGATTTTGGGTTCAAAAAATAAATAAATAAATAAAAAAGAAGAAACTCTATATATAGTTTTAATTAAAGTTCTTGATTTGTTTATGCATTTCCTGCACAAAAATAAGAAATGCATAAATTTGGGGGTTGTAAAAAGGGTAGATACTTTTGGTTGGTGATTGAGATATCTAATGGATTGTTGTCCTTTAGTTTGAATGGTATTCTATTTGGAATTGCAAGGTTATATAATGGATTATATGTTCTTGATTTAAACAATAAAGAAATTCTCAACATTGAAACCAAGAAAGCTAAACATAGCGATCAAAACCAGACATATCTCTGGCACTGTAGATTGTGTCATGTTAATAAGACCCGCATTGCAAAACTTCAAAGGGATGGAGTTTTGGACCCTTTTGACTTTCAATCATTTGAGGTATCTATCAAAACACCTTCAAGACTAAGTCCATATTATAGCAACTATAGTTCCACTCGGTTGGTTGAGCCGAGTTGGACCATCTAACCATGGAAGAACTAGACGAAGTTCAAATTCACCCTAATCATCCAGACCGAAAGACTCAAATTGTGGCTCAATTAAGACTAGAGATACGGGAGAGACTCATCGAATTCCTCAAGCAAAACCAAGATTGTTTCACATGGTCTCACTTTGACATGACATGGATTAGCCTCAAAGCAATTGTTAATCAACGAAAAGGTGGATAAGTTAATAAGAAATTGGTCAATCCATGAGGTACATTACCCCATCTGGCTCGCAAATGTCATCATTGTCAAGAAGAAGAATGAGAAATAGAGAGCCTGCGTTGACTTCACTTATCTAAACAAGGCTTGGCCCAAGGACTCCTTCCCTCTGCCTCATGTCGACATGTTAGTCTATGCCATCGCTGGTCATGAGCTACTTAGCCTCATGGATGCCTTCTCAGGCTACAACCAAATACTCATGCATCTAAACGATCAAGAAAAGAATTCCTTCATCATCGAGTGAGGCATCTACTACTGCAAAATGATACCATTTGAGCTTAAGAATGCTAGTGCAACCTACCAGAGACTAGTCAACAAGATGTTTGCCAAGATGTTGGGGGACACAATGGAAGATTACATAGACAACACATTTGTAAAGTCTCTTATCGCCAAGCAACACCTTGATCACCTCAAGCAGACCTTTGATGTTATTTGTAAGTATAATATGAAACTGAACCTGAAGAAGTGCTTGCTCGGGGTTTCATCCAACAAGTTCCTTGATTACCTGGTGACTTAGTACGACATAGAAGCCAACCCAGATTATATCTGGGCAGTACTAAACATCCCATTACCTTCATGCATCAATGATGTCTAGTGGCTTGCTGGATGGGTCATTGCGCTAAGCCGATTCATCTTAAGGTCTACTGACAAATGCCATCTTGTCTTCATCACTCTTCGTAAGTCCAAAAGTTCAAATGGACCCTAGCTTGCGAGGATTCTTTGCAACAATTGAAAAGGTACCTCACTTCACTTCTACTCCTCTCCAAGCCCAAAACGGGAGAACAACTATTCACCTACCTCATAATTTCTGAAACGACCATTTCCGTCGTATTGGTTTGAGAGGAAGATGGAAGACAACTTCTAGTCTACTATGTTAGTAAGTCCTTACTAGATGTAGAGACTCGATATAGCTCATTAGAGAAACTTGCACTCGCCCTCATCAATGCCTCTAGGAAGCTTAGGCCTTACTTCTAATGCCACTCCATAGTTGTACTACCGCCTTTTCATTGAAGTAGATACTACATAAACCATAACTCTCAAGTTGGCTCACCCAATGAATGGTTGAATTACGTGGATTTGACGTTTCCTTCCAACCACGTATCGCGATCAAGTCTCAAGTGTTAGTCGACTTCATTGCCGACTTTACACCTAATACTTCTGTTCAAGTGGAGATGGAACTACTAGCTTAACAAAAGGTTCGTCTTCCAAGCAGATGCTCTCAGTTGATGGCTCAAGCAATGTCAATAGAAGTGGGCTAGGACTCATCTTGATCTCACCAGAGGGAGACATTTGTTAAAGTAGGTGCTCTAGAGCCAATCCATTTTGTAAACGTTGACTCTTGTAAATAATGTTTATAATCAATAAAAGACATTTTTCTATATCATAGATCTGATGATATTCATATAAGAAAATGATATACGTCCTTAGGATGGTAGAACCGTGACGAGGGCATCGAGCTTTTCAAATCTCGATAGTGAGAACCCTATGAGCACAAATGGTGGCCATTATAGAAATATCTGTAGCCCCAGTATTATCCTGACTTAAGGAACAGATAATACGGTAAGACTATCATAGTGTTGAATGACCCTGTCGAAAGACAGTGACATATCTCACTTGTCAAGGTTGTTTGGTGATAACCTGGTGCAACACATGGGTGCTTGCTGTAAGCAAGTTCACTGGACAAACCAACTAGAGGATTTCACATAGATGGTAACCCTAGTGGCTGTGAAATAAATCCTCTAACAGATGACGGTGCATGTAATCCTTAAACTTGAGATCACAGGACCGCCTTGTGCACCAATTAATGTAGTTTGACACTAGCCCAATGTAGTTTTATTAAGGACTATCAGAACGATAGTGATTGGTTGTATCGAGAAGTGTATTGAGGCTATGATGGATCAACATAAGATTCATCACTCTTGGGTACGGGAGAAGTTATCTCACTATGCAATTCAGTCAAATGGGCAATGATAATAAATCTGTGGCCACAGTGGGATTGAGTTGTCGTTTAAACCAATTTATTATTCTAGTCGTTGGTCTAATAATCGAATACTAATATATCAAGGGTGACATCTGAGGTAACTATTTCTATACCTCAGTCTTGATGAGATAATAGATGATGAAAGGATTTGATTACACGGTAACTATACCGTTGACATGTATTAGTACTTCGCTAATCCCTATGTGTTGGGTGACCATGATGCTTGGCTAGAGGCCAGTCTTGGTCTGTGTGTTGTGAGACGATTAATTCGTGGTTAATTGTGATATTACTCACTGCCAACATATTAGGGGGCCTATGGGTCACACACATAGGAGTAGTTTGAGGATTTTGGTTTAAGGGGATTTTCATCTTTTAAGACGAAAAGGTATTTTGGTAATCTCACAATGTAATAAAATTTGCTAAGGTTATTGCCTGTATTCAGTTTTATATCGAAATTAAAATTGGTGAGACTATATTTAAATATATGTGTGCATATATTTAAATGGATTATTATTATTATTATTTAATATTAATATATTAATATATTAATGTTTGTGGATTTTAATAATAATTATTATTATTATTAATTAATTACAAATATGGCTTGTTTGGTTGCAAGGATGGATTAATAATAGAATCCATGGCTATTCCTAAATGGAATAGGGTTTTAATTAGTTGCACTATATAAGTGCAACTTAAATTAAAACACATATAAAAATAAAAAATAAAAATTTTGCTTTTAGCAAAACCCTAGCCGTACACGCCCTTCCCTTTGTGAGAATTGTGTATCAATTCTGATGAAAAATCCAAAGAAGCAATTGAATTAATCTAGCCAATTAATTCAATTGTGACTGTTCCTGCCTTCGTGTGTATATCATAAGTGCAATCCTTTTCTTGGATTGATTTGCGAAGAATTCTTATGAAAAATCCAAAGAAGCAATTGAATTAATCTAGCCAATTAATTCAGTTGTGACTGTTCCTGCCTTCGTGTGGATATCATAAGTGTAATCCTTTTCTTGGATTGATTTGCGAAGAACTCCATTGAATAGTAATCACGGTGTGAACAGTAACCTGTGAACAATGTCGATGAACAGTCTCGACGAACAGTACTAATGAATAGTAATGATGAACAGGTCAGTGAACAG
Source organism: Pistacia vera (assembly GCF_008641045.1). Lineage (NCBI taxonomy): Eukaryota > Viridiplantae > Streptophyta > Magnoliopsida > Sapindales > Anacardiaceae > Pistacia > Pistacia vera. Next base: position 504,807 of record NW_022196775.1, on the reverse strand, counting down.
TATTCATGAACCGTATGATGAACAGTAAAGATAGAGCCTCCAAACATAGGTATGAACTGAATCCTTGTATGGATTTGTAGTTTTTGAATTAAAAGTGTGTAAAACATATATTTATCAAACCCTGATCATGGGATTTGAGTAATTGACAAGCCAAAATTTTTGTTTTATCTACTGCCATGGTTCACCAATTACTAACAACATCATCCAGTAAGGCATTCAGTGCGGCTTCAAGATCACGAACAATAAAGTCGAGTACGAAGCTTTGATAGTTGACCTCTCACTTGCTAAGGGAATGGGGATAACAAAAATTAAAGTCAAGTTTGACTCACAACTCGTGGAAAATCAATTCCAAGGTTCCTACTTGGCTCGAGACTCCAAGATGACAACTTACCTCAACCTGGTTAAAGAACTCCAGTCACCCTTTGAGGAATTTTCCATCGCTCAGGTCCCACTAACCAAGAACACTCATGTTGATGCATTAGCCAATCTCGGCTCTACCCTTCAAGCATCTTCATCAACATCCATTCCCTTACTGTATCTACAATGGTTGACCAGTTGGAAAAATTCTTCATTCGAAATTTCAGCTAGCAGTAAGGGTCCCTCGTCTAAAGTTTCAATTATAAACTTTATCGACTCATGGATGACACCCATGCTTCAATACTTAGAGAATGATGAACTTCTACTTGATAAGAATGAAGCACATCGACTCAGATTCAAGGTAGCTAGGTTCACCATCCACGAGGGTCAGTCACTAAAGAAGTCTTTCTTTGGTCCATACCTTAAGTGCATCACCCCGGAAGAAGTTAACCATGAGCTTGTTGAACTTCATGAAAGTGAGTGTAGAGATCATGCTGGGGGATGCAACCTTTCCCACCAAGTGATAATGTTAGTGTATGCCCTAAGAACCAATCATGTTGTCGATTTTAGGACATTATATCTTGTAAATGTATTATGAATAAAAGAAAGTGTTCTTATTTTACATGTTGATTTTCTGCTTCATTTATATTATATTATATTTAATATTGCATGTGAAATATCCGGATGACATGGATCTTCAGAAGATCAAATCATCAAAGAATTCCCTACACAAGTAATGTTAATTGGGCAATAACAATGCATAGCAGGCATGTTGAATGTCTCCATTGAATATCATGTTATGGTATTAGTGTGGGTGATTATAAGAGGTATGTTACTAAGGCATTAGCATGGATAAACGGTTAGTGAACTGTTTATCGAATACGACCAATTACGATGAATCACATGGATGTGGTCAATGATGCATCGTAGGATTGTGCTAGTGTACCACTGATCCTTAGACCTGAGACATCACAATTGGATTCAACATAGGATGCATATGGTTCTTATGGTGTATAAGCACAAGACTAGTCATGTCTTGTGTAATAAGCTGGTTTGGTCATATGTTATTCATGTGCGAGGACAAGTGATGGTCAAGATGGGATCCGATAACTCAAAATAGTCAAATCTTGAGTTCCCAGACGAATGTTAATAAACATTAGAAAAGGAAAATCTTTGGCTAGAGTATAATGAATGTCAGATGAAAAGTAGTTTCATGTTTACGAGTTTCATTGTATCGATTGACAATTCGATTAAAGATTAAGTTAAGGGTTTTGACATACCATAAACCATTCTTAATCGAGATTAGATAACGGAGGGATTTAACTACATGATATGTACGATCAAAATAGGTTCATTGGAGTTTACACTTCATTGTTGTTTAGGGGTTATGAAACATTACTAGACGTCTACCATAATCAGTAGGAGTTTCCATTATAAAGAGTTATAACGAAACATATCAAAATCCGATATTGGGCCCACGGCTAGATTACAGTGAACCAAAATGGTCACACATAAAACCAAGCTCAAGAAGAGAGAGTAATACATATTATTAATCAAATTAATGATGTTTGGATGTAAATAGTGCATCCGAATTAATGTATTGGTGAGAAATGATTATCCATGGACAGCTAGCACTAACCAAGGGTAATAAGGATTTATTAAATATTATTATTGAATCGGATTCAATAATGGGAACAAAAATGCATTGGTTTTATTCTAAAGAGTTAGAATATTTAATGGGATTAAAATTTAGGCTAATTATGAATTAACCATAAAACCAAGGACTTGACATAAATGCTCTTTTCCAAGATTAATTTTAAAATTGTTTGAGGACTTCCCAAGACAATTTAAAATTACACTTTGTGCCCATGGTATAAACCAAGTGTTATACCATTTTCATAGAATTGAAAGAATTGAAACAAAATCACTCTCTCATTTTCTCTCTCACTCTCTCGGCTCTCTTTTCCTTGGCTTGTGTGGATCACATTTTGAGGTTTTTCAAGTTCACTTGAAGAACTAAGACTCCAAGAAAGAAGATTCAAGTGTTGAATGGCAAAGAAGTAGGTAATATTCCATCCTTACCTTGAAATTTTTTGGGCTCATGTGTTATGTTTGTGTTCTACCTTGCATCCATCATCTTGTCCATCATTTCTACACCTTTTCCATGTCCAAAATGCATAAATCCTAGCATATAATAGTCGACTACGATTGACCCACCATGTGATTGGACTTATCTACTTACGTAAAAAAGTGCAACAGTTGCCAAAGATTCGCTCAAGTATCCCACATTCCACCAGAGCAACTCAATTCCATCCTCATTCATTAGCCGTTCATGAAGTGGGGGATGGGCATTGTGGAGAAGCTTCCAACCGCAATAGGGTAACGAGTATACATGCTCGCGGTTACTGATTATTTCACCAAGTGGATTGAGGCAGAAGCATTCGCTCAAATCAGGGACCAATAGTAAAAAACTTCATATGGAAGAATGTCATTTGTTGGTTTGACATACCGGAGGAAATAGTCACTGACAATGGCTCCCAATTTATCAGCTTTGGATTCCAAGGATTCTAAGAGATGTGGGGCATCAAGCTAAGGTAACTACAATCGTTGCTTGGTTGTACATTTAACTGCTTCATGAGACTTGCACTCCTTCATGAGATTTGCACTCCACATTCCTGCGGTCAAGGTTTTCTGAACTTGAAGTTGGATCGATGAATTTCAAATAAGCTAATCAAGAGTGAAGACTAGGACCCCAAATTGATGACATCTGAATCAACTTGGTTTGGTTAATAATCATTTCCATGATTAAGTTATTGAGGAATCTTCGTCATTAATGGAGAAGCAACTAAGTGGTATGAAAACCCTTTTTTTTTTTTTTTTGGTGAACAACTCATAGTTGTTTATCACAACCATTTAATGTATAGAATTTATAAGGAAAATGAGATAGAGAGAGATAGAGGTGGATGTATATATGTACACAGAGTAAGCAAAAATGTAAAAGCTTTTCAAGTTGAGCATAATTAAATCACTGAACTAATCTTTTTCTCTTGCATCTATCACAAATTCGGGTTAAAATTCGAGTACCCAGTAATCGAACCGAAAAGGTCAAAACCGGGTCGTGTACCTAGTTTTGAACACACTGTTAGATCAGGTGCCTTAGAGCTTGTCAATTTAGTGTAATTGACTCTAATTTATCATGTTCATATATTAATTAAGCAATATTTATATTATGTAATTCGTATCTCGTGTATGTTATAACCATGTCCTTAGGATGGCAAAACCCTAACAAGGGAATTAGGCATTTTAAGTCTTGATTGTGAGATCCCTATAAACACATATGGTGGCCATTCTAGAAACGTCCATAGCCCTAGTATTATTCTAACCTAAGGTACAAATAATACGGTAAGACTATCATAGCGTTGAACAACCCCACTAGAAGGTAGTGATAGGTCTCACATGTCAAAGTTGTTAGGTAAAAACTTGGTGCAACACATAGGTGCTTACTAGATGCAAGTTCACTGGACTGACCCACCAAAGGATTCCATGCAGATGGTAAACCCATTGTCTATGGAAAAATTCTCTTAAGAATGGTGGTGCATGTGATCCTAAGACTTAAGATCACCGGACTGTTGTGTGTACGTAGTGGTGTGGTTTGACACTAGCCTAACGTAATCCTTTTTAGGGTTATCAGTATGGTGGTGATTGGCTACATCATAAAATGTATCATGGCTATGGTGGATCAACAAAGGATTCATCACTCCTGGTTTCGAGAAAAGTTATCCCATTGCGCAGTTTGGTTATATGGCAACGACCATAAAATTATTGCCACAATGGAATTGAATAGTTGCTCAAATCTGATTTAATTCCAGTTGTTAGTTCGATAACCAAACACCAAATACATCAAGGGGATGATCTAAGGATGACACTATTTCTATTTCTGAACTTTGATGAGATAATGAATGATGAAAGGATTGGATTACATGGTAACCATACCATTGACAATATCAATTCTTCCCAGATCTCTAATCATTGGGTAGCCATGACGCCTTGCTAGAGACTAATCTTGGTCTATGAATAATGAGACAATTAATTGGTTATTAATCGCGATATTACTCACTACCAACATGATAGGGAGCTTATGGGTCACACACATAAGAAAGGTGATTGCGGAATGTATATTTAGTCAAAGAAGGGTTAAAGGGTAATTTAGTAATTCTACATGGGTAGGCACCTATGTGTATTAATTGTGTAATAAATAAACTACCAAATTAATATTTAATATATTAGTATTGATTGTATTAATTAAATTACCCTAAGTAATATTAAATGTTTATATTTAATATTAATTGAAAAATAAAATTCCTAATTAGTTGATTAATATATATAATATATAAATGCTATTAGGAAACCTAATTAATAATATTCTTATTTGGTTTAGGATTAAAACCAAACAAGGAAAAGAATAGTATTGGTTTTAAATTGCCTATATAAGACAACTTAAATTAGGTTTAGAAAGAGAATTCATTCAATCAAAAATTGAGAGANTCCATCAGTTAATAGGTTAATATATTCATGATGTGGAAGATTTTTGATCCCATTATCAATTATGTTGAATGTTTGATAATGCCGGGTCTCTGGTGCTGACTGCCTTGTATTGGGTAATGGTATCTAAGGCTTGCATTAAGTAAGATATTTGCTTATTCTTTAGAAATATAGCTTGGTTAGTTAGCTCTACATTCATTTTTATATCTTACCACCCCAATTCTTAAGTTTTACTTTGCTGCAGTTTTTCATGTTCCAGCCTTGGCAGCTTTTCTGTTTCTTCGCCAACATGGAAAAATTATTCTGTCCTTGGTCCTGACAAAGGTCACACTTTGTTGGTCCTCTGCATAAGTGTCTCGTTTTTGAAATTTTTTTCCTTCTTTTTTTTTTTTTTTTTTTTGTTTTTGGTAATCTTGTTTAGTCCGAAAGCTGTTCTGGAAATAAAATGAATAAGCATGGAAGTCATCACTCTGTAGCATAAAAACGGATTGCATAATTTGGTCTCAGTTCTAGGGAGTGATTTGCATAAATCAGTGCTATACCACTTATTTAGAAATGGACTATATCAAAAAAAAAAATATTTGCTTAATCTGCTGTATGTCCATAAATTCGTAAGAAAAGTATAATGTACTGAAAAGACTTATTCATAGTGTGCAAAATTAATGATGTCTTAACTTAAAATATAATATTTGGAACTTCTGAGATGTTATATTGACCAAGTTAATTACATAAACAAATTTGCTTTGCATCCTAGATGGAAAGTTTTAACTACTGAGTTAAAATGTTGGGATGAAATTCCTTTAGGTTTTTATTCGCTTAGGGTTGAGAGAGGGCCTGGCTGGATGAAGGTTTTGATTTGAGTAGATTTTAGTTTTCTTAAGCGATTTTTGGCCAAGATAGACATTCCCTATTTTAAACAATTTCACTTATTATTTTGCATATCATTCTCACATATATTGTTTGGACAGGTACCTGGAACATGGAGATGGATGTTAGGAGTATCAGGTGTGCCAGCTGTCATTCAGTTTGTCTTGATGCTTTTTATGCCAGAGTCTCCCCGGTGGCTTTTTATGAAGGTACAAAAAATATCTGTCAACTCTTATAAAGTTAATTCTGTGACTTGTGAATTCTCTCTTTTTCGGCACATTATCATATTAACATTCTATATGTACAGAGTGATAAAGATAAAGCCACTTCCATTCTTAATGTACAGAGTGATAAAGATAAAGCCATTTTTCGATTCTTAATGTACAGAGGGATAAAGATAAAGCCATTTCCATTCTTAATGTACAGAGTGATAAAGATAAAGCCATTTCCGTGCTTGCTAGAATTTATGACATTGATCGGTTAGAGGATGAAATTGATCACCTTTCTGCTGCTTCAGAGGAAGAACGCCAGAAAAAGAGTACTGTCAGATACTTGGATGTTTTTAAAAGAAAAGAGATCAGACTTGCATTTCTGGCTGGGGCTGGGCTTCAGGTACGAATTCAGAGTTTACTGGATTATCCTCATTAATTGTACACCACTGATTTTCTTTCTACTGCTAATCAGTGACGTAGTCAGAATTTTTAGTGAGTGAGTTCAAAACATTTAAGTTGATAAATCTACAAAAAAAATTTTTGGGGTCAATATGAATTTAAGTGGGGCCAAATTGTAAATATTATAAAATATAATATTTTTTTATTTTTTTCAAAGTTTGAGTGGGTTCAACATGAATCTCAGTGGGGTCAGAATTGTAAATACTATAATATATAAAGGTTTTTTTATTTTTATTTTTTTAAAAGTTCGAGTGGGTTCAATTGAACTCATATGTTATAGTGTGGCTACGTCCTTGCTGCTAATACAGGTTGAGAGTTATGCATCATCAGCTGTTAAGATGTTAGTTGCCTCTTTTCTTTCCTTTTGGGTAGAGCTTTGTTGTGATGATTCATTGTTCTTATTTGTTTTTTGAATAATACTACACATACATCATTTTCATACAACATTTCTCATACAACATTATGTGGCAAGATATGATTGGGTGAAAGCTTAATTTTAACTTTAAATTAGCCAATCATATCTTACCACATAATGTTGTATGAGAATGATGTATGTATAGTATTACTCTTGTTTTTAATGGACTGTGATTATCAGAAATTTCCCTTTGCAATAAGTGTTTAGATGGTAAGGTTTAGGCAAACTCGCATTAAATGGTGTTAAGAGTTGAATAAATAGACAACATACTACAGACGATTGTTTTTGAATTGTTTACATTTCCATTTGGGTTATCGATATCATTAAAGAGAAGCTGAATGTTTGAAACATTTACTAAGATGAGATAGGTGAAATAGTCAAGCTCAAGTTGGACTAAAGCAGCTCCAAATCTTGTGATGTAGCATCTTAAGTTTTACTTCATGCTTCAGGTTCATATTTTTCTCCAAAGAAAGATCTTTTTAATACCAATTTGTGAACACTCGGGCATGGATTATTATATATATGGAAGTGGATGGATTTAAATTTTGTTGCCAATGCCTGCTATTTTGTTTTTCATACCCTTACAGCTACCTCCCAACTCCAATTTTTACTGCTGGAAGTATTTTGCATATAGGTCACGGTCTCCATTCTTTTTCATTAATTAAATTAGTAGAGCTATATAAAAAATGTTGCACAAAAATTGTCAGAATTATGTAGTGACTTTGAAATCTGTGATTACTCAGGCTTTTCAGCAGTTCACGGGTATAAATACAGTTATGTACTACAGCCCAACAATTGTTCAAATGGCCGGCTTCGAATCAAACCAGCTCGCACTTCTCCTATCTCTCGCTATTGCCGCTTTAAACGCAGTTGGAACAATTGTTGGGATTTACCTAATTGACCATTTTGGAAGGAAAAAGTTGGCCCTCTCAAGTTTATTTGGTGTAGTTTTATCCCTTGTCCTCCTCGCTTGGGCATTCTTTGCCGAATCATCTGGTTCCTCTAGTGGGCTCTATGGGTGGATTGCAGTTCTTGCATTAGCCCTATATATTGCTTTCTATTCACCTGGAATGGGACCTGTGCCATGGACTGTGAACTCCGAGGTGTATCCTGAGCAATACCGAGGGACATGTGGGGGTATGTCCGCTACTGTAAATTGGGTCTCAAACTTGATTGTAGCCCAAAGCTTTCTTTCAGTAGCTGATGCTGTTGGTACCGGAGCCACTTTCTTGATTCTCGCTTGCATTGCTGTACTTGCAATTGTGTTTGTGATCGTATTTGTGCCAGAGACTCAGGGATTGACATTTCTTGAAGTGGAACAGATTTGGAAAGAGAGAGCTTGGGGCACTATTTCCAACACAGAAAGCCTCCTGGAGCATGGAAATGACCCCTAAGGTTCGTGACAACCCAAAACCGGTGTTTCGAGTTTACAGATTTCCAACAGTGTAAAGTTTGTGATAAGGTGAGTAGCATTTTAAAATTAGTACTGAATTTAGAGATTCCGAACATGGTTATAGATCATTGATGTACATGTGGATGCATAAAGTAAAGTTTATTACTAGGAACCCGATCCACGCAGACCATGGAATCAACTTTTATGTTCCATGGTTTAAGAATGTCATCATGGACGGGCATATAAACCTTAGGGATGTACGAGAGACGAGTAGACTGTTGTGTTGATATAAGGCTTGTGTAGTCATGTACTCGAGAGTGATTTGTTGTACCTCTAGTAAAGGTACATTGGAATTGTTTATATTGTTTGTTTTTGTATCAATGAAGCTGTTATTTTGGCTTGATAAACAACGACCAGAGATGGGATTGGAGTGACCAATCTTAGATGTAGTAAGGGTGAAAAATACTTTATTACGAGAAATTAAGATCCTTTCTTGATACGAGTTTTTTTAATCTGAAATCTCTAAACTTTTAATAGGTATTATGTCTTTTAAGTTGAAGAAGCTTTTGAAATTTGAATAATTTTGAAGGAAAGATTGTGTTTCTTTCAATGAGAATTTGCAATATGTGAAATCAAAACCTAATTCATATCTAATGACTATCTATTTGGGAGTCTCTTAGTTTTGCATCAGTGTTTGGGAATTTTTAATTTCTCTATAGGAGATGGAAGGTGGCTCTAACATGGTAATCCAAATTGAACTTTAGACATGTTCCCCACTAGATAAATGAGCAGCCAATGATTCTACTGGATGGGTGCTCATTTATCATCGACTTCCAGTATTAGTTGGTGAGAGTATTGTCATTCTAAAATTCTTATTACTTTAAAACAAGAGAGGTAATACCAGTCTACTAGGAATAGATAAATAGCAGACCGAATTTTGTAACTTTGAGTTAAATTTATGCTTCTGCTTTCTTTGGATAGTGAGGACCTTTCTTTCTTACTGAGTAATTATGAATTTGATTTTAGGTCTATATAGCTCATCCTGGTTGAACTTCTCTTCATTATTTATTTCTAAGAATGTTATCCATTTTAACTTTTTATTGCAGGTGTCATATCAGGAGCCCTTCTGTATATAAAAGTGATTTTGAGGTGGTAAACAGAGTAGTTTCCTGCAGGTAACAACTAGTAAAGTTTCCAAATTTTGTTTTTCTTCTTCTGATGAGATGGTTAGAGTTTATTTACCTTTGATGTATATATTGCATTTTGTGTTATCAAGGGAAAGCAAAATATATATATATATATAATATAAAAAAAAAAAAAAAAAAAAAAAGTTTTTCCTCTTATTGTCTTTGGTTGAGTTGGGAAAAGCAGAGACACTAAATGATTTATGAGCAGTAATGATTGGTATTGATGGTGATGATGGCAATTGAAGCTTGTTATCATAGTGAAATGCCGGCAGTATTCTCTGCAGGATTTGGGGTGCTTGGATGGGTGTTAGGCATGTGAGTTGTGTTTGTTTGTGTGGTTGGGAGAGAGGAGGAAGCAACCTAGAATTTATCCTGCCAGTTCTATGATTTCCTTATTTAATTTTGTTGCTTTTTCTTCTTTTTGAAACATTCTGATTCATTTAAGTTGTCAGGAAAACATTGTGAGCATGGCTTTGGTTGGTGCAATAATTGAGCTGCATCAGGTGGTTGGATTAATGATGCATATGGACGTAAGAAAGCTACTCTTCTTGCTGATATTGTATTTACGCTGAGCAATTGTCATGGCCGCTGCTCCAGATCCATATGTTCTAATATTGGGACGGCTTTTAGTTGGCCTGGGTGTGGGTGTGGCATCTGTAACTGCTCCAGTTATATACTGAAGCAGCCCCATCAGAAGTAAGGTGGACTTGTGAGCACAAATGTACTTATGATAACTGGTGGACAGTTTCTGTCCTACCTCGTAAATCTTGCTTTTACTGAGGTCAGATTTACCTTGCTTTATTTACTTTGCTTTCATCAACGTGCAATATTTTGTAGATACAAAAAATTCCGTGTATAAGAAAGTACTTTGGTTACATGGAATGTCTTTGCTATCATTTGTGTTTTTTCTTATCCAACCTAAAGAGGTCTAATAGCACTGTATGAAAAAGAAGTGAATATTATACTTTTTTTCTTTTTTGGTAGAAATTAAATTGAAATTAGGTTGGCAATGTTTTGCTAACTAGTGTTTGGGCATTCATGCTAGTCAGTAAAATGAAATTTTTGTGAGGAGCTGAATAAATCCATTTAGCCAGAGATTGAGGATAAAAAGACCTTTTGTTCTTATAGATAAACTGATCTTACTTTTTTAAAAGTTATGTGAAAAGCTATGGTACATAACTATTTATAGGAAAAAGGGGGAATGTTGAAGAAGGTTTTAGTAAAATAACTAGGGAATGTGAAGTTTAAAATAACCTTACAAGTAAACTTTGGGGATATTTATAGTTTTCTAATTTAATGAGCTAGGCAGTTATTCGCTTTCCTATTTCTACTTGGTTCAAATTATCATGCAGTCCTGGTGCTATATATCATTGAATACTACAATTGTGAAAGGGGTTATCTAAATTATTGGTTAATAAATCATTTTGTTCTGAAACTAGTGTATAGAATAAAATTTTCCTTTTGCACTTTTTCCGTTATTAGTGAATCGATTATCTGCTTCTTGAAGGAATTGGTTTTCTAAGTTATAGATGTTCTTCTTTTCAATGTGACCATTCTTGCTGGAATTTGTGTCATGTCCCTGCTCATTATATATCTCAGCTTGTGTGAAAGGTTTCTATTTTGCGTTTTAAGAGGCACTACCAAGATAAAATTTCGGGTTTGCATTTAAGAAACCCCCCTTGAGACACATAATTGAAGAATTCTCTCCTTTCTGGCATATTTAGATTACAATAACATTGTGATGTAAATAGCATGTGCATGAGATGGATTCCTCGTTTGGTTAAGTTATTATAGCTGGCTAATGGCAGTGTAAGCTTTGATTTTGATAAAAAGAAAAAGACATGCAAGTGAGTTTAAACCTTTCCATTAAGTGTTATTTGGTTAGCCTTTAAAATTTGGTTGTCTCTTTGATAGAGTGTACAAAAAGCTAGAAAGAGCAGTTTTGTTTCACTGAAGCAAAAAAAAAAAGATTTATTGCTTTTAAAACCAAAACTTTAATTTGTTGTAGAAGCAATGTTCTACTTGGATTTTGGAGTGAAAATGCTGGTGATACCTCTCTTCTCATTCTTGTTTTCACTCTTTCATTTTTCTTTGACATATGTACGAAAGACTAAGAAAGTTGCAAGTTGGTACTATAGTGAGAGTTATTGTTTTTCTCTATGTTAAGAGGAGAGGGAGAGTGACAAATAGTGAGAAAATGAGTGTTGCTAACATTTCTCTTATGTTATGTTAGGATCTACATTAAGGGAAAAGGGTGGGCATGTGGGTTTAAAGGGTTTGACACCCTCCCTTGGCAAGCCGTTTTTCAAGGAGAGTTTTACTCACGCCCACAAAGCCCACTACCAGCCCAATTGTTTGTTGTAGATGGGTTCATCAGTTAATAGTTATAATTCATGATGTGGAAGATTTTTGATCCCATTATCAATTGTGTTGAATGTTTGATAATGCCGGGTCTCTTGTGCTAACTGCCTATATTGGTAATGGTATCTAAGGCTTGCATTAAGTAAGATATTTGCTTATTCTTTAGAACTATAGCTTGGTTAGTTAGCTCTACATTCATTTTTATCTACCACCCCAATTCTTAAGTTTTACTTTGCTGCAGTTTTCATGTTCCGCTTGGCAGCTTTTCTTTTCTTCCGGCAACATGGAAAAATTATTCTGTCCTTGTTCCTGACAAAGGTCACACTTTGTTGGTCCTCTGCATAAGTGTCTCGTTTTTGAAATTTTTTTCCTTTTTTTTTTTTTTTTTGTTTTTGTATTCTTGTTTAGTCCGAAAGCTGTTCTGGAAATAAAATGAATAAGCATGGAATCATCACTCGTAGCATAAAAACGGATTGCATAATTTGGTCTCAGTTCTAGAGAGTGATTTGCATAAATCAGTGCTATACCCACTTATTTAGAAATGTACTATATCAAAAAAAAAAATTTTGCTAATCTCTGTATGTCCATAAATTCGTAAGAAAAGTGGAATGTACTGAAAAGACTTATTCATAGTGTGCAAAATTAATGATGTCTTAACTAAATATAATATTTGGAATTCTGAGATGTTATATTGACCAAGTTAATTACATAAACAAATTTGCTTTGCATCCTAGATGGAAAGTTTTAACTACTGAGTAAATGTTGAGATGAAATTCCTTTAGGTTTTTATTCTCTTAGGGTTGAGAGAGGGCCTGGCTGGATGAAGGTTTTGATTTGAGTAGATTTTAGTTTTCTTAAGCGATTTTTGGCCAAGAAGACATCCTCTATTTAAACAATTTCACTTTATATTTTGCATATCATTCTCACATATTTGTTTGGACAGTACCTGGAACATGGAGATGGATGTTAGGAGTATCAGGTGTGCCAGCTGTCATTCAGTTGTCTTGATGCTTTTTATGCCAGAGTCTCCCCGGTGGCTTTTTATGAAGGTACAAAAAATATCTGTCAACTCTTATAAAGTTAATTCTGTGACTTGTGATTCTCTCTTTTCGGCACATTATCATATTAACATTCTATATGTACAGAGTGATAAAGATAAAGCCACTTCCATTCTTTTTACAGAGTGATAAAGATAAGCCTTTTTCGATTCTTAATGTACAGGATAAAGATAAGCCATTTCCATTCTTAATGTACAGAGTGATAAAGATAAAGCCATTTCCGTGCTTGCTAGAATTATGACATTGATCGGTTAGGATGAAATTGATCACCTTTCTGCTGCTTCAGAGGAAGAACGCCAGAAAAAGAGTACTGTCGATACTTGGATGTTTTTAAAGAAAAGAGATCAGACTTGCATTTCTGGCTGGGGCTGGGCTTCAGGTACGAATTCAGAGTTTACTGGATTATCCTCATTAATTGTACACCACTGATTTTCTTTCTACTGCTCATCGGACATATAAAATATTTTTATAATAATTATTAATAATAAATTAAAACTACCATAATGTATAAATAGTAAAAAAAATTGTAGGTCGGCCTACAAAGCACGCGGGCTGCCCCGTGTGCTAGGCCCACAGCACGCTGTATAGCGGGCCGTGCCGTGGGCTTTCAGATTTGATGGGCCGACATGACATGACAAGTTACGAATTTCTGCGGCTATAGCACAACACGACGAGCCTTGAATTTTAGGCATGACACAGCCCACTATCGGCTCTAGCCAATAGGAGCATTTTAATATTTTCTAGAAAATCTTTGGAAGACTTTAAATCTCTTCGACCAATAAAATTTACCCCAAAATTAATTACTTATGAATGTTCGAGTGGTTCGATAGGAGACTCTTGAGTGTATTACCAAGAGGTCTTGAGTTCTAGTTACTAATAGAGGTAGCTATTATAGTTCTTATCAACTAATAATTCTGATATCCCAAAAGATTAGTTAAAGTGTGCATAAACAGACCAGATAACCCAGCCTTAAAAAAAAAAAAAAAAATTACCCCAAAATTTGAAGTAGAAATCTTAAAAGAACCAGAAAAGCGAGTAAAACCAACGCGAACAAAACGCGCGTAAGGCTGTTGTAATCTCGTGAAAAATGTTGTAGTAACCCTTATCTAGAACGCCACGTTGTAAAAAATTACACGGGTGAGTGCGAAAATAAATTAATTAAAATGATAAAATCACACGACAGTCACAGATTCCTCCAACAAATGTAAGTACTTTATTGGCTGCCTCAGTCACCTGCAAGAACAACCTATCATTTTATATATAAAAATTACGTTTCAAAATTTTCCTTTTAAGTTTTCTCGCCGTCTGGGCTCAGTTTCTTTCTCAACAACCTCTTCCCTTCTTCTTTCCTCCCAAGTTCCCCATGAACAAAAATTTTCCCTAAATTTCGGGAAAATTCGTCGTCTGATAGAATCGAAATCCTTTTCTCAATTCATTTCTGATTCTTCCTTGCCCTCCGTTCTCTCCTCTAGACGACCAAAACGTCGTCGTTGGGAAGACATTGTTGCTCTAAAAAAACTGCTTCAGTTGTCTTCTTTTCGAAGCTTCTCCACAAAATTAAAATCAATCATTTTGTTTTTGCGTTTTTGAATAGACTGGAGTAGTAGCTTTATTTTGACCTCTTTGACTTCCGTGATTTCTTGATAGTTTTAACCGTCGAGAGTCTTGAAGCAATAATCGTTTTTAATATCGTCAAGAATCTTGAAGTGATCAGTTTTGATTGTTTGTTTGTTGAAGTTAATTTCAGTGTAAAACGATGACGTTGGATTCGATTCCCGGTAGTTCGGGTTACTTGGACGCATTCCCGGAGAGGAGAATGTCGTACTTCAGTAACTCGTACGTTCTTGGATTGACGGTAATTGCCGGCATAGGTGGACTCCTATTCGGCTACGATACAGGTATTCTACTTTTTCTTTCTCTTAATTTGCTTCAGTACCAGTAACAGTACCGGATTCTGAGAGATCTCGGTTTTTTAAAAATTTTCGTACTGGTCCGGTAATGTTACATGAGTGATACTTACGGTAGGATTTACAGTTAAGTTTGTTAGTGATGTTAAGCAACAACATTAGCGGTTAGTGTTCTCACTTTGATGTTTAATAATATAAAAGTCTTAACATAATCACACATTTCCGGTGCTTTATTTTGTGCTGTAGGTGTGGGGTAAGTTTGCCACCATTTCAGCCCTTACATCAACTCCAAAAAAGTGATTGGGAGTTGATCCAAGGGCTGAGTATGGGGGGTTATCCTTACCACTCCAGCAACATGGCAGCTTCCACAGTTATTTTAGTGATTTCATCAATTAATGTACAGGGGCGACAGTGATTTGGTCAAGTCACTTTCAAAGATGTTGCTAAAGATGCGTTTTATACTTTTTCTTTCTCTTTTTGACTAAGCATACGGGAGGGGAAAGCTAGTTTCGCCAACTTTTCTGATTTGAAAATGGATTTTAGTTATGTGACATGTTGATAATTTGTGGTTTTTAATGTTATTTTTGATAATGAAAGTAAGAAATTTGGTCTCAAGAATTTAACCTAGTTTCTGTTTGGACTTTAGCTGAAGGGGCTGTTGGAATAAAAATTCTTTGTTTTTTAGAATAAGATAGATATTTCTTTTTGTAAAAGTAACAATTCCATTGTTTTTTTTGGAGTTTCCAAAATTACTTTTTCAATAAATCCTAAAGCTAGTTTAAAATCCAATAACACTAAAAAGTTTGTTTATGGTGTTCTATATCATATTAAGAGGCGTTAGATAGAATAGTATCTTAATTCCAGATAACTTTTTTCAGATTGTGAATGAAACACCCTGACAATTTTAATTTTAATATGAATTCTCTCCCTGCACTTTCCAAATTTTGGATTTGGCCAGATTTATGTAAATATAATATATGGTTCTTGTAGGTGCAAAATTTTTACGAAGATTGGTGTTATAATTTAATGCCATAATTTGCTTAATTTGGGATTTCTCTATAGGAGATGGAAGGTGGCTTTAACATGGTAATCCAAATTGAACTTTAGACATGTTCCCCACTAGATAAATGAGCAGCCAATGATTCTACTGGATGGGTGCTCATTTATCATCGACTTCCAGTATTAGTTGGTGATGAGTATTGTCATTCTAGAAATTCTTATTACTTTTAAAATAAGAGAAGGTAATACCAAGTCTACTAGGAATAGATAAATAAGCAGACCGAATTATTGTAACTTTGAGTTAAATTTATGCTTCTGCTTTCTTTGGATAGTGAGGACCTTTCTTTCTTACTGAGTAAATTATGAATTTGATTTTAGGTGGTATATAGCTCATCCTGGTTGAACTTCTCTTCATTATTTATTTCTAAGAATGTTATCCGATTTTAAACTTTTTATTGCAGGTGTCATATCAGGAGCCCTTCTGTATATAAAAGATGATTTTGAGGTGGTAAAACAGAGTAGTTTCCTGCAGGTAACAAGCTAGTAAAGTTTCCAAATTTTGTTTTTCTTCTTCTGATGAGATGGTAGAGTTTATTTTACCTTTGATGTATATATTGCATTTTGTGGTTATCAAGGGAAAGCAGAAAATATATATATATATATATAAAAAAAGAAAAAAAGAAAAAAAAAGTTTTTCCTCTTATTGTCTTTGGTTGAGTTGGGAAAAGCAGAGAACTAAATGATGGTTATGATGGCAGTAATGATTGGTATTGATGGTGATGATGGCAATTGAAGCTTGTTATCATAGTGAAATGCCGGCAGGATTATTCTTGCAGGAGTTGGGGGTGCTTGGATGGGTGTTAGGCATGTGGAGTTGTGTTTGTTTGTGTGGTTGGGAGAGAGGAGGAAGGCAACCTAGAATTTATCCTGCCAGTTCTATGATTTCCTTATTTAATTTTGTTTGCTTTTTCTTCTTTTGAAACATTCTGATTCATTTAAGTTGTCAGGAAACAATTGTGAGCATGGCTTTGGTTGGTGCAATAATTGGAGCTGCATCAGGTGGTTGGATTAATGATGCATATGGACGTAAGAAAGCTACTCTTCTTGCTGATATTGTATTTACAGCTGGAGCAATTGTCATGGCCGCTGCTCCAGATCCATATGTTCTAATATTGGGACGGCTTTTAGTTGGCCTGGGTGTGGGTGTGGCATCTGTAACTGCTCCAGTATATATAGCTGAAGCAGCCCCATCAGAAGTAAGAGGTGGACTTGTTAGCACAAATGTACTTATGATAACTGGTGGACAGTTTCTGTCCTACCTCGTAAATCTTGCTTTTACTGAGGTCAGATTTACCTTGCTTTATTTACTTTGCTTTCATCAACGTGCAATATTTATGTAGATAAATTCCGTGTATAAGAAATTACTTTGGTTACATGGAATGTCTTTGCTATCATTTTGTGTTTTTTTCTTATTCGAACCTAAAGAGGTCTAATAGCACTGTATGAAAAAGAAGTGAATATTATACTTTTTTCTTTTTTTGGTAGAAATTAAATTGAAATTAGGTTGGCAATGTTTTTGCTAACTAGTGTTTGGGCATTACATGCTAGTCAGTAAAATGAAATTTTTGTGAGGAGCTGAATAAATCACATTTAGCCAGAGATTGAGAAAATAAAAAGACCTTTTGTTCTTATAGATAAACTGATCTTACTTTTTTAAAAGATATGTTGAAAAGCTATGGTACAAAACCTATTTATAGGAAAAAAGGGGGAATGTTGAAGAAGGTTTTAGTAAAATAACCTTAGGGGGAATGTTGAAGAAGGTTTTAGTAAAATAACCTTACAAGTAAACTTTGGGGATATTTATATGTTTTCTAATTTAAATGAGCTAGGCAGTTATTCGCTTTCCTATTTCTACTTGGTTCAAATTATCATGCAGCTCCTGGTGCTATATATCATTGAATACTACAATTGTGAAAGGGGTTATCTAAATTATTGGTTAATAAATCATTTTGTTCTGAAACTAGTGCATAGATATAACATTTTCCTTTTTGCACTTTTTCCGTTATTAGTGAATTGATTTTCTGCTTCTTGAAGGAATTGGTTTTCTAAGTTATAGATTGTTCTTCTTTTCAATGTGACCATTCTTGCTGGAAATTTGTGTCATGTCCCTGCTCATTATATATCTCAGCTTGTGTGAAAGGTTTCTATTTTGCAGTTTTGAAGAGGCACTACCAAGATAAAATTTCGGGTTTGCATTTTAAGAAACCCCCCTTGAGACACATAATTGAAGAATTCTCTCCTGTTTTCTGGCATATTTTAGATTACAATAACATTGTGATGTAAATAGCATGTGCATGAGATGGATTCCTCATTTAGTTAAGTTATTATAATGCTGGCTAATGGCAAGTGTAAGCTTTGATTTTAGATAAAAAGAAAAATGACATGCGAAGTGAGTTTGAAAGTTTTTCTTCAATAAATAGTTTCCATTAAGGTGTTATTTGGTTAGCCTTTAAAATTTTGGTTGTCTCCTTGAATAGAGTTGTACAAAAAGCTAGAAAGAGCAGTTTTGTTTCACTGAAGCAAAAGAAAAAAAGATTTTATTGCTTTTAAAACCAAAACTTTAATTTGTTGTAGAAGCAATGTTCTACTTGGATTTTGGAGTGATAAATGCTGGTGATACTCTCTTTCTCATTCTTGTTTTCACTCTTTCATTTTCTTTTTGACATATGTACGAAAGACTAAGAAAGTTGCAAGTTGGTACTATAGTGAGAGTTATTGTTTTTCTCTATGTTAAGAGGAGAGGGAGAGTGACAATATAGTGAGAAAATGAGTGTTGCTAACATTTCTCTTATAGGTTAATGTTAGGATCTTACATTGAAAGGGAAAAGGGTGGGCATGTGGGTTATAAAGGGTTTGGACACCCTCCCTTGGCAAGCCGGTTTTTCAAGGAGAGTTTTACTCACGCCCACAAAAGGCCCACTACCAGCCCAATTGTTTGAGTTGTTAGATGGGTATCTATCAGTTAATAGGTTAATATATTCATGATGTGGAAGATTTTTGATCCCATTATCAATTGTGTTGAATGTTTGATAATGCCGGGTCTCTGGTGCTAACTGCCTTATATTGAGTAATGGTATCTAAGGCTTGCATTAAGTAAGATATTTGCTTATTCTTTAGAACTATAGCTTGGTTAGTTAGCTCTACATTCATTTTTATATCTTACCACCCCAATTCTTAAGTTTTACTTTGCTGCAGTTTCTCATGTTCCAGCTTTGGCAGCTTTTCTGTTTCTTCGGCAACATGGAAAAATTATTCTGTCCTTGGTCCTGACAAAGGTCACACTTTGTTGGTCCTCTGCATAAGTGTCTCGTTTTTGAAATTTTTTTCCTTCTTTTTTTTTTTTTTTTTTTTGTTTTTGGTAATCTTGTTTAGTCCGAAAGCTGTTCTGGAAATAAAATGAATAAGCATGGAAGTCATCACTCCGTAGCATAAAAACGGATTGCATAATTTGGTCTCAGTTCTAGAGAGTGATTTGCATAAATCAGTGCTATACCACTTATTTAGAAATGTACTATATCAAAAAAAAAATATTTGCTTAATCTGCTGTATGTCCATAAATTCGTAAGAAAAGTGGAATGTACTGAAAAGACTTATTCATAGTGTGCAAAATTAATGATGTCTTAACTTAAAATATAATATTTGGAAGTTCTGAGATGTTATATTGACCAAGTTAATTACATAAACAAATTTGCTTTGCATCCTAGATGGAAAGTTTTAACTACTGAGTTAAAATGTTGAGATGAAATTCCTTTAGGTTTTTATTCTCTTAGGGTTGAGAGAGGGCCTGGCTGGATGAAGGTTTTGATTTGAGTAGATTTTAGTTTTCTTAAGCGATTTTTGGCCAAGACAGACATCCTCTATTTTAAACAATTTCACTTATTATTTTGCATATCATTCTCACATATATTGTTTGGACAGGTACCTGGAACATGGAGATGGATGTTAGGAGTATCAGGTGTGCCAGCTGTCATTCAGTTTGTCTTGATGCTTTTTATGCCAGAGTCTCCCCGGTGGCTTTTTATGAAGGTACAAAAAATATCTGTCAACTCTTATAAAGTTAATTCTGTGACTTGTGAATTCTCTCTTTTTCGGCACATTATCATATTAACATTCTATATGTACAGAGTGATAAAGATAAAGCCACTTCCATTCTTAATGTACAGAGTGATAAAGATAAAGCCATTTTTCGATTCTTAATGTACAGAGGGATAAAGATAAAGCCATTTCCATTCTTAATGTACAGAGTGATAAAGATAAAGCCATTTCCGTGCTTGCTAGAATTTATGACATTGATCGGTTAGAGGATGAAATTGATCACCTTTCTGCTGCTTCAGAGGAAGAACGCCAGAAAAAGAGTACTGTCAGATACTTGGATGTTTTTAAAAGAAAAGAGATCAGACTTGCATTTCTGGCTGGGGCTGGGCTTCAGGTACGAATTCAGAGTTTACTGGATTATCCTCATTAATTGTACACCACTGATTTTCTTTCTACTGCTAATCAGTGACGTAGTCAGAATTTTTAGTGAGTGAGTTCAAAACATTTAAGTTGATAAATCTACAAAAAAAATTTTTGGGGTCAATATGAATTTAAGTGGGGCCAAATTGTAAATATTATAAAATATAATATTTTTTTATTTTTTTCAAAGTTTGAGTGGGTTCAACATGAATCTCAGTGGGGTCAGAATTGTAAATACTATAATATATAAAGGTTTTTTTATTTTTATTTTTTTAAAAGTTCGAGTGGGTTCAATTGAACTCATATGTTATAGTGTGGCTACGTCCTTGCTGCTAATACAGGTTGAGAGTTATGCATCATCAGCTGTTAAGATGTTAGTTGCCTCTTTTCTTTCCTTTTGGGTAGAGCTTTGTTGTGATGATTCATTGTTCTTATTTGTTTTTTGAATAATACTACACATACATCATTTTCATACAACATTTCTCATACAACATTATGTGGCAAGATATGATTGGGTGAAAGCTTAATTTTAACTTTAAATTAGCCAATCATATCTTACCACATAATGTTGTATGAGAATGATGTATGTATAGTATTACTCTTGTTTTTAATGGACTGTGATTATCAGAAATTTCCCTTTGCAATAAGTGTTTAGATGGTAAGGTTTAGGCAAACTCGCATTAAATGGTGTTAAGAGTTGAATAAATAGACAACATACTACAGACGATTGTTTTTGAATTGTTTACATTTCCATTTGGGTTATCGATATCATTAAAGAGAAGCTGAATGTTTGAAACATTTACTAAGATGAGATAGGTGAAATAGTCAAGCTCAAGTTGGACTAAAGCAGCTCCAAATCTTGTGATGTAGCATCTTAAGTTTTACTTCATGCTTCAGGTTCATATTTTTCTCCAAAGAAAGATCTTTTTAATACCAATTTGTGAACACTCGGGCATGGATTATTATATATATGGAAGTGGATGGATTTAAATTTTGTTGCCAATGCCTGCTATTTTGTTTTTCATACCCTTACAGCTACCTCCCAACTCCAATTTTTACTGCTGGAAGTATTTTGCATATAGGTCACGGTCTCCATTCTTTTTCATTAATTAAATTAGTAGAGCTATATAAAAAATGTTGCACAAAAATTGTCAGAATTATGTAGTGACTTTGAAATCTGTGATTACTCAGGCTTTTCAGCAGTTCACGGGTATAAATACAGTTATGTACTACAGCCCAACAATTGTTCAAATGGCCGGCTTCGAATCAAACCAGCTCGCACTTCTCCTATCTCTTGCTATTGCCGCTTTAAACGCAGTTGGAACAATTGTTGGGATTTACCTAATTGACCATTTTGGAAGGAAAAAGTTGGCCCTCTCAAGTTTATTTGGTGTAGTTTTATCCCTTGTCCTCCTCGCTTGGGCATTCTTTTCCGAATCATCTGGTTCCTCTAGTGGGCTCTATGGGTGGATTGCAGTTCTTGCATTAGCCCTATATATTGCTTTCTACTCACCTGGAATGGGACCTGTGCCATGGACTGTGAACTCCGAGGTGTATCCTGAGCAATACCGAGGGACATGTGGGGGTATGTCCGCTACTGTAAATTGGGTCTCAAACTTGATAGTAGCCCAAAGCTTTCTTTCAGTAGCTGATGCTGTTGGTACCGGAGCCACTTTCTTGATTCTCGCTTGCATTGCTGTACTTGCAATTGTGTTTGTGATCGTATTCGTGCCAGAGACTCAGGGATTGACATTTCTTGAAGTGGAACAGATTTGGAAAGAGAGAGCTTGGGGCACTATTTCCAACACAGAAAGCCTCCTGGAGCATGGAAATGACCCCTAAGGTTCGTGACAACCCAGAACCGGTGTTTCGAGTTTACAGATTTCCAACAGTGTAAAGTTCGTGATAAGGTGAGTAGCATTTTAAAATTAGTACTGAATTTAGAGATTCCGAACATGGTTATAGATCATTGATGTACATATGGATGCATAAAGTAAAGTTTATTACTATGAACCCGATCCACGCAGACCATGGAATCAACTTTTATGTTCCATGGTTTAAGAATGTCATCATGCACGGGCATATAAACCTTAGGGATGTACGAGAGACGAGTAGACTGTTGTGTTGATATAAGGCTTGTGTAGTCATGTACTCGAGAGTGATTTGTTGTACCTCTAGTAAAGGTACATTGGAATTGTTTATATTGTTTGTTTTTGTATCAATGAAGCTGTTATTTTGGCTTGATAAACAACGACCAGAGATGGGATTGGAGTGACCAATCTTAGATGTAGTAAGGGTGAAAAATACTTTATTACGAGAAATTAAGATCCTTTCTTGATACGAGTTTTTTTAATCTGAAATCTCTAAACTTTTAATAGGTATTATGTCTTTTAAGTTGAAGAAGCTTTTGAAATTTGAATAATTTTGAAGGAAAGATTGTGTTTCTTTCAATGAGAATTTGCAATATGTGAAATCAAAACCTAATTCATATCTAATGACTATCTATTTGGGAGTCTCTTAGTTTTGCATCAGTGTTACAGATGCTAACTGTTGAGATTAAGTAAATATTGGACATTGTTTCATTCTTTATAATTAACTAAGGGTTAAGTTATGTAACACAAATTTTGACACAAAAACAAATTTTAGCCATTGATTCAATATAATCAATAGATTTGGATGAGAAGTTGAATTTGTTAAATTTTAATGTAACTAGACAATTTTTAAGTCATTGGATCATCATGAATTAATAGTCATGAATTGTGGTTACAATAGTATGAACCTTAAACTAATCTTAAGAGATATATTGGTTATCAAAAACTCATGAGATTATATATATATATATATAATATATATATAATATATATAATTATATATATGAAAATGTCAAAAATAACTCATGGTTGAATATTTAATAAATTAAAAGATTGTGGCATTTGAAACTTATCCATCTCCAAATTTATGATAAAGATGAATATTAAATATTTTTCCTTACGAAAAGGTAAAGGGCAATCAATGGAGATATAATTGGTTCATGCGGCTTTAGCACTTGATCAATTTATAAACTTCAACTGGTATAAAATAAAGAGATTTTCATATATAAACTTAATAAATTATGAACCCACAAAACGTACCAATGACAATTTTGCCACTATAACAATGCGAGACTAAACAAACGAACAGTTAAGTACCAGACAGTATACTGATGGGCCATTTGTCTGCCTTCACTGCCTTACTTTCTAGTTCTTATCATCTCCGCAGATTGCCTAAAATTAAGCGCGTGTCTTCACCTTCTTCATGTTTAGATGTTAATTTTTGAGTAAAAAAAAAAAATATTAAGTAGAAGGACTCCATAGGAAAATAGAGGTAAATGTAATGACATTTAGTTCTTGATGTTTTTAAAAATAAAAATTTCTCCACTGTTAATAGTTGTAAGTAAGTTGTATAATTTATATTATTATGAATTAGTAAAATTACAAAATTGTCCTTCTATTGTTTATTTTAACACATAAAATTTCATTGAAGAATTTATTATTATTTCAAAAACTTTAAGGGGATTTGTTTTATGTCATACCTTAGGGATTAATTATTAACTCTAAAAATTATGATAAAGTAAAAATGATTTAATTAGCATTTTTCTGAAATTTGTTATTGAATCAAGCACATCATTTTCATTTTAAAATTGACTTTAGTTTGGTAAAAATAAGAAAGGCCAATAATAAAAAGTACCTAGTTTATATTTTTTCAATATCAAAAATTGATCTTAGGACATAATAGATAATATTTAAAAATTTGAAATTTGAAAGATGAAATAAATATTTAATGTCCGTTTGGTTTGTTATTTGGATAGGATTTTAGAAATAATATGGGTAGGGTGATTATTACAGGTAAAATTTAAAAATTAACAAAAAAAGCCAATAGGTTTGCTAATTTAACTAAACACCCCAATATCTAAAAATTTTGAAATAACAAAAACACCCCATACCCACAGTGCCAAATCCGGCACCATCATCTGAATCGGGTCAGAATATGACGTTATGACCTAGACTGGTCGGATCTGGCAGGAAAAGGCAGATCTGGCCGTCTATGGCCGCAAAAGTGGATCTGGGCGAAAAAAGGCCAGATCAGTGAATTAGTGGCCAGTTCCGGTCGTTTGTACAACGTTATGACAGATTTCGCCTACCACGATGGTGGTTGTCGGAATCTGGCAACTATGGGTGGGTGGGGGTGTTTTTGTTAATTTTTAAACTTTTTTCTGAGGGTGTTTAATTAAATTAATAAACTTAAGGGTTCAAAGTAATTGAATAAAATTAATAATATTTCTATAATGACAAACAGTTATTTTGAAATATGATTGGGAATGGGTATGAAATATAAACCAAACGGACCTATTATTGATAAAATCTAAAATTAAGCGTGTGTACTTCACCTACTTCATGTTTAGACGAATAATAGATTTGCAAATGAAACTTTTATATCATCAATACATTATACAATAACAATTATCCTCCACGGAATTTGATGTTTGAAAAGCAATATTGTTGGTACCCTAAACACATCAAATACATAAATCATATAACGAAGCCTATAAAAAGTACTAATTCTTAAAGATAAACTATAATTCAACAAACCAATTGAGTAGATTTAAGGTAATACGGAACCATAAATTATTAAGTTTAGGGAATATTGAGTTTTATATTTTTCTTAATATGTAATGAATTAATTAAATTTGTATAATATGGTATGGATCTTATTTATTATAATCTAACTATTCCATTATTCTTATTTTGCCATTTATTTATTTTTGGTTGTCTGTGTGTGTTTCTTATCAAGCTCGGAGAAGTCAGAAGTTAGTGAGATTATAGCTCGATCCAGAATCAGTTCGATGAATTGATTGTCCGACCCAACATAAGCTCGCCGAGATGTAGCTCGACCTAGCACAAGCTAGTTGCGACCAATCCCTATAGTTGTTCAACCAGCTCACAGATAACCTCGGATCGAATATCGAAAGGGTTCAGATCGACAGTAATCTCGACGCAATCTCAACGCTTAATCGCGAGAATATCGGAGTTGCATTTCAATTTAATTTTAATTCTTTTATTTTCGCTCTTTCCATTGTACAAAATCTGTATATAAACCCCCCAATGATGAGAAAGGGGGTCAGCAATTATTAGGATCATTATTGTAAACTCTCAAGCAAGTACAAAAACATTGCATGTAGGCTCAAGAGTATAACTCACTGAGCCACTTTAAAAACTCATTGTGCACTATTTTACTGCTTTTGGTTCATTACATTGTGGTTATCCATAATCATGCACAAATGAGTTCCAATTCGTTAAGATCAATCGGATTGCTCTAGTTAGTGCAAATATTGTATCAACATTTTGGCGCTAGAAGGGGGCCTCCGTCAAATTTTAGAATTTCCGGCGAACAATCCCAGTGACTCGATCATCAAGGCCTACAATTTTTTGTACAAGATTAAAACAACCACCAGAAACGACAACAACATGGAAACCGCTCACTAGGGGTTGCATCAAGATGCCACTAGGTGTCGACCACTAGTGCCGTGGTGCAGCAAGGGGCAAGGACGTTGAATCCCGAGAATGGTCAACTGGGGGAGATGATCAGAACAATGGTTGCACAGGCAGTGTAACAAAACGTGGTTAAGTTGAGAAACCAGTAGCGACACCCCAAGACCTTGATCGTCGAGTTCACCGATGTCACCCAATAGGTCAGAATTCAGCCGGTGACTAAGCAAACAACCCATAAGGGAGGATGAAGATAATGGTGCACCGGAGGGATACTCGACCTGTTCGACAATATCCCCAATGTTAACGTGCCGATTTTAACCCATGCCAAAGGGAACTAAAACCTGCAAGCTCGCGAGATGAGTCATACGCACCACCGACAATGATCGACGTTTCGATTTTAACTAACGTCGCGAGCAACGCACTGATGAGTATGATAACACCTACCAGCTCCGCCATCATGACTCAACCTCGCGCATCAGTGTGCACATAAGGTCACAAGCAATAGATTTGCAAACTCACCTGCTCAAAGTGAGGCTGAATAGAGCTAGCTAGGGCAATCCCATAACGAAGAATACATCGGGTGCAAAGAATGCTCGAAGTTCTAAGAGCCCGTAAGAACAACATGGTGAAAGAAATAGTGAGCACTCCATTCACAGACGAAGTTCGCCAGGCCCCGCTTCCTCAAGGATTAAGATGCCAAAGAGCAAGTTTGACGGGAAAGGGGACCAAAGACCACTTAGACTTTTTCAACAACTTGATGGAGTTACATCAGGTCGTGACTTGGCAAAATGTCGTTGCTTTGTTGTCACATGGTAGGGGATGCCAATAGGTGGTACAAGAGGCTCAAGGTAAACTGATTAGTCTTGGCAACAATTCTTTCGTTGTACCCATATAATTCCAAGCGAGGAGACGGTTCGCAATGCCACTCAACTACTTGAGCAATATTCGTCAGGAGAAAGATGAAACGTTGACCTCGTATCTAACGAGGTTCTAGAATGAACAGACAGGTCATAGATGCATTTGAAGAGTCAATCTAGACTTTGCTAATTGCGGGTATCAGGCTATAGACGGAGATGTGGAAGAGCTCCAAAGTGAAGAACACGTGAGCCTGACAAAATTCTACCAAATGGCTCCTAAACATTAGTGAGTGAAAGCTCGCTAGCGACCCTAGCAAAGCTCGCCACGAAGAGCACCAGATAGGAGACAAGATTGCTCATTAGATAAATGAAGGGGCTAAGACCGCAATGAAAGGGGCTAGAACAGGTTCCAAAAAAGGCAAAAAAAAAAAAAAAAAATCATGGGGAAAGGCAACCTTTTCCGCGATATGCAGGTACACCCCCCTCACTTAAGACATAACTATATATATAAAGTTTGTGAGGTTAAGAGATGAGAGGGGCTCTAGTAGAAGAGATTGATAGAATACTTTCGATCACTGGGACATCGGGCATATCACCAATGAGTGTTGGGTCCTAAAGGATGCCATGAAGATGATCTGAAGAGGCCACCTAAAAGAATTTGTCAAGGAGGCACCAGCTCGTGAAAGTACAGGTGAGCAGAATAATCAGATCCAGCAAGCCCCGATCAACAACGAGTCTTGATAGGCATGATCTATGAGGGTCCCAACAGCGGGAAGCTCAAGGGCTTTTAGAGAATATGGGTAAAAGGCTAGGGCAGACTCGGTCTCTCGAGTAATGAGCTGTGAACAGAAGCCGCCAAAGCCGTAGGAAAGAAAGTGAGGTGATAGGATTCACTGTGGAAGAGTGTGAAGAGTCTCCTTGCTACAACCAGATGCGATCGCGATCGCGCAGGATCGGCAAGCCTGAGTACTCAGAGTGGGTCGATAATGGCAGTGCAAGAACATCATCTTCTTTGGAGCTTTCCGAGAAATGGATTCACAGAGCGAGGACCTAAAGACGTGTCCATCATCGCTCTATGGATTCGCCGAAGATAGCCTAGTCCCCAAGGGAACAATCGACCTGCCCATGACCTTGGGGGCAAAACCCAAATCAGGACGGTGATGATGGAGTTCATAGAGTGAATTACCTGAATACTTATATTGTCATTCTTGGAAGACGATCCTAGATGTTCGAGTGTAGTCTCCTCGTACGTTGCCAAGCAATGAGTTTCAACTCCAGGCGGGGTCAAAATGATCAGGAGTTACAAGATAGAATCTCGGGGAATGCTACAACGGGCTATTCATGCTATACTAAAATGGTCGCTCCCGAGAACCGGTCATCATAGGTCCAAGCCAAACCTCGGACCTTGGAGGCACCCTAGATCATCACATAAATAAAGAAGAGCTGCGAGAAGTATCTGTCAATGAGGAAGACCAACTCGCGTGTTGAAAATGGCAGCAGTTTAAGCAAAGAATGACAAACAATTTGGTGGGGTTCCTAAAGAAAAACCTTGACGTGTTCGCCTGGGTACATGCAGATATAGTGGGGATAAGGTCCGAGTTAATGTGTCACATAGTAAATGTCGACCTAGCAGCTCGACCAATCAAACAAAAAAGATTATCTATGGATGCAAAACGGTCCAAAGCGTCAAAGATGAAGTTGACAAGCTCTTAAACATCAACTTCATTAGGGAGTGAAATACTCGGATTGGCTTGCCAACCTACTCTTGTGTGAAAAAGTCGAATAGCAAGTGGCGGACTTGCGTCGACTGCAAAATTTGAACAAAGCTTGTCCCAAAGACAGATTCTCGCTACCCTATATCTACCAATTAATAGATACGATAGTGAGAACGCACTACTAAGGTTGATGGATGCATACTCGAGATATAATTAAATCTGATGTAGTAGCCTGATGAGGACACACCACATTTATTACTGATCGAGGTATTTACTATTACTGGGAAATGCCATTTGGCTTGAAAAACGTTGGAGCGACCTATCAGCGTTGTGTGAACAAAATGTTTGTCGAGCAAATTGGCAAGACAATAGAGGTGTACATTGACGACATGCTGTCAAATCAAAAGTCACCGAAAGCCACATTGAGCACCTTAGGGAAATGTTTGAATCCCCAGAAGGTACAGAAGAGACTCAACCCTTTAAAGTGTGCTTTGGAGTAAGCTCAGGAAAGTTTATGGGTTTTCTTATCAATCAACGAGGTGTCGAAGCCAACCAGACAAGATTCAAGCTCTCTTGAACATGAAGAGCTGACCAACAAAAGCAGGTTTAAAGCTTGACAAGGTGTGTAGTCATACTTAGCAGGTTCTCTCCCGAGCTACAAACAAGTGCTTACCTTTTTTCAAAACCCTAAAGGGAAACAAAGCTTTCAAATGGATAGAGAGTGTGAGAAACATTCTAGAAACTAAAGAAGCACTTGGGGCAGCCCTCTTGGCCGTCAAAGCCTATCCAAGGCGAGCCTTACTTCTGTATTTATCAGTATCTAAGTCCGCGATAGTGTGGCTTTGGTATGCAAAGAGGGGGGTGCAATGACCGGTGTATTATGTGAGCAAGAGGTTGCTCGACACTGGACAAGATACCCGAGATGGAAAAGCTTGCCTATGCCATGGTCATCATCGCTGGAAGCTGTAGCCCTATTTCCAGGCGTACTCATGCATGTGATGAACATTCCACTAGAAAAATATACAGAAGCCCGAGGCATCGGGTAGATTGATAGTTTGGACGATGGAGATGAGTCAGCATGATATCAAGTACATCCGATGATAGCATAAAGGGTCAAGCTTTGACATATCTTATTTCAAAGTTCCCCTATTAGCTCGAGGGAGGAAATGAGCCGTCAAAAGCGAGCACTTGGAAGCAAGTGACCAGAGAGACCAAGGCTTGATAGTCTATGTCAGTGGACTCTATATGTAGACAGGTCCTCGAATGAGAAGGGGGTAGGAGCTGGGCTCTTGCTCGAAAACCCTAATGGGAACCTAATTCGAGTTGAAGTCAGATTCACGTTTGCTGCCTCAAACAATAAGGCTGAGTATGAAGCAATGCTCATGGGGATCCGTCTCACCAAATAAGTGGGGGTAGAGTCATAAAGATCTATAGCAACTCTCAGCCGTGGTCAGTCAGATTCATAGGGAATATCAAGCAAAGGGGGACATAATGACATCCTATCTTCGATAGGTTTTGTCTGAGCTCAAACAATTCAAATCTTTTGTTGTTTTTCAGATCCTGAGAGAGAAGAATTCAGTGGCTGATGCGTTAGCTCGCCTAGCTTTGGTAATGAGTCAAGAAAAGACTGATTCAATACCTGTCAAATTTCTCCCAACCTAGCATCCTGTTCATAGGAAAGTTTTAGTAACAGGATAGAGATACAATTGAATGGATGCAATAATTGCTTACCTAAGAGATGATAGTGCCTGAACGAAGAAGTGAAGCCAAGACACTTCGAGCAAAGTCAGCTTGGTACACGCTCATCAATGATAAACTACAAAAAAGTGTGTACAATTTGCTGCTCTGCGGTGTGTTGATCACGAGGATGCACAATATGTCTTGAGAGACATCCACGAAGGCATTTGTAGAAATCGGCAGGGGGCAGATCTCTAGCATGCAAGGTGCTTCACCAGGGTTATTATTGGCCGATAGTCTTTGACGACGTAGCAGACTTCGTAAGCCAGTGCGACAAGTGTCAAAGATTTGTAGATGCTCTGCAAGCTCCACTCTAAGAGTTGACCACGTTGACAAATTGTGGCAATTTCCAATCTGGGGAATCGATCTAATAGGCTTACCTCAAGGAAAATGGGGGTTAAGTTCGCAGTGGGTGTAGTGTACAACTCTCCAAATGGGCATAAGTTAAGTCTTTAGTACCATTGCGTCGAACAAGCTAAAGGATTCCATCTACAAGAAATCATTTGTAGGTTCGAAATTCCTCATACTATATAACTGATAATAGGAAGCAGTTTGATTGCGAAGACTTCAAATCTTTCTACAAAAGGCTCGGCATCAAGAAAAGCTTCAAAGTTGTTTATCGGCCTCAAGCGAATGGCAAGTAGAGGCTGTAAATAAAATGATCAAGCACAAAATAAAAAAGAAGCTTGATGCCCTTAAAGGAAGATGGGATGAGGAATTGCCCGAGACCTTATGGTCTTACAGAAGGACAACCAGAAGCTCGACAGGAGAAACCTCGTTATCAATTTCATACTGGTGTGAAACAATGACCCTAGTTGAAGTGGGGATTAGTTCGTTTCGGAGAGAGGTCCTTAATAAGAAGAAACAAACGAAGATCTTCTCCGCCTGAGACTAGAACTAATCGAAGAATGTTGAGTCAAGTCTCAGCTAAGGCCACCTTCTACCAGCAGCGAGTAGACAATACTCAACTCAAGGCAAAAACAGGGACTTTAGAGTGGGCAACCTGATCCTCAAAAAGGTTTTCCACGGAACACAAAACCTGAACTGGGGGTACTTGGGCCCAAATGGGAAAGTCCTTTCAGGATCTTGGAAAAGCTCGCACTAGGAACTTTCCACTAGAACACCTTAATGGTGAAGCTGTATTGATATGGAACGCCGAGCACATTACGAAGGTATTACCAATAAGCAGTTTGGGTTTCAACTATGTTTTGTGTTCTTTCATATTCAATGTAAGGTCTTTTATGGCCAAATTCTTTCAATAAAAAAGAGGTATATTCATGAATATTTTATTCGTCACTTTTATATTGTTATTTTGTTCATCATTTATATCTATGTTTCAAAATCTCTTCCTATACGATCACATCCAAAACTCAGAGTCAAGAGTTAGAAGGCAGCTTAGCTTATAAGCCACGCCAAAATTCATCTCATGATGGGAAAAACCCCCAAATCAATGAAGTTAAACTTGGAAAAACTCGAGTAAAACACGTTGAAGGAAAATCGACTATAAACTAGTGACAAAATCGAGATAGACAACTAGGCTAAAATCGGAGTTGTGCACATAAGATTTCTCATATGTTTGAAAAGTTCTCAAGTAGCGGGCTACAATAATTGGGCAAATTCGAATTTCTAGTAAGTCATTAGGACAATTGAAACGACTCTGCAAAAATAAAAAACATTGCTCGAAGAAATGGGCAAAATGAATTTTTCTAATTGATTTTGGTTTAGTTACAAACTAAACTAAAAACAAAAATAATAATAATAATAATAATAATAATAATAATAATAATAATAATAATAATAAATCTCTAGTAGTAGGAGGCAGGGCATCTCGCCAGCAAGACGGAGAGATCATCGCCAATGGGGGTAGGAGGATTATCAACAGTGGGAGTCTTGGCGACCTCTTAAGGGCAGGAGTGACATTCCTTTGGAGTCTCGACCGGGGAAGGTCGACAACAATAGGCGAGAGAGTAGCTAAAGGAGGGGGCTCTAACCTTTTGCTTAAAATCCGCATCCTCTCTCCCTCCTTTCTTCTTCTCATTTTCGCTGTTAGGCTCAAAGTCATCCGAATAGACATACTCCATGCCCCTGGTCTTAGTTTCATCTGTCGACCTCTCTCATAAGCTCTTGGAAGGAAGGAAAATTCGAGCGAAGGGTGAGTTCCCATAACTTTTGCATGAGAAAGACCGACGTTTCCCAATCACGACTCATGATGGTCGAGTTCAGCTCCCGATATTGAGTGAGTTGTCAACCTCCGCCTCGGCCCTTTTGCAACCTTCCACCTCCTTGGTAAGCTCGAGCAAGGCCTTCCATACTGGCCTCCCAGTCCGAGGTAGCCTTCTTAGCCGAGATAAGCTTGGAATTCAGTTTGTTGTTGGTACCCGTTGTTTTGCCAAACTTTTTCAACCTCGTCCGTTTTCACTCAGCCTTTGTCGAGTGGTTGCGGTCGCCTTGATTTTCTCAAGGAACTCATTTTCTGATTCAGAGGCATTGACTCTTCCTTGAGTTGCTCAACATGGCCTGCTTTAAGTCCTTCTCTTTTCTACCACATCGACGTGAGCTAAGGCATCCTCATTAGCTTCTTCGCCTTGGCCACCCTAGGTGAGTACCTCCAATGTGGGGTAAGTCTCATCGAATAGAGCTTGGTCGCCACGCAAGCCTGAAAAAGAAAGGAAAGTCAGTGGAGAAGAAGGAGAAACATATAAAAGGAAAAGAGGCGAACTGTTTACACCTTGGTCACGTAGCTGCATGCTCTTGCAGCTGCTGGTGAGGAGATGATCTTTAAGACCCATGAAAGTCCGTGGGGTGATGACATTCCTGATCGTTGTGGCCCCAACACCAAGTGCTCGAGGAGCTTATTGATTAGTGTGTCGAGGGACTTGAGTTGCTATCCTCATTTTTCTCTTGTTGAGGTGAGTTGATTACTTTCCACGGGAAGGGCAGCTTCACTCGTGGGAACAAACTTCTTTTGGCCAAGCCCTTGGTCACAAATTTTTTAGGGCCACTAGCTTGCCCTAAGACCTCCTGCTCGAGCCACCTTCTTGCTCGACGGTCTTTTACTTTCCCAAGCCCTTCTGCGGCTTGGTCAATTTCTTCTTGCTAGAGTTTCTTGTACTCCAACACTTTCTTGTCTGAGCCATCATGCTACTCGGACATCTTTTGTTTCCCCTAGCCTCCAATGGACTTGAGGGTTTTCTTCGCCAGACCCTTTTGGAGTCGGGGGCACCCTTTTCCTTGATGCCTTAGAGGCAGTCGCGGGCTTTTGGCACTTGGGCTTCTCAAGCTCGCCCCCATTGCACTTGAGGACTGGGCGTGAGACACCCTACCCAAGTGTTTGACAGCATCAACGGGCTGCTTCTTCACCAGAGTGACCGACGTTTCTTTGTAGCCATGACGTTGTTGTTTTTCTTTTAGGCCCTGGGGATTTTGGCCACATATCTGTGAAAGGAGAAGCAAACAACAGTCAGCGACCTAATAGAGCAAAAAAAAAAAAAAAAAAAGAGCAATTAACCACTTACCTTTCTCAAGAATGGTGTTGAATTGGCTTCGCCGGCACAGAAGCCGCACTCTCTCAACCGAGGAAGCATGATAAGCTTAGTAACGCTACCCTTATCCTTAGAGAGAATGTTGAAATTTGAAGTCGCTATAAGCTGCTCAGGAAGAAAGTTTTGCTCGACCTTACTGAAAGCAAGGAATTTGGTTAGTTCGACGGTCGAGCTTCAAGACATTCTTTACACGCACAAGGGTCAGAATCTTACTAGCTTCTGGAGCAAAAATGTCGGTCTCCCTGGCCTCGTAGAAAAAATATTGAGAGTCTCAGTGCGAAACTTTCTTTGGGACATTGACCAAACCGTTAAAATATGCTTTTCTGTCTTGGAAAGATACTACATTTGATCTGACTTTTTTTCAATCTATACAATTGGACAAGCTCCTTTAAGATAGCTCGCCCAAGTTAGCTACTCGGTACACTATATACATTCTACTATAATTATGTACGGTTCGTTGCAACTGAAGGGGAACAATACGAACCGTTCCAAAATGTTAGCGACGAAGTAATGAGAGGGAATGAACATTCCATACTCAAGAGGGTATCAAAGACCGCCACACAAACTGGCAGGGGGATTTTTGTGGGAGAAGCCTTTCGGAGCCTTTAGGGAAAGTTGAGGCACATAAACTTCAATTATGTGCCTTATATCTCGGCCCCAATAGAGGAATGTGGTTCTTTCCGGGCCTATGGGCTGGAGATTTCTGCAATTGAGAAATCTCCATGGAAACGTGGTCAGAAGAGCCCACTGCATTGGGGTCCAAGCTTCGTGCAACAACATCCTCAAAAATCTAGGGATTACATCCCTAGAAACCGTTGAGCCCACTGGAGAGGCGAAATGCGATCAATTCTATGACTACTCGATGAAGACATGTGAAAGCTCGCCTTGGGTACTCGAAATAAAATGAAACAAGTCTCAAAGCTAAAAAATTCGGCAACTATCCACACTTTGCTTTCAGTTCAGGCACCAAGGTAGCTCGTGTCAGACAACAGGAAAAAGCAAGCTACCAAGATTCCGATGATTACCATCGTAAACCTTCCTTAAACCCAAAAACGGGAGGAAACCACTTAAAATACCCTAAAAAGCTAAATGTGGCCATGACAATGGCCACCCTCAACCGCAAAAAGGTTTAAAAACAAGTAAAGGAGGAGAAAGTAGCCTTACTGAAGTGTAAAGGTGGAAGAAACTCACTGAAAAGCACCGTGAATCGAAAGAGTAGTGAAGAGGAGAAGAGAATCTGGAAATTGAACAAAGTGTGTAGGATTTCTACGAAGTTGCCCACTTTATAGTGGTTTATGGGAGATAAAGAGGCAGGATTCGACTATAGTCGTCAATCTATAGTGAATCTAACCCTCCATTCGTCAAGCAATCTGGCCATTGGACGTGGCCACATGTCAATCATCCATGATGGTCGATCAACGGTCAGACTGCCATAATTATAACCGTCATCACACGTCACCTTGACTTCGCGGTGGATAACTATAGTTGCCACTGTGCGATGAAAGTAGCCAAAGGCTGCTGCATTTAATGCGACATGAAGTGGAAGTTACACATATGCCCCTCATTTCAAATTCTGAGTTTGTTAAGAAATTCACAAAAGAGGAAAAACCAAGGTTGAGTATGTTGACTAGAGAAAGTCCAACAATGAAGCTTGATCAGATCTGCATTCAGCGACAACTAGGGCTGCAAAACAAAAACCAAAAAAAAAAAAAAAAAAAAAAAAAAACTGAAAACGAACTTAATTGGGAAACCGGACAGAAATCGAACCAAAAAAACTGATTTTTCGGATTAATTGGTTTAGTTTGATTTTAAAAGTAACCAAACCGAATTTTCGGTTCAATTAATGGTTTAAGGGCAATATTAAACCGGTTTTTTTAAAAAAAAAAAATATCCCTATTTTTTTCCCCACTTTTCTTGGATTGGGTATGGATACTGCATTCTGCTTCTCCTGCACATTTCTTTAGGTCTGCTTCACTCAGTTATTTTTCTTCTTTCTTCTCCTTTACCACTTTCTTTTCTTTTCAGACTTTTCAGTTTTTCTTCTTTCTTCCTCTCTTTCACCAATTTCCTTTTTCTTTTTCTTTTTGTCTTTTCTCTTCCTCTCCTTCTCCATTTTTCCTTTTTTTTTCATCTTCTTCTCTTTCACTTTTCTGTTTCTTTTTCTTTTTTTTCTCCATTTCTTCTCCTTCAATACTTTTCTATTTGGATTGGATAAGAGGCGTGAAGAGAACGCCATGATCGGACTTCAGTGTTTCCTTCGATGGTTTGGAAGCTCTGCGTCTGCGTTTTTGTTTATGAGATGTCTCAATCAAGACTAAGTGAGACTGATTCTATGTGTCTTAGGTGTGGTTTTTTTGTTATGTAAGCGTTGGATTGTGATTTGGGTATTTGAAATCGACAGTGTGAGGCCCCATTGGTGTCCTTGCTATCTAAAGAGTCCAACTTCAAATTTATTAAAATCGGTTATAAACTGGTTAACCGATAATCTAAGCGATAATTCGGTTTGGGTAATAAGCAGTTCAAGGGATAATATGGTTCGGTACTGTTCGGATTATCCTTTGAACCGAAAAACCAGTTCGGTTTGAAAAGTGTGTAATTGTTTGGTTAACCGGATTTCCATACCCTCACACAGACGACGAAGTTCGAGTGATATCAAATCAAGCAATAGTCCTCAAAGTTGAAATTGCACCAAACACTAGGGAGCAATGTGTGTGTGATTTTTCATCAAGCTCAGAGAAGTAAGAGGTCAGCGAGGTTATAGCTCAATCTAGAATCAGTTTGATTCAATCGATTGTCTAACCCAACATAAACTCGTCGAGATGTAGCTCGACTTAGCACAAGCTAGTCGCGACCAATCCCTAGTTGTTCAACCAACTCATGATAACCTCAGATCCGAATATCTCAAAGGGATCAGATCAACAACAAATTGGCGCAATCTCAATGCTTAATCGCGAGAATATCGGAGTTGCATTTCAATCTTAATTGTAATCCCTTTATTTCGCTCTTTCTTTTGGCAAAAATCTGTATATAAATCCCTTCCAATGATGAGAAAGGAGGTTAGCAAATATTCTAGGATCATTATTGTAAGCTCTCACAAAAATACAAAACAGTGGAGTAAACTCAAGACTATAATTACCGAACCACTTTAAAAACTCATTGTGTCATTTATTTTACTGCTTTTGCTTATTACATTGCTAGTTATCTGTAATCACGCACACATCAGTTTTGAGTCCGTTAAAGCAACTGCGATCGCTCTAGTTATGCAAAATCTTGTATCAACAACTTGCTCATTGGATCGAATAATATACATTTCATGAATTGATTAGGGTATAATTGTAACTTTGGAAAACTTGACATTTTTAGAAAAAAGTATAAATCAAATATTTCAATTAATAAAAAGTGTTGGAATTCAATTAATATTTCAATGTCTCATTATTTTGGATATTTTCATAGTGATTATATATTTTTAATTAAACAATTACAAAAGGTCACTAAATATAAACTATAAAAATTTATAATAATTATTAATAAAAATAAAAATTACCATAATGTATAATAGTAAAAAAATTGTAGGTCGACCTACAAAGCACAGGGGCCTCGTGTGCTAGGCCCATGGTACGCTGTATAGCGGCCATGCGTGGGCCTTAGATTGATGGGTCGACATGGCACGACAAGGCACAAATTTCTGCGGCATAACACAACACGACGAGCCTTAATTTTAGGCACAGCACAACCCACCACCGGCTCTAGCTAGTGGGAATATTTAATATTTTCTAGAAAATCATTGGAAGACTTTAATCTCTCTGACCAATAAAATTTACCCCCAAATTAATTACTTTGGATGTTCGAGTGGTTCGATAGAGGACTCTTGAGTGTATTACCAAGAGATCTTGAGTTCTAGCTACTAATATGGGTAGCCATTGTAGTTCTTACCTGATTGTAGTTTAATATCCTAAAAGATTAGTTAAGTGTGAACAAGCTGACCAGATAATCCTGGTCTTAAAAAAAAAAAAAAATTACCCCAAAATTTGTAATAGAAATTACTTAAAAGAACAAGAAAAGCGAGTAAAACCAACACGAACGAAACGCGCGTAAGGCTGTTGTAATCTCGTGAAAAATGTTGTACTAAACTTATCTAGAACGCCACGTTGTAACAACATTACACGGGTGAGTACGAAAATATAAAATTAAAATGATAAAATCACATGGCAGTTACAGTTCCTCCGACAAATGTAAGCATTAGGGTGCCTCAGTCACCGTAAAACAACCTATCATTTTCTATATAAAAATTACGTTTCAAAATTTCCTTTTAAGTTTTCTCGCCGTCTGGGTCAGTTTCTCAACAACGGGCAACCTTTTCCCTCTCTTTCCTCCCAAGTTCCCCCTGAACAAAATTTTCCTAAATTCGGGAAATTCGGTGTCTGATAGAATCGAAATCCTTTCTCAATTCATTTCTGATTCTTCCTTGCCCTCCGTTCTCTCCTCTAGACGACCAAAACGTGTCGTTGGGAAGACAGTTGCTCTAAAAAACTAGTGTCTCTTTTCGAAGCTTCTCCACAAAATTAAAATAAATCATTTGTTTTTGCGTTTTTGAAAGACTGGAGTAGTAGCTTTATTTTGAACTCTTTGACTTCCGTGATTCCTGATAGTTTTAACCGGCGAGAGTCTTGAAGCAATAATCGTTTTTAATATCGTCAAGAATCTTGAAGTGATCGTTTTGATGTTTGTTTGTTGAAGTTAATTTCAGGTAAAACGATGACGTTGGATTCGATTCCGGTGTTCGGGTTACTTGGACGCATTCCCGGAGAGGAGAATGTCGTCTTCAGTAACTCGTAAGTTCTTGGATTGACGGTAATTGCCGGCATAGGTGGACTCCTATTCGGCTACGATACAGGTATTCTACTTTTTCTTTCTCTTAATTTGCTTCAGTACCAGTAACAGTACCGGATTCGAGAGATCTCGGTTTTTTAAAAATTTTCGTACTGGTCCGGTAATGTTACATGAGTGATACTACGGTAGGATTTACAGTTAAGTTGTAGTGATGTTAAGCAACAACATTAGCGGTTAGTGTTCTCACTTGATGTTTAATAATATAAAAGTCTAACATAATTATACATTTCCGGTGCTTTATTTGGCTGTAGGTGTAGGGTAAGTTTGCCACCATTTCAGCCCTACATCAACTCCAAAAAAGTGATTGGGAGTTGATCCAAGGGCTGAGTATGGGGGGTTATCCTTACCACCCAGCAACATGGCAGTTCCACAGTTATTTTAGTGATTTCATCAATTAATGTACAGGGGCGACAGTGATTGGTCAAGTCACTTTCAAAGATGTTGCTAAAGATGGTTTTATACTTTTTCTTTCTCTTTTGACTAAGCATACGGGAGGGGAAAGCTAGTTTCGCCAACTTTTCTGATTTGAAAATGGATTTTAGTTATGTGACATGTTGATAATTTGTGGTTTTTAATGTTATTTTGATAATGAAAGTAAGAAATTTGGTCTCAAGAATTTAACCTAGTTTCTGTTTGGACTTTAGCGAAGGGGCTGTTGGAATAAAAATTCTTTGTTTTTTAGAATAAGATAGATATCTTTTTGTAAAAGTAACAATTCCATTGTTTTTTGGAGTTCTCAAAATTACTTTTCATAAATCCTAAAGCTAGTTTAAAATCCAAACACTAAAAGTTTGTTAGGTGTTTATATATTAAGGGCGTAGATAGAATAGTATTTAATTCCAGATAACTTTTTTCAGATGTGGAATGAAACACCCTGACAATTTTAATTTAATATGAATTCTCTCCCTGCCTTTCCAAATTTTGGATTTGGCCAGATTTATGTAATATATATATGGTTCTTGTAGGTGCAAAATTTTTACGAAGATGGTGGTGTATAATTTAGCCATAATTTGCTTAATTTGGGATTTCTCTATAGGAGATGGAAGGGGGCTTTAACATGGTAATCCAAATTGACTTTAGACATATTCCCCACTAGATAAATGAGCAGCCAATGATTCTACTGGATGGGTGCTCATTTATCATCGACTTCCAGTATTAGTTGGTGATGAGTATTGTCATTCTAGAAATTCTTATTACTTTTAAAAAGAGAAGGTAATACCAAGTCTACTAGGAATAGATAAATAAGCAGACCGAATTATTGTAACTTTGAGTTAAATTTATGCTTCTGCTTTCTTTGGATAGTGAGGACCTTTCTTTCTTACTGAGTAAATTATGAATTTGATTTTAGGTGGTATATAGCTCATCCTGGTTGAACTTTCTTCATATTTATTTCTAAGAATGTATCCGATTTAAACTTTTTATTGCAGGTGTCATATCAGGAGCCTTCTGTATATAAAAGATGATTTTGAGGTGGTAAAACAGAGTAGTTTCCTGCAGGTAACAAACTAGTACAGTTTCCAGATTTGTGTTTCTTCTTCTGATGAGATGGTAGAGTTTATTTTACCTTTGATGTATATATTGCATTTGTGGTTATCAGGGAAAGCAGAAAATATATATATATATATATATATATATATATAAAAATAAAAAAAAATTAAAAAAAAAGTTTTTCTCTTATTGTCTTTGGTTGAGTTGGGAAAAGCGAGACTAAATGATGGTTATGTGGCAGTAATGATTGGTATTGATGGTGATGATGGCAATGAAGTTGTTATCATAGTGACATGCCGTCAGGATTATTTTGCAGGAGTTGGGGGTGCTTGGATGGGTGTTAGGCATGTGGAGTTGTGTGTTGTGTGGTTGGAGAGAGGAGGAAGGCCACCTAGAATTTATCCTGCCAGTTCTATGATTTCTTATTAATTTTGTTTGCTTTTTCTTCTTTTGAAACATTGATTCATTTAAGTTGTCAGGAAACAATTTGAGCATGGCTTTGGTTGGTGCAATAATGGAGCTGCATCAGGTGGTTGGATTAATGATGCATATGGACGTAAGAAAGCTACTCTTCTTGCTGATATTGTATTTACAGCTGGAGCAATTGTCATGGCCGCTGCTCCAGATCCATATGTTCTAATATTGGGACGGCTTTTAGTTGGCCTGGGTGTGGGTGTGGCATCTGTAATGCCAGTATATAAGCTGAAGCAGCCCCATCAGAAGTAAGAGGTGGACTGTTAGCACAAATGTACTTATGATAACTGGTGGACAGTTTCTGTCCTACCTCGTAAATCTTGCTTTTACTGAGGTCAGATTTACCTTGCTTATTTACTTTGCTTTCATCAACGTGCAATATTATGTAGATAAATTCCGTGTATAAGAATTACTTTGGTTAATGGAATGTCTTTGCTATCATTTTGTGTTTTTTCTTATTCGAACCTAAAGAGGTCTAATAGCACTGTACGAAAAAGAAGTGAATATTATAATTTTTTCTTTTTGGTAGAAATTAAATTGAAATAGGTTGGCAATGTTTTTGCTAACTAGTGTTTGGGCATTACATGCTAGTCAGTAAAATGAAATTTTTGTGAGGAGCTGAATAAATCACATTAGCCAGAGATTGAGAAATAAAAAGACCTTTGTTTCTTATAGATAAACGATCTTACTTTTTTAAAGATATGTTGAAAAGCTATGGTACAAAACCTATTTATAGGAAAAAGGGGGAATGTTGAAGAAGGTTTTAGTAAAATAACCTTACAAGTAAACTTTGGGGATATTTATATGTTTTCTAATAAATGAGCTAGGCAGTAATTCCTTCCTATTTCTACTTGGTTCAAATTATCATGCAGCTCCTGGTGCTATATATCATTGAATACCAATTGTGAAAGGGGTTATCTAAATTATTGGTTAAATCATTTTGTTCTGAAACAGTGCATAGTATAACATTTTCCTTTTGCACTTTTTCCGTTATAGTGAATTGATTTTTGCTTCTTGAAGGAATGGTTTTCTAAGTTATAGATTGTTCTTCTTTCAATGTGACCATTCTGCTGGAAATTTGTGTCATGTCCCCTGCTATTATATATCTCGCTTGTGTGAAAGGTTTCTATTTTGCCGTTTTGAAGAGGCACTACCAAATAAAATCGGGTTTGCATTTTAGAAAACCCCCCTTGAGACACATAATGAAGAATTCTCTCCTGTTTTCTGGCATATTTTAGATTACAAAACATTGTGATGTAAATAGCATGTGCATGGATGGATTCCTCTTTAGTTAGTTATTATAATGCTGGCTAATGGCAAGTGTAAGCTTTGATTTTAGATAAAAAGAAAAATGAATGCGAAGTGAGTTTGAAAGTTTTTTCATAAATTTCCATTAAGGTGTTATTGGTTAGCTTTAAATTTTGTGTGTTCCTTGAATGAGTTGTACAAAAAGCAAAAGAGCAGTTTGTTTCACTGAAGCAAAAGAAAAAAGATTTTATGCTTTTAAAACCAAAACTTTAATTTGTTGTAGAGCAATGTTCTACTTGGATTTTGGAGTGATAAATTCTGGTGATACTCTCTTTCATTCTGTGTTCACTCTTTCATTTTCTTTTGACATATGTACGAAAGACTAAGAAAGTTGCAGTTGGTACTATAGTGAGAGTTATGTTTTTTCTCTATGTTAGAGGAGAGGGAGAGTGACAAATAGTGAGAAAATGAGTGTTGCTAACATTCTCTTATGGGTTAATGTTAGGATCACATTGAAAGGGAAAAGGGTGGGCATGTGGGTTATAAAGGGTTTGGGCACCCTCCTTGGCAAGCCGGTTTTCAAGGAGAGTTTTATCACCGCCCACAAAAGGCCCACTACCAGCCCAATTGTTTGAGTTGTTAGAAGGGTATCATCAGTTAATAGGTAATATATTCATGATGTGGAAGATTTTTGATCCCATTATCAATTTGTTGAATGTTTGTAATGCGGGTCTCTGGTGCTGATGCCTTGTATTGGGTAATGGTATCTAAGGCTTGCATTAAGTAAGATATTTGCTTATTCTTTAGAAATATGCTGGTTAGTTAGCTCTACATTCATTTTTATACTTACCACCCCAATTCTTAAGTTTTACTTTGCTGCAGTTTTTCATGTTCCAGCCTTGGCAGCTTTTTGTTCTCGGCAACATGGAAAAATTATTCTGTCCCTGGTCCTGACAAAGGTCACACTTTGTTGGTCCTCTGCATAAGTGTCTCGTTTTTGAAATTTTTTTCCTTCTTTTTTTT
The DNA here is from genome assembly GCF_008641045.1 of Pistacia vera. Classification (NCBI taxonomy): domain Eukaryota; kingdom Viridiplantae; phylum Streptophyta; class Magnoliopsida; order Sapindales; family Anacardiaceae; genus Pistacia; species Pistacia vera. The sequence goes on along the minus strand of NW_022196775.1, from coordinate 462,033 downwards.
TTTTTTTTTTTGTTTTGGTAATCTTGTTTAGTCCGAAAGCTGTTCTGGAATAAAAGAATAAGCATGGAAGTCATCACTCTGTAGCATAAAAACGGATTGCATAATTTGGTCTCAGTTCTAGGGAGTGATTTGCATAAATCAGTGCTATACCACTTATTTAGAAATGGACTATATCAAAAAAAAAATATTTGCTTAATCTGCTGTATGTCCATAAATTCGTAAGAAAAGTATAATGTACTGAAAAGAATTATTCATAGTGTGCAAAATTAAGATGTCTTAACTTAAAATATAATATTTGGAACTTCTGAGATGTTATATTGACCAAGTTAATTACATAAACAAATTTGCTTTGCATCCTAGATGGAAAGTTTTAACTACTGAGTTAAATGTGGGATGAAAACCTTTGGTTTTATTCGCTTAGGGTTGAGAGAGGGCTGGCTGGATGAAGGTTTGATTTGAGTAGATTTAGTTTCTTAAGCGATTTTTGGCCAAGATAGACATTCCCTATTTTAAACAATTTCACTTATTATTTTGCATATCATTCTCACATATATTGTTTGGCAGGTACCTGGAAATGGAGATGGATGTTAGGAGTATCAGGTGTGCCAGCTGTCATTCAGTTTGTCTTGATGCTTTTATGCCAGAGTCTCCCCGGTGCTTTTTATGAAGGTACAAAAAATATCTGTCAACTCTTATAAAGTTAATTTGTGACTTGTGAATTCTCTCTTTTTCGCACATTATCATATTAACATTCTATATGTACAGAGTGATAGATAAAGCCACTTCCATTCTAATGTACAGAGTGATAAGATAAAGCCATTTTTCGATTCTTAATGTACAGAGGGATAAAGATAAAGCCATTTCCATTCTAATGTACAGAGTGATAAAGAAAAGCCATTTCCGTGCTTGCTAGAATTTATGACATTGATCGTTAGAGGACGAAATTGATCACCTTTCTGCTGCTCAGAGGAAGAACGCCAGAAAAAGAGTACTGTCAGATACTTGGATGTTTTTAAAAGAAAAGAGATCAGACTTGCATTTCGGCTGGGGTGGCTTCAGGTAGAATTCAGAGTTTACTGGATTATCCTCATTAATTGTACACCACTGATTTTCTTTCTATATTTATGATGGTTAGTTATTTTAATTTACTGAGTTTTTATTGATTTGTTTAAAATATAAATATAGATAGAGAGCTGGTTTATTTTCAAATGTTGAATTAAATAGGTATGAATTATAAATTGTTGCATATTTGTTTTTTAGAGCATCAATTGGAAAGTTGGTGCATATTTTTTATTCAAACAGCTATTCAAACGAGTTATTTGAACAAGTATTTACAAGTTATCGAACGAGTTATTCGAACAAGTATTTACAAATTATCGAACGAGTTAGTCGAACGAACACGAACGAGTTACGAACGAACGCGAATGAGCTTTTTGTTAATCGAACGAACACAAACACACATCCTGTGTTTGTTCGAACACGAACACGAACAATCGAATATACTTATCGAATAATTTTTGAATGGACCTGTTCATTCATGTTCGGTTTAATTGCAGGCCTAATTGTCCCAACCAAGAAAAATATTGTTCTTATCTTATCACCAACGTGATAGAATGAATATATGAGTTGTCAACTTCCTTACTCATATTGTTTAATCTCTTTATCAAATTTATGCTATACAAATCTTGGCCATGTGGCACTATATGAGCCTCAAGACAAGTATTTCAACAACAAAATTGTTCAAGGTAGACCATGAAGACAGAGTGAAAAGACATGAGCAATTTTGTCCTGATGTAAATCATTTCCTTTTAATTTTGTTGGTAGGTAGAAGCAAACACAAAAGATATGCATGATTCTCTTAATTTGTGAATGGAAAATGCCACTTTCACAAACGTAAGTTGTCTTATCTACCAAGGAGTCATTAACTACAATGGTTTTAGTTCACTAGAATATTCAAGAGTTTGAGTCTCTTCCTTGGAGAATCATTTAATAATAATGTTAAATGTCACAACTATAATGGGGAAATCCCAATTTTAAATAATATACATTGATTCTAGATCATCTATTTATTTTAATCCAATAAATTAAGGGGTTGTTTGAGTCCACAATATATAATAAATAATATATTTTTATTTAATTAAAACATTGATAGTTTGACGATCACTTAAGATTCTTACATGTATTATTTAACTTGTGGTTAAATCTCCATAACTACTGATAAGGAATAGCTATTGGAGGCTTACTTGCTCGTTAACTTCAGGGCTTTGAAAGACTAATTAAAGCATGCGTAAGCTGATCCGAACATTTCCAAATACTGAAAAAAAAAAAAAAAAAACGTTTTAGTTATAACATTATATAATAAAAAAATTGCTAGTAATTGAACTTATAATCTGTACTAAAAGAAAGAGTAAATAACAAGAAGGAAAGCCAACAAAACATGAAATAATTGAACCATATAACATGTGATTGTGATTGAAGCCAATAAAATTGTGGCCATGATAGGGACAAATGTCAAATGGATTGTGAATTAGTGGCACTTTGGCATGCCATGTGCAATGTACATAAGCAAGCAAAAGCTAAGTTCTCAACCTCTTGTTCATCACTTTTGTTTCGTAATGATAGAAAATAGAATCATTTTAAAGTTACATAAATATTATAGGCAAAAGTGGAGCAACTTTATTCTAATTTTAGAATATGATTTTGACACAAGATATAGTGACTAGACATTAATTTAACAGCTACTCAAGTTTCTATCATCTACAACATGAGAGATAAAAAAGTTTCAAACACCCATAGGGTTTTGTGAAAGTATTAATTATCTCACCCCTCCTCTTGCAGTCTAATGGTAAACTGTTTAGCGACTATAATTAATTTTACCTAGAGAATCTTATATTCGAGCCATAAGATAAGTATCCACCGCATTTTTACAATTACCTTGATTCATTGAGTTTGTAGGACGTTTCGTGGTCCTGAGGATTAGATATACTTTTATGTGGGCTCAGAAACCTCAAATACCTTTAAAAAAAAAAAAAAAGTATTGTAGACCTCCTTGCATTATCATTTATCTCCTTAAAGATTACACTTATGTCTTTAGGATTATCATTTATCTCCTTACAAAAGTATCAAAACACTTTCTCATAGCGGATATGTAATACTTTTCATAAACTATAGAAGTTTTAACTTAATTTTGTATTCTAGAATTTTTAACATGTGTTTATATTATATTTTTTCGAAAGCTATCAAAACATTTTTTTTGCTATTTTTTTAATGATAAATATGAAATATTGTAATACAGTATTATTTATAGTAAATGACATATACACCGCTAAGATTTGGCTTAATCATATAGATGAAAAAAGATGTTGAAGTTAATTGGTGAAGGGTAAAATTGTAACTTCAATTTCAATTATTTTACAAAATTATCTCATAAATCTAAAACATATGCTGTATTAATTTTTCCATGTCAACATAGACATACCATATGTGATAATAGTTCAAAAATTATTATTATTTTTTTTTTTAACTTCTATGGACACAAATGTCATTACATTAAAATCGATACTGATTTATTATTTCTACATCAACAGATGCTAACTGTTGGAGATTAAGTAAATATTTGGACATTGTTTTCATTCTTTATAATTAAACTAAGGGTTCAGTTATTGTAACACAAATTTTTGACACAGAAACAAATTTATAAGCATTGATTCAATATAATCCAACGGATTTGGATAAGAAGTTAGAATTAGTTAAATTTTAATGTCAACTAGATAATTTTTTGAGTCATTGGATCATCATGAATTAATAGTCAGGATTTGTGTTACAATAGTATGACCCTTAAAGTAATTCTTAAGAGATATATTGGTTATCAAAAACTCTATGAGATTATAAAAAATATATATATGTATGAAAATGTCAAAAATAATCTTCATGGTTGAATATTTAATAAATTTTTAAAAGATTGTGACATTTGAAACTTATCCATCTCAAAATTTATGATAAAGTTATGAATATTAAATATTTTTCCTTACGAGAAAGGTAAAGGGCAATCAATGGAGATATAATTGGTTCATGCGGCTTTAGCACTTTGATCAATTTATAACATTCAACTAGTATAAAATAAAGGGATTTTGATGAATATAATAAACTTAATAAATTATGAACCCCACAAAACGTACCAATGACAATTTTGCCACTATAACAATGTGAGACTAAACAAACAAACAAATTAAGTACCAGACAGTATACTGATGGGCCATTTTGTCTGCCTTCACTGCCTTACTCTTCTAGTCTTCTTATCATCTCCGCAGATTGCCTAAAATTAAGCGCGTGTGCTTCACCTTCTTCTATGTTTAGATGTTAATTTTTTGAGTAAAAAAAAAAAATATTAAAGTAGAAGGACTCCATAGGAAAATTAGAGGTAAATGTAATGACATTTAGTTCTTTGATGTTTTTAAAATAATAAAAATTTCTCTACTGTTAATAAGTTGTAAGTAAGTTGTTATAATTTATATTATTATGAATTAGTAAATATTACAAAATTGTCCTCCTGTTGTTTATTTTAACACCTAAAATTTAATTGTTGAATTTTATTATTGTTTCAAAAACTTTAAGGGGATTTTTGTTATTATGTCATACCTTAGGGATTAATTTTAACTCTAAAAATTATGATAAGGTAAAAATGATTTAATTAGCATTTTTCTGAAATTTGTTATTGAATCAAGCACATCATTTTCATTTTAAAATTGACTTTATCACAAGTGCTTGTTAGATTGGTAAAATATAAGAAAGGTCAATAATAAAAAAGCTACCTAGTTTATATTTTTTCAATATCAAAAATTGATCTTAGACGAATAATAGATAAATATTTAAAAATTTGAAATTTGAAAAGATGAAATAAATATTTAATGTCCGTTTGGTTTGTTATTTTGGATAGGATTTTAGAAATAATATTGGGTAGGGTGATTATTACCAGGTAAAATTTAAAAATTAACAAAAAAAGCCAATAGGTTTGCTAATTTAACTAAACACCCCAATATCTAAAAATTTTGTAAAATAACAAAAACACCCCCACTACCCACAGTGCCAAATTCCGGCCACCATCATCTGAATCGGGTCAGAATATGACGTTATGACCTAGACTGGTCGGATCTGGCAGGAAAAGGCCAGATCTGGCCGTCTATGGCCGCAAAAGTGGATCTGGGCGAAAAAAGGCCAGATCAGTGAATTAGTGGCCAGTTCCGGTCGTTTGTACACCGTTATGACAGATTTCGCCTACCACTGATGGTGGTTGTCGGAATCTGGCAACTATGGGTGGGTGGGGGTGTTTTTGTTAATTTTTAAACTTTTTTCTGAGGGTGTTTAATTAAATTAATAAACTTAAGGGTCTAAAAGTAATTGAATAAAATATAATAATATTTCCTATATAATGAAACAAACAGTTATTTTGAAAATATGATTGGGAATAGGGTATGAAATAATAAACCAAACGGACCCTATTTATTGATAAAATCTAAAATTAAGCGTGTGTACTTCACCTACTTCTATGTTTAGACGAATAATAGATTTGCAAATGAAACTTTTATATCATCAATACATTATACAATAACAATTATCCTCCACGGAATTTGATGTTTGAAAAGCAATATTGTTGGTACCCTCAAACACATCAAATAACATAAATCATATAACGAAGCCTATAAAAAGTACTAATTTCTTAAAGATAAACTAAATTCAACAAACCAATTAGAGTAAGATTTTAAGGTAATACGGAACCATAAATTATTAAGTTTAGGGAAAATATGAGTTTTATAATTTTTCTTAATATGTAATGAATTAATTAAATTTGTATAATATGGTATGGATCTTATTTATTTATAATCTAACTATTCCATTTATCTTATTTTTGCCATTTATCTTATTTTTGGCTTGTCTTGTGTGTGATTTCTCTATCAAGCTCGGAGAAGTCAGAAGTTAGTGAGATTATAGCTCGATCCAGAATCAGTTCGACTGAATTGATTGTCCGACCCAACATAAGCTCGCCGAGATGTAGCTCGACCTAGCACAAGCTAGTTGCGACCAATCCCTATAGTTGTTCAACCAGCTCACAGATAACCTCGGATCCCGAATATCTCGAAAGGGTTCAGATCGACAGTAATCTCGACGCAATCTCAACGCTTAATCGCGAGAATATCGGAGTTGCATTTCAATCTTAATTTTAATTCTTTTATTTTCGCTCTTTCCATTGTACAAAATCTGTATATAAACCCCCTTCAATGATGAGAAAGGGGTCAGCAAATTATTCTAGGATCATTATTGTAAACTCTCACAGCAAGTACAAAAACATTGCATGTAGGCTCAAGAGTATAACTCACTGAGCCACTTTAAAAACTCATTGTGTCACTTATTTTACTGCTTTTGGTTCATTACATTGTTGGTTATCCATAATCATGCACAAATGAGTTCCAATTCTGTTAAGATCAATCGGATTGCTCTAGTTAGTGCAAAATCTTGTATCAACATTTTGGCGCTAGAAGGAGGGCCTCCGTCAAATTTTAGAATTTCCGGCGAACAATCCCAGTGACTCGATCACTCAAGGCCTACAATTTTTTGTACAAGATTAAAAACAACCACCAGAAACGACAACAACATGGAAACCGCTCACTAGGAGTTGCATCAAGATGCCACTAGGTGTCGACCACTAGTGCCGCTGGTGCAGCAAGGGGCAAGGACGTTGAATCCCGAGAATGGTCAACTGGTGGAGATGATCAGAACAATGGTTGCACAGGCAGTGTAACAAAACGTGGTTAAGTTGAGAAACCAGTAGCCGACACCCCAAGACCTTGATCGGTCGCAGTTCACCGATGTCACCCCAATAGGTCAGAATTCAGCCGGTGACTAAGCAAACAACCCATAAGGGAGGATGAAGATAATGGTCACCGGAGGGATACTCGACCTGTTCGACAATATCCCCAATGTTAACGTGCCGATTTTAACCCATGCCAAAGGCGAACTAAAACCTCGCAAGCTCGCGAGATGAGTCATACGCACCAATCCGACAATGATCGACGTTTCGATTTTAACTAACGTCGCGAGCAACGCACTGATGAGTATGATAACACCTACCAGCTCAGCCATCATGACTCAACCTCGCGCATCAGTGTGCACAATAAGGCTCACAAGCAATAGATTTGCAAACTCACCTGCTCAAAGTGAGGCTGAATAGAGCTAGCTAGGGCAATCCCCATAACGAAGACTTACATCGGGTGCAAAGAATGCTCGAAGTTCTAAGAGCCCGTAAGAACAACATGGTGAAAGAAATAGTGAGCACTCCATTCACAGACGAAGTTCGCCAGGCCCCGCTTCCTCAAGGATTTAAGATGCCAAAGAGCAAGTTTGACGGGAAAGGGGACCCAAAGACCACTTAGACTTTTTCAACAACTTGATGGAGTTACATCAGGTCTGTGACTTGGCAAAATGTCGTTGCTTTGTTGTCACATTGGTAGGGGATGCCAATAGGTGGTACAAGAGGCTCAAGGTAAACTTGATTAGTCTTGGCAACAATTCTCTTCGTTGTACCCATAATAATTCCAAGCGAGGAGACGGTTCGCAATGCCACTCAACTACTTGAGCAATATTCGTCAGGAGAAAGATGAAACGTTGACCTCGTATCTAACGAGGTTCTAGAATGAACAGACAAAGGTCATAGATGCATTTGAAGAGTCAATCTAGACTTTGCTAATTGCGGGTATCAGGCTATAGACGGAGATGTGGAATGAGCTCCAAAGTGAAGACCACGTGAGCCTGACAAAATTCTACCAAATGGCTCCTAAACATTAGTGAGTGGAAAGCTCGCTAGCGACCCTAGCAAAAGCTCGCCACGAAGAGCACCAGATAGGAGACAAGATTGCTCATTAGATAAATGAAGGGGCTAAGACCGCAATGAAAGGGGCTAGAACAGGTTCCAAAAAAGGCAAAAAAAAAAAAAAAAATCATGGGGAAAGGCAACCTTTTCCGCGATATGCAGAGTACACCCCCCTCACTTAAGACATAACTCATATATATAAAGTCTCTTGTGAGGTTAAGAGATGAGAGGGGCTCTAAGTAGAAGAGATTGATAGAAATACTTTCGATATCACTGGGACATCGGGCATATCACCAATGAGTGTTGGGCTCTAAAGGATGCCATTGAAGATCTGATCTGAAGAGGCCACCTAAAAGAATTTGTCAAGGAGGCACCAGCTCGTGAAAGTACAGGTGAGCAGAATAATCAGATCCAGCAAGCCCCGATCAACAACGAAGTCTTGATAGGCATGATCTATGAGGGTCCCAACATTGCGGGAAGCTCAAGGCGCTTTTATGAGCAATATGGGTAAAAGGCTAGGGCAGACTCGGTCTCTCGAGTAATGAGCTGTGAACAGAAGCCGCCAAAGCCGCCTAGGAAAGAAAGTGAGGTGATAGGATTCACTGTGGAAGAGTGTGAAGAGTCTCCTTGCTACAACCATGATGCGATCGCGATCGCAGCAAGGATCGGCAATGCCTGAGTACTCAGAGTGATGGTCGATAATGGCAGTGCAATGAACATCATCTTCTTTGGAGCTTTCCGAGAAATGGATTCACAGAGCGAGACCTAAAGACGTGTCCATCATCGCTCTATGGATTCGCCGAAGATAGCCTAGTCCCCAAGGGAACAATCGACCTGCCCATGACCTTGGGGGCAAAACCCAAATCAGGACGGTGATGATGGAGTTCATAGAGGTGAATTACCTGACTACTTATATTGTCATTCTTGGAAGACCGATCCTAGATGATTCGAGTGTAGTCTCCTCTGTACGTTGCCAAGCAATGAGGTTTCCAACTCCAGGCGGGGTCAAAATGATCAGGAGTTACAAGATAGAATCTCGGGAATGCTACAACTGGGCTATTCATGCTATACTAAAATGGTCGCTCCCGAGAACCATGGTCATCATAGAGTCCAAGCCAAACCTCGGACCTTTGGAGGACACCATAGATCATCACATACATAAAGAAGAGCTGCGAGAAGTATCTGTCAATGAGGAAGACCCAACTCGCGTGTTGAAAAATTGGCAGCAGTTTAAGCAATGAACTGACAAACAATTTGGTGGGGTTCCTAAAGAAAAACCTTGACGTGTTCGCCTGGGTACATGCAGATATAGTGGGGATAAGGTCCGAGTTAATGTGTCACATAGTAAATGTCGACCTAGCAGCTCGACCAATCAAACAAAAAAGATTATCTATGGATGCAAAACGGTCCAAAGCGCTCAAAGATGAAGTTGACAAGCTCTTAAACATCAACTTCATTAGGGAGTGAAATACTCGGATTGGCTTGCCAACCTACTCTTGGTGAAAAAGTCGAATAGCAAGTGGCGGACTTGCGTCGACTGCACAAATTTGAACAAAGCTTGTCCCAAAGACAGATTCTCGCTACCCTATATCTACCAATTAATAGATACGATAGCTGAGAACGCACTACTAAGTTTGATGGATGCATACTCGAGATATAATTAAATCCTGATGTAGTAGCCTGATGAGGAACACACCACATTTATTACTGATCGAGGTATTTACTATTACTGGGAAATGCCATTTGGCTTGAAAAACGTTGGAGCGACCTATCAGCGTTTGGTGAACAAAATGTTTGTCGAGCAAATTGGCAAGACAATAGAGGTGTACATTGACGACATGCTCGTCAAATCAAAAGTCACCGAAAGCCACATTGAGCACCTTAGGGAAATGTTTGACATCCCCAGAAGGTACAGAATGAGACTCAACCCTTTAAAGTGTGCTTTTGGAGTAAGCTCAGGAAAGTTTATGGGTTTTCTTATCAATCAACGAGGTGTCGAAGCCAACCCAGACAAGATTCAAGCTCTCTTGAACATGAAGAGCCTGACCAACATAAAGCAGGTTTAAAGCTTGACAAGGTGTGTAGTCATACTTAGCAGGTTCGTCTCCCGAGCTACAAACAAGTGCTTACCTTTTTTCAAAACCCTAAAGGGAAACAAAGCTTTCAAATGGATAGAGAAGTGTGAGAAAACATTCTAGAAACTAAAGAAGCACTTGGGGCAGCCCTCTTGGCCGTCAAAGCCTATCCAAGGCGAGCCTTTACTTCTGTATTTATCAGTATCTAAGTCCGCGATTAGTGTGGCTTTGGTATGCAAAGAGGGGGGTGCAATGACCGGTGTATTATGTGAGCAAGAGGTTGCTCGACACTGAGACAAGATACCCTGAGATGGAAAAGCTTGCCTATGCACTGGTCATCATCGCTTGGAAGCTGTAGCCCTATTTCCAGGCGTACTCATGCATGTGTTGATGAACATTCCACTAAGAAAAATAATACAGAAGCCCGAGGCATCGGGTAGATTGATTTAGTGGACGATGGAGATGAGTCAGCATGATATCAAGTACATCCCGATGATAGCAATAAAGGGTCAAGCTTTGACATATCTTATTTCAAAGTTCCCCTATTAGCTCGAGGGAGAAATGAGCCCGTCAAAAGCGAGCACCTTGGAAGCAAGTGACCTAGAGAGACCAAGGCTTGATAGTCTATGTCAGTGGACTCTATATGTAGACAGGTCCTCGAATGAGAAGGGGGTAGGAGCTGGGCTCTTGCTCGAAAACCCTAATGGGAACCTAATTCGAGTTGAAGTCAGATTCACGTTTGCTGCCTCAAACAATAAGGCTGAGTATGAAGCAATGCTCATGGGGATCCGTCTCACCAAATAAGTGGGGGTAGAGTCCATAAAGATCTATAGCAACTCTCAGCTCGTGGTCAGTCAGATTCATAGGGAATATCAAGCAAAGGGGGACATAATGACATCCTATCTTCGATAGGTTTTGTCTGAGCTCAAACAATTCAAATCTTTTGTTGTTTTTCAGATCCTGAGAGAGAAGAATTCAGTGGCTGATGCGTTAGCTCGCCTAGCTTTGGTAATGAGTCAAGAAAAGACTGATTCAATACCTGTCAAATTTCTCCCAAGTCCTAGCATCCTCGCTTCATAGGAATAAGTTTTAGTAACAGGATAGAGATACAATTGAATGGATGCAATAATTGCTTACCTAAGAGATGGAATAGTGCCTGAACGAAGAAGTGAAGCCAAGACACTTCGAGCAAAGTCAGCTTGGTACACGCTCATCAATGATAAACTACAAAAAAGTGTGTACAATTTGCTGCTCTTGCGGTGTGTTGATCACGAGGATGCACAATATGTCTTGAGAGACATCCACGAAGGCATTTGTAGAAATCGTGCAGGGGGCAGATCTCTAGCATGCAAGGTGCTTCACCAGGGTTATTATTGGCCGATAGTCTTTGACGACGTAGCAGACTTCGTAAGCAAGTGCGACAAGTGTCAAAGATTTGTAGATGCTCTGCAAGCTCCACTCTAAGAGTTGACCACGTTGACAAATTGTGGCAATTTCCAATCTGGGGAATCGATCTAATAGGCCCTTTACCTCAAGGAAAATGAGGGGTTAAGTTCGCAGTGGTTGTAGTGTACAACTTCTCCAAATGGGCATAAGTTAAGTCTTTAGCTACCATTGCGTCGAACAAGCTAAAGGATTCCATCTACAAGAAAATCATTTGTAGGTTCGAAATTCCTCATACTATAATAACTGATAATAGGAAGCAGTTTGATTGCGAAGACTTCAAATCTTTCTACAAAAGGCTCGGCATCAAGAAAAGCTTCAACGTTGTTTATCGGCCTCAAGCGAATGGCCAAGTAGAGGCTGTAAATAAAATGATCAAGCACAACATAAAAAAGAAGCTTGATGCCCTTAAAGGAAGATGGGATGAGGAATTGCCCGAGACCTTATGGTCTTACAGAAGGACAACCAGAAGCTCGACAGGAGAAACCTCGTTATCAATTTCATACTGGTGTGAAACAATGACCCTAGTTGAAGTGGGGATTAGTTCGTTTCGGAGAGAGGTCCTTAATGAAGAAACAAACGAAGATCTTCTCCGCCTGAGACTAGAACTAATCGAAGAATGTTGAGTCAAGTCTCAGCTAAGGCTCACCTTCTACCAGCAGCGAGCTAGACAATACTTCAACTCCAAGGTCAAAAACAGGGACTTTAGAGTGGGCAACCTGATCCTCAAAAAGGTTTTCCACGGAACACAAAACCTGAACTTGGGGGTACTTGGGCCCAAATGGGAAAGTCCTTTCAGGATCTTGGAAAAGCTCGCACTAGGAACTTTCCACCTAGAACACCTTAATGGTGAAGCTGTATTGTAAGTATGGAACGCCGAGCACTTACGAAGGTATTACCAATAAGCAGTTTGGGTTTCAACTATGTTTTGTGTTTCTTTCATATTCAATGTAAGGTCTTTTATGGCCAAATTTCTTTCAATGACAAAGAGGTATTATTCATGAACTCTATTTTGCTCGTCATTTTTTTTTTCTCTATTTTATTCGTCACTTTTTATTTATTGTTATTTTGTTCATCATTTATTATCTATTGTTTCAAAATCTCTTCCTATACGATCACATCCAAAACTCAGAGTCAAGAGTTAGAAGGCAGCTTAGCTTTATAAGCCACGCCAAAATTCATCTCATGATGGGATAAATCCCCCAAATCAATGAAGTTAAACTTGGAAAAACTCGAGTAAAACACGTTGAAGGAAAATCGACTATAAACTAGTGACCAAAACTCGAGATAGACAACTAGGCTAAACTCGGAGTTGTCGCACATAAGATTTTCTCATATGTTTGAAAAGTTCCTCAAGTAGCGGGCTACACATAACTTGGAGCAAATTCGAATTTTCTATGTTAAGTCCAATTAGGACAATTGAAACGACTCTGCAAAAATAAAAAACATTGCTCGATAGAAATGGGCAAAATGAATTTTTCATTAATTGATTTTGGTTTAGTTACAAACTAAACTAAAAACAAAATAATAATAATAATAATAATAATAATAATAATAATAATAATAATAATAATAATAATAAATCTCTAAGTAGTAGGAGCAGGGCATCATCGCCAGCAAGACCGGAGAGATCATCGCCAATGGGGGTAGGAGGATTATCAACAGTGGGAGTCTTGGCGACCTCTTAAGGGGCAGGAGCTGACATTCCTTTGGAGTCTCGACCTGGGGAAGGTCGACAACAATAGGCGAGAGAGTAGCTAAAGGAGGGGGATCCTCAACCTTTTGCTTAACATCCGCATCCTCCTCTCCCTCCTTTCCTTCTTCTTCATTTTCGCTGTTAGGCTCAAAGTCATCCGAATAGACATACTCCATGCCCCTGGTCCTTAGTTTTCATCCTGTCGACCTCTTTCTCATAAGCTCTTGGAAGGAAGGAAAATTCGAGCGAAGGGTGAGCTTCCCATAACTTTTGCATGAGAAAGACCGACGTTTCCCAATCACGACTCATGATGGTCGAGTTCAGCTCCCCGATATTGAGCCTGAGTTGTTCAACCTCAGCCTCGGCCCTTTTGCAACCTTCCACCTCCTTGGTAAGCTCGAGCAAGGCCTTCTCATACTTGGCCTCCCAGTCCGAGGTAGCCTTCTTAGCCGAGATAAGCTTGGAATTCAGTTTGTTGTTGGTACCCCGTTGTTTTGCCAAACTTTTTCAACCTCGTCCGTTTTCACTCAGCCTTTGCTCGAGTGGTTGCGCTCGCCTTGATTTTCTCAAGGAACTCATTTTCCTTGACTTCAGAGGCATTGACCTCTTCCTTGAGTTGCTCAAACTTGGCCTGCTTTAAGTCCTTCTCTTTCTCTACCACATCGACGTGAGCTAAGGCATCCTCATTTAGCTTCTTCGCCTTTGGCCACCCTAGGTGAGTACCCTCCAATGTGGGGTAAGTCTCATCGAATAGAAGCTTGGTCGCCACGCAAGCCTGAAAAAGAAAGGAAAGTCAGTGGAGAAGAAGGAGAAACATATAAAAAAGGAAAAGAGGCGAACTGTTTACACCTTGGTCACGTAGCTGCATGCTCTTGCAAGCTGCTGGTGAGGAGATGAATCTTTAAGACCCATGAAAGTCCGTGGGGTGATGACATTCCTGATCGTTGTGGCCCCAACACCAATGTGCTCGAGGAGCTTATTGATTAGTGTGTCGAGCGGGACTTGAGTTGCCTTATCCTCATTTTTCCTTCTTGTTGAGGTGAGCTTGATTTACTTTCCACGGGAAGGGCAGCTTCACTCGTGGGAACAAACTTCTTTTTGGCCAAGCCCTTGGTCACAAATTTCTTAGGGCCACTAGCTTGCCCTACGACCTCCTTGCTCGAGCCACCTTCTTGCTCGACGGTCTTTTACTTTCCCAAGCCCTTCTGCGGCTTGGTCAATTTCTTCTTGCTAGAGTCTTCTTGCTACTCCAACACCTTTTCTTGTCTGAGCCATCATGCTACTCGGACATCTTCTGTTTCCCCTAGCCTCCAATGGACTTGAGGGTTTTCTTCGCCAGACCCTTTTGGAGCTCGGGGGCACCCTTTTCCTTGACTGCCTTAGAGGCAGTCGCGGGCTTTTTGGCACTTGGGCTTTCCTCAAGCTCGCCACCATTGCACTTGAGGACTGGGCGTGAGACACCCTACCCAAGTGTTTTGACAGCATCAACGGGCTGCTTCTTCACCAGAGTGACCGACAGTTTCTTTGTAGCCATAGACGTTGTTGTCTTCTTCTTTAGGCCCTGGGGATTTTTGGCCCACATATCTGTGAAAGGAGAAGCAAACAACAGTCAGCGACCTAATAGAGCAAAAAAAAAAAAAAAAAAAAAAGAGCAATTAACCACTTACCTTTCTCAAGAATGGTGTTGAATTTGGCTTCGCCGGCACAGAAGCCGCACTCTCTCAACCGAGGAAGCATGATAAGCTTAGTAACGCTACCCTTATCCTTAGAGAGAATGTTGAAACTTTGAAGTCGCTATAAGCTTGCTTCAGGAAGAAAGTTTTGCTCGACCTTTACTGTAAAGCAAAGGAATTTGGTTAGTTCGACGGTCGAGCTTCAAGACATTCTTTACACGCACAAGGGTCAGAATCTTACTAGCTTCTGGAGCAAAAATGTCGGTCTCCCTGGCCTCGTAGAAAAAATATTGAGAGTCTCAGTGCGAAACTTTCTTTGGGACATTGACCAAACCGTTAAAATATGCTTTTCTTGTCTTGGAAAGATACTACATTTGATCTTGACTTTTTTTCAATCTATACAATTGGACAAGCTCCTTTACAGATAGCTCGCCCAAGTTAGCTACTCGGTACACTATATACATTCTTACTATAATTATGTACGAGTTCGTTGACAACTGAAGGGGAACAATACCGAACCGTTCCAAAATGTTAGCGACGAAGTAATGAGAGGGAATGAACATTCCATACCTCAAGAGGGTATCAAAGACCGCCACACAACTGGCAGGGGGATTTTTGTGGGAGAAGCCTTTCGGAGCCTTTAGGGAAAGTTGAGGCACATAAACTTCAATTATGTGCCTTATATCCTCGGCCCCAATTGAGGAATGTGGTTCTTTCCGGGCCTATGGGCTGGAGATTTCTGCAATTGAGAAATCTCCATGGAAACGTGGTCAGAAGAGCCCACTGCATTGGGGTCCAAGCTTCGTGCAACAACATCCTCAAAAATCTTAGGGATTACATCCCTAAGAACCGTTGAGCCCACTGGAGAGTCGAAATGCGATCAATACTATGACTACTCGATGAAGACATGGTGAAAGCTCGCCTTTGGGTACTCGAAATAAAATGAACAAGTCTCAAAGCTAAAAAATTCGGCAACTTATCCACACTTTGCTTTCAGTTCAGGCACCCAAGGTAGCTCGTGTCAGACAACAGGAACAAGCAAGCTACCAAGATTCCGATGATTACCATCGTAAACCTTCCTTAAACCCAAAACCGAGGGAAACACACTTAAAATACCCTAAAAAGCTAAATGTGGCCATGACAATGGCCACCCTCAACCGCAAAAAGGTTTAAAAACAAGTAAAGGAGGAGAAAGTAGCCTTACTGAAGTGTAAAGGTGGAAGAAACTCACTGAAAAAGCACCGTGAAATCGAAAGAGTAGTGACAGAGTAAGCAAAGAAATCTGGAAACTTTTGCAAAGTGTGTAGGATTTCTAACGAAGTTGCCCACTTTATAGTGGTTTTTATGGGAGATAAAGAGGCAGGATTCGACTATAGTCGTCAATCTATAGTGAATCTCAACCCTCCATTCGTCAAGCAATCCTGGCCATTGGACGTGGCCACATGTCAATCATCCATGATGGTCGATCAACGGTCAGACTGCCATAATTATAACCGTCATCACACGTCACCTTGACTTCGCGCGTGGATAACTATAGTTGCCCATGTGCGATGAAAGTAACTGCCAAAGGCTGCTGCATTTAATGCGACATGACCGTGTGGAAGTTACACATATGCCCCTCATTTCAAATTCTGAGTTTGTTAAGAAATTCACAACAGAGGAAAAACCAAGTGTTGAGTATGTTGACTAGAGATAAGTCCAACACATGAAGCTTGATCAGATCTGCATTCAGCGCACAACTAGGGCTGCAAAACAAAAACCAAAAAAAAAAAAAAAAAAAAAAACTGAAAACCGAACTTAATTGGGAAACCGGACAGAAATCGAACCAAAAAACTGATTTTTCGGATTAATTGGTTTAGTTTTGATTTTCAAAAGTAACCAAACCGAATTTTCGGTTCAATTAATGGTTTAAGGGCAATATTAAACCGGTTTTTTTAAAAAAAAAAAATATCCCTATTTTTTTCCCCACTTTTTCTTGGGCATTGGGTATGCATACTGCATTCTGCTTCTCCTGCACATTTTCTTAGGTCTGCTTCTGCACTCAGTTATTTTTCTTTTCCTCTTCTTCTCCTTTCACCACTTTCTCTTTCTTTTCAGACTTTTCAGTTTTTCTTCTTTTCTTCCTCTCTTTCACCAATTTCCTTTTTCTTTTTCTTTTTCGTCTTCTTCTCTTCCTCTCCTTCTCCATTTTTCCTTTTCTTTTTCATCTTCTTCTCCTTTCACTTTTCTGTTTCTTTTTCTTTTTCATTTTCTCCATTTCTTCTCCTTCACTACTTTTCTATTTGGATTTGGATAAGAGGCGTGAAGAGAACGCCATGATCGGACTTCAGTGTTCTTCTTCGATGGTTTGGAAGCTCTGCGTCTGCGTTTTTGTTTATGAGATGTCTCAATCTAAGACTAAGTGAGACTGATTCTATGTGTCTTAGGTGTTGGTTTTTTTGTTATGTAAGCGTTGGATTGTGATTTGGGGTATTTGAAATCGACAGCTGTGAGGCGCCCATTTGGTGTCCTTGCTATTCTAAAGAGTCCAACTTCAAATTTTATTAAAATCGGTTTATAAACTGGTTAACCGATAATCTAAGCGATAATTCGGTTTGGTTAATAAGCAGTTCAAGGGATAATATGGTTCGGTTACTGTTCGGATTATCCTTTGAACCGAAAAACCAGTTCGGTTTGAAAAGTGTGTAATCTGTTTTGGTTAACCGGATTTCCATACCCCTACACACAGCCGACGAAGTTCGAGCTTGATATCAAATCAAGCAATAGTCCTCAAAGCTTGAAATTTGCACCAAACACTAGGGAGCAAATGTTGTGTGTGATTTTTTCATCAAGCTCAGAGAAGTAAGAGGTCAGCGAGGTTATAGCTCAATCTAGAATCAGTTTGATTCAATCGATTGTCTAACCCAACATAAACTCGTCGAGATGTAGCTCGACTTAGCACAAGCTAGTCGCGACCAATCCCTATAGTTGTTCAACCAACTCATTGATAACCTCAGATCCCGAATATCTCAGAAGGGATCAGATCAACAACAATCTTGGCGCAATCTCAATGCTTAATCGCGAGAATATCGGAGTTGCATTTCAATCTTAATTGTAATCCCTTTATTTTCGCTCTTTCTTTTGGACAAAATCTGTATATAAATCCCTTCCAATGATGAGAAAGGAGTTAGCAAATTATTCTAGGATCATTATTGTAAGCTCTCACAAAAAATACAAAAACAGTGGATGTAAACTCAAGACTATAATTCACCGAACCACTTTAAAAACTCATTGTGTCATTTATTTTACTGCTTTTGCTTCATTACATTGCTAGTTATCTGTAATCACGCACACATCAGTTTTGAGTCCGTTAAAGTCAATCGCATCGCTCTAGTTAGTGCAAAATCTTGTATCAACAACTTGCTCATTGGATCGAATAATTTATACATTTCATGAATTGATTAGGGTATAATTGTAACTTTGTAAAACTTGTACATTTTTAGAAAAAAGTATAAATACAAATATTTCAATTAATAAAAAGTGTTGGAATTCAATTAATATTTCAATGTCTCATTATTTTGTTATATTTCATAGTGATTATATATTTTTAATTAATACAATTACAAAAGGTCACTAAATATAACATATAAAATATTTTTATAATAATTATTAATAATAAATCAAAATTACCATAATGTATAATAGTAAAAAAATTGTAGGTCGACCTACAAAGCACAGGGGCCACCTCGTGTGCTAGGCCCATGGTACGCTGTATAGCGGGCCATGCCGTGGGCCTTTAGATTTGATGGGTCGACATGGCACGACAAGGCACAAATTTCTGCGGCCATAACACAACACGACGAGCCTTAAATTTTAGGCACAGCACAACCCACCACCGGCTCTAGCTAGTGGGAATATTTTAATATTTTCTAGAAAATCATTGGAAGACTTTAAATCTCTCTGACCAATAAAATTTACCCCAAAATTAATTACTTTTGGATGTTCGAGTGGTTCGATAGAGGACTCTTGAGTGTATTACCAAGAGATCTTGAGTTCTAGCTACTAATATGGGTAGCCATTGTAGTTCTTACCTGATTGGTAGTTCTAATATCCTAAAAGATTAGTTGAAGTGTGAACAAGCTGACCAGATAATCCTGGTCTTAAAAAAAAAAAAAAATTTACCCCAAAATTTGTAATAGAAATTTACTTAAAAGAACAAGAAAAGCGAGTAAAACCAACACGAACGAAACGCGCGTAAGGCTGTTGTAATCTCGTGAAAAATGTTGTACTAACCCTTATCTAGAACGCCACGTTGTAACAACATTACACGGGTGAGTACGAAAATAAATAAATTAAAATGATAAAATCACACGACAGTCACAGATTCCTCCAACAAATGTAAGTACTTTATTGGCTGCCTCAGTCACCTGCAAGAACAACCTATCATTTTATATATAAAAATTACGTTTCAAAATTTTCCTTTTAAGTTTTCTCGCCGTCTGGGCTCAGTTTCTTTCTCAACAACCTCTTCCCTTCTTCTTTCCTCCCAAGTTCCCCATGAACAAAAATTTTCCCTAAATTTCGGGAAAATTCGTCGTCTGATAGAATCGAAATCCTTTTCTCAATTCATTTCTGATTCTTCCTTGCCCTCCGTTCTCTCCTCTAGACGACCAAAACGTCGTCGTTGGGAAGACATTGTTGCTCTAAAAAAACTGCTTCAGTTGTCTTCTTTTCGAAGCTTCTCCACAAAATTAAAATCAATCATTTTGTTTTTGCGTTTTTGAATAGACTGGAGTAGTAGCTTTATTTTGACCTCTTTGACTTCCGTGATTTCTTGATAGTTTTAACCGTCGAGAGTCTTGAAGCAATAATCGTTTTTAATATCGTCAAGAATCTTGAAGTGATCAGTTTTGATTGTTTGTTTGTTGAAGTTAATTTCAGTGTAAAACGATGACGTTGGATTCGATTCCCGGTAGTTCGGGTTACTTGGACGCATTCCCGGAGAGGAGAATGTCGTACTTCAGTAACTCGTACGTTCTTGGATTGACGGTAATTGCCGGCATAGGTGGACTCCTATTCGGCTACGATACAGGTATTCTACTTTTTCTTTCTCTTAATTTGCTTCAGTACCAGTAACAGTACCGGATTCTGAGAGATCTCGGTTTTTTAAAAATTTTCGTACTGGTCCGGTAATGTTACATGAGTGATACTTACGGTAGGATTTACAGTTAAGTTTGTTAGTGATGTTAAGCAACAACATTAGCGGTTAGTGTTCTCACTTTGATGTTTAATAATATAAAAGTCTTAACATAATCACACATTTCCGGTGCTTTATTTTGTGCTGTAGGTGTGGGGTAAGTTTGCCACCATTTCAGCCCTTACATCAACTCCAAAAAAGTGATTGGGAGTTGATCCAAGGGCTGAGTATGGGGGGTTATCCTTACCACTCCAGCAACATGGCAGCTTCCACGGTTATTTTAGTGATTTCATCAATTAATGTACAGGGGCGACAGTGATTTAGTCAAGTCACTTTCAAAGATGTTGCTAAAGATGTGTTTTATACTTTTTCTTTCTCTTTTTGACTAAGCATACGGGAGGGAAAAGCTAGTTTCGCCAACTTTTCTGATTTGAAAATGGATTTTAGTTATGTGACATGTTGATAATTTGTGGTTTTTAATGTTATTTTTGATAATGAAAGTAAGAAATTTGGTCTCAAGAATTTAACCTAGTTTCTGTTTGGACTTTAGCTGAAGGGGCTGTTGGAATAAAAATTCTTTGTTTTTTAGAATAAGATAGATATTTCTTTTTGTAAAAGTAACAATTCCATTGTTTTTTTTGGAGTTTCCAAAATTACTTGTTCAATANGGAGGAGAGGAAAATTACAAGATCAGGTACATTCCACAGATATCATACATGCCTATGTCTGATCTGCAAGATTCATTTCCATTACCACCATGCACACCCACTGAGGAGGGAGATATGTTGGGGTGAAGAGAAGTTTTAGGAATCAAGTTATGTTGACCTGGCACATTCTGTACTTTAGAGATTTGACTTTGCACATATGCGTGTGTGAGTGTGGATCTATTCTCTTTTATGTTGTTTGTGTGGGAAAAAGCTAATTTTAGCACAAACTGGGACTTTATATTAAGATTCTTACAGGTTCAAAGAATCGAATTAATTATATGTAATTTATATTTGATCAAATACTATTAACAGTTGTGCCTAACACACTCTCTGTAATCAAAGGATTGCTGGAGTTCAATCACACACTAAGTACATTAAGGATACAGTACGGACAACTCTTAAGTAATAGGCCATTTATGACTGAAAAGTAATTGTCTACAAGGTTTTACCCTCAGCTCTCTCCACAAGTTCCAGTAATTCTTAAAAATCAGATTAATATCTAGTGCTGCAAGTGAGTGTGAATTTAATTGTCAATATGAAGTTACTGCTTCAGAAATTACAAAAATTAAATTTCTTCAACAAAACAATCTCAACAGAGTTGTTACATAGCAGTCATCTCTAGCCTTTGCCATGTATCACTACAGTGGTGCATGTATAATCAACGGAAGCTTTACAAATTTTTTACCTCTCCGGTGAGGATCCTGTCCACGAGTTGGTGTGAAGAGGATTTTATACATCATTTCCAAATTCAATCACTAGTGCCAACGATCCAGCTAAGTCCAGGTACTTTTCTTAGTCCACCATCTACTAAATCCCTCAACTTCTTCACATCATCCCACCTCCCATTGCTAGCATATATGTTAGAAAGCATCACTCTATAAGCACCTTTGTTTGGGTCATTTTTGAAGAGCAGCTGAGCTCCAATTTCTGCCAATTCTGAATTCTGATGAACATCACAGCATGATAACAGTGCTCCCCAAATGCCAGAATCTACTGGCTTTGGCAAGGACAAGATAAAATTGTATGCCTCTTCCAAATTTCCAACTGTCCCCAGAAGCTTCACAATGTAAACATAATGTTCAGTTCTAGCTTGGATGCGAAAGTCCTCCATCATCTGCCGGAATATTTCCAAGCCATTATTAACAAGGCCACAATGGCAGCAAGCACAAAGGAGAGCAGCAAAAGTAGATTCGTCAGGTTTTAATCCTTCAGCTATTATCTCCTCAAACATTTTGAAGGCCTGAGATGCAAATCCATGCAAAGCAAGACCCCTAATTACTGTATTGTAAGTAACAATATTCCTTTCCGTCATAGTCTCAAAAACACGAATCCCCAAGTCCACAAACCCACATTTTGAATACATGTCTGTGAGAGCAGAAGAAACCACAACACTCA
The DNA here is from genome assembly GCF_008641045.1 of Pistacia vera. NCBI lineage: Eukaryota > Viridiplantae > Streptophyta > Magnoliopsida > Sapindales > Anacardiaceae > Pistacia > Pistacia vera. Next base: position 440,004 of record NW_022196775.1, on the reverse strand, counting down.
ATTCGAAACCGCGCTGAATAACATAACCATGCACCACACTACCAGACCACACATTTGTTGACTGAGCAGCAGCAACCAGCACACTGGCAATCAAAACAGGATCTGCCTTCTTGCCTTCAATATGCATTTTCCTGAAATAGTACAATGCCTTTTCATAATCTCCATATTGAGAATAACCCGTAATCAAAGCGGACCATGTTACTAAATCAGGCTGAAATAAACTACTAAAAACACTATATGCAGAATTCATGCACTTACATCTAGCATACATGCTCACAAGTACACTAACTACATGATCACTGGAATCAAAACCACTTTTCAAACAAAATCCATGAATTCCTTGGCCTATACGTAACAATCTCGATTCCCTTAAACCCGAGATCAACCCAACCAAAGTATACCCATCTGGCTTTTTCCCTACGCGTCGCATCCAATTCCAAAGCTGCAAGCTTTTATCCCAAAATCCACAATATTCATAACCAGAAATCATGGAATTACACAATATCAAATCCGGGTCCGATACCTCAATAAAAACCTTGCTTGCATCATCAATAAGGCTTAGGTTTGAATAGGCAGTAACAAGTGCACTACTAGTAACAGAATCCAGTCCTAATCCTGAAACTACCATTCCATGGACAAGTCTCAGTCCTTCTAAATCAAAACTCTCAGAACACGCGCGAATAATACACGCATAGGTGAAGTTATCGGGTCTTATTTCAGTTCTAAGCATGTTTTTGAATAGTGATATTGCATCATTAAGTTGGTTGGCTTTGGCGTAAGCACGAATAATAGAGTTCCAAAGGAAGACACTTCGTTGTGGAGTTTTGTCGAACAAGTTACGAGCAGATGAGAGGTCATTGTTCAGAGCATAGAGTCTTGTGATTTTGGTAGCATAAAATGGGTCACGTAAGAGGTGGGATTTGGTGACAAGAGCATGCAGTTGTTTGGTTCTTGACAGGCTTTGATGAGACTTTGAGAGCTCTAAGACAAGGGAATCAAGTTTGAAGAACATCAAACTATGGAACTTACGTAAACATATGAACTGTTTTGAGGTTTCAGTTTAGAAGTTGTAAATTTATCTTAGGAAGAAATAAACAACTGTGATTAATTCTTTCTAGGGGTTTATAAATTGAAATGATCAAGACATAAGGAACAACTAGATCGTACACCAAAATGTTTCCTATACCTGTCAAACCATAGGAACCATTATGCATTGTCTGTATCGTGCCAAATTTATTTATAGAATTTCAGGTCTGTCCAAATATTAAGAAATTTGTTTGATTAAAGATATTTTTATTAAATTTATTTATAAAGTGTTGTGTATGATTTTTCCATCAAGCTCGGAGAAGTCAGATGTCAACAAGGCTATAGTCCGATTTAGAATTAGTTTGACTTAATTGATTGTTCGACCCAGTATAAACTAGTCACGACCAATCTCGACAATTGTTCAACCAGCTCAAAAATAACTTCAGATCTTAGATATCTCGGAAGGGATCAGATCGATAGTAATCTTGACACAATCTCAACGCTCAATCGTGAGAATATCAGAGTTGCGTTTCAATCTTAATTGTAATCCCTTTATTTTCGCTCTTTCCTTTGTACAAAATCTGTATATAAACCCTCTCCAACAATGAAAAAGGGGTTAGCAAATTGCTCCAGGATCATTATTGTAAGCTTTCATAGCAAACACAAAGACAGTGGATGTAGGCTCAAGAGGGTAACTTACCGAACCACTTTAAAAACTCTTTGTGTCATCTACTTTACTGTTCGTAATTCATTACATTGCTGGTTATCCATAATCACGTACACATTCATTCTGATTCCATCAAGGTCAATCGGATCACTCTAGTTAATGCAAAATCTTGTATCAACATTTTGGCACTAGAAGAAGGGCCTCCGCCAAATTTCAGAATTTCCGGCAAACAATCTGAGTGACCCGATCACTCTAGGCCGACAATGGTTCATACAAGATCAAAAACAACCACCAGAAACCACGACAACGTGGAAACCACCCACCAAGAGGTGTATCAAGACGTCCATGAGTGTCGACCACCAGTGCCGCTAATGCAGCAGGCCACAAACCAGTAAGGACCAGGGACGTCGAATCTCGAGAATGGCCAATTGGTGGAGATGATTAGAACAATGGTTGCACAGGTGGTGTAACAAAACGTGGCTGAGTTGAGAAATCAGCAGCCAACCCCTCAAGGCCTTAACTAGTCGCGCTTCACCGACATCACCCCAACAAGTCAGAATTCAGCCAGTGACTAATCTGGTTCGTCGGCACCGAGGAATGGTTGACAATTTCAGCATCGTCGAGCACATTTCGCCTATAAACGAGAGTCCTACGAGCAAACTAAATTCGGGAGGTGACCGAGCAAACAACCCATAGGAGAGGATGAAGATAATGGTCGCCAAAGGGATACTCGACCTACTCGACGATATCCTTAATGTCAGCGTGCCACTTTTAACCCACACTAAATGTAGACTCATACCTCGCAAGCTTGTGAGATGAGTCATGTGCACCAATCTGGCAATGATTGATGTTCCAGTTATAACCAGCGCCGCGAGCAACCCACTGATGAGCATGATAACACCTACCAACCGAGCCATCATGACTTAACTTCGCGCGTCAATGCGCACAATGAAGGGGTCTCACAAGCAATAGACTTGCAAACTCACTTGTTCAAGGTAAGGCTGAATAGACCTAGCCAGAGTAACCCTCATAATGAAGACTTAGATCGGGTGCAAAAAATGTTCGACGATCTAAGAGTCTGCCAGAACAATGCGGCGGAAGAGAGATAGTGAGCTCTCCATTCACAGAGGAAGTTCGCCAGGCCTCGTTTTCCCATGGATTTAGGGCGCTAGAGAGCAAGTTCGAGGGGAAAGGGGAAATACCACCTTGACTCTTTCAACGACCTAATGAAGCTACATCAAGTCTGTGACTTGGCAAAAGGTTGTTGCTTCTCGGTCACTTTGGTAAGGGATGCCAAGAGGTGGTACAAGAGGCTCACGTAGAACTCGATTAGTTCTTGGCAAAAGTTCTCCTTGCTGTACCTACAGCAATTCCAAGCGAGGAGACAGTTCACAATGCCGCTTAGCTACCTGAGCAATATTTGTCAGGAGAGAGACGAATCATTGAGATACGAGGTTCCAGAATGAATAGGCAAAGGTCGCGGATGCATTTGAAGAGTCAATCCAGATTTTGCTAATTGCGGTTATCAAGCCACAGATGTAGGTGTGGAAAGAGCTTCAAAGTGAAGACCATGTAAGCCTGGCGAAATTTTATCAAATGGTTGCTAAGCTTCAGCTAGTGGAAAGCTCACTAGCAGCCTTAGCCAAAAGCTCACCACGAAGAGCCCCAGACAGGCGACAAGATCGCCTAGCAGATAAACGAGCCAAGACCATTATGAGAAGGATCGGAACAGGTTCCAAAAGAGGTAGAAAACATAAAATCACGGGGAAAGGCAACTTTTTCGTGATATGCAAAATACACCCCCCTCACTCAAGACATAGCTCATATATATGAAGTCTCCGAGGCTAAGAGACTGCCTACTCTAGAAAGGATAAGGGGGGTCCAAGTAGAATAGACCAGCATAAATATTGCTAATATCACTAGGACATCGGGCACAACACCAATGAATGCTGGGCTCTAAAGGATGCCATCGAAAATCTAATTTGAAGGGGCCACCTAAAAAAATGTGTCAATGAGGCACCAACTCACGAAAGTACAGGCGAGCAGAATAATCAGATCCTGCAAGCCTCGACCAACAACAAAGTCCTAGTAGGCATGATCTATGGGGGTCCCGACATTGCGGAAAGCTCAAGGTGGTCTCGCAAGCAATATGCGTGAGAGGCCAAAACAGACTCGATCCCCCGAGTAATGACCTATGAACAGAAGCCGCCAAAGCGGCCTAGACAAGTGGATGAGTATGAAGAATCTCCTCGCCACAATCATGATGCAATCGTGATCGCAGCAAGGATCGACAACGCCTGAGTACCAGGGTGATGGTCAATAATGGCAATGCAGCAAATATCATTTTCTTGTGAGCTTTCCAAGGGGTTCATAGAGCAAGACCTGAGGGCGTGTCCATCGCCGCTCTATGGATTCACCGAGGATAGCCTAGTCCTCAAGGGAACGATTGACCTGCCCTTGACCCTAGGGGCGAAACCCAAGATCAGGACGATGATGGCAAAATTCTTAGTGGTGGACTGCTCGACCACTTACAATGTCATTCTTGGAAGATCGATCCTGGATTATCTGAGTGCATTCTCCTCAGTACGTTGTTAAGCAATAAGGTTTCCAACTCTAAGTGGGTCATAATGATCAAGAGCTGCAAGAAAAAATCTTGGGAATATTACAACTGGGTCATTCATGCTACATTAAAATGGTCACTCTCGAGAACCATGGTCATCCTTAAGTTCGAGCCAAACCCCAGACCTTTGGAAGACACCATAGATCCTCGCATCCACAAAGAAGAGCTCGTAGCAGGGCCAACAAAAGAGCTACAAGAAAAATCTGTCAGCGAGGAAGACCCAACTCGTGTGCTAAAAATTGGCGGCAGTCTAGGCGATGAACTGGGAAACAATCTGGTGGGGTTCCTAAAGAAAAACCTTGACATGTTCGCTTGGGTACATGCGGATATGGTGGGGATCAGCCCCAAGGTAATGTACCATAGATTAAATGTCGACCCCACAGCTCGACCAGTTAGACAAAAAAGTATATCTATGGATGTAGAGTGGTCCAAAACGCTCAAAGATGAAGTTGACAAGCTTCTGAACATCAACTTCATCAAGGAAGTGAAATACCTGGACTCATGGTTTTAAAACCTAGCCCGGCCTAGCCGGTTGAACCAGTTCGACCAGGAACCCATGGCTAGATTGAGTCGGTTCATGTTAAAAACCAGAAATAGAAATTGACCCGCTTCCACCCACGATTGAACCAGTTTTTTTCAATGAACCACCGGTCCAACCGGTATAACCCGGGTTTGCTAAAGTAAAATATTAAAAAATAATTAAAAATTAAAAGTAACCCTTTTCAACTTTCTTTTCTCCCTTCCCTATTTTTATTCGACAAAACCAACACCAGCAGAGAAGAAAAAAAAAAAAAAAAAAAAAAAGAACCCATTCAAATTAAAATCTGCATTTTTTTAATACTTTTTTTGCTGACGTCAGCATGATGACGTCACGGTCTGACTTTCCGATCAGACCTTTTGACCCTTAAAACCTGTGACCCAGTGGCTTGGCCAAGTTGCCCCCCAAGTCGGGTTTTAAAACCTTGCCTAGACTAGCTCGCCAACCCGATCTTGGTGAAAAAGTCGAATGGCAAGTGGCCGAATTACATCGACTTCATAGATTTGAACAAAGTCTGTCCCAAAGATAGCTTTCCGCTAGCCTGGATCGACCAACTAGTAGATGCGACAACTGGGAGCATACTACTAAGCTTCATGGATGCATACTCGAGATATAACCAAATCCCGATGTATCAACCAGATGAAGAACACGCCTCATTTATTACTGACTAAGGGATTTACTGTTACAGGGTAATGTCATTTGGCTTGAAGAACGCTGGAGTGACCTATCAACGTTTGGTGAACAAAATGTTTGTCGAGAAAATTGGCAGGACAATATAAGTGTACATCGACAACATGCTCATCAAATCAAAGGTTGCCGAAAGCCACATTGAGCATTTAGGGAAAATGTTCGACATCCTTAGAAAATACAAAATGAGACTCAACCCTCTGAAAACAGGTTCAGGGCTTGACAAGGCGTGTGGCCGCACTTAGTAGGTTTGTCTCCCGAGCTACAGACAGGTGCTTACCTTTTTACGAAACTCTGAAGGGAAACAGGGGTTTCAAATGGATAGAGGAGTGCGAGAAAGCATTTTAGGAACTGAATAAGCACTTGGGGTAGCCTCATTTGCTATCAAAGCCCATCCAGAGTGAGCATTTGCTTCTGTATTTATCGATATCTAAGTCTATATCAGAGTCGCTTTGGTACGCGAAGAGGGAGTGGAGTGCAATGGCGGGTGTACTATGTGAGCAAGAGGTTGCGTAATGCTGAGACAAGATACTTCAAGATGGAGAAGCTCGCCTATGCACTGGTCATCGCCACTCGGAAGTTAAGCCCCTATTTCCAGGTGCACTCCATACAGGTGTTGATGAACTTTCCACCAAGAAAAATAATGTAGAAGCCCAAGGCATCGGGTAGATTGATTCAGTGGACAATGGAGATGAGTTAGCATGATATCAAGTATGCCCCAAAGACAGCAATAAAGGGTCAAGCTTTTGTAGACTTCATTTCTAAATTTTCCTATCAAGCCAAGGGAGAAGTAAGCCCGCCAAGGGCAAGCACCTCGAAAGTAAGCAAACCAGAGAAACCAAGGCTTGATAGCCTATGGCAGTAGACTCTATATGTAGACGGGTCCTCAAATGAGAATGGAGCAAGAGCTGGGCTCTTACTCGAAAGTCCTGAAGGGAACCCGATTCGAGTTACAGTCAGATTCAGGTTCACTGCCTCGAACAACGAGGCAGAGTATGAAGTAATGCTTGTGGGGATCCGCCTCACCAAAGAAATAGGGGCAAAATCCATAAAGATCTATAGCAACTCTCAACTTGTGGTCCACCAGATTTCTAGGAAGTATCAAGCAAATGAGGACAAAATGGCGTCCTATCTCTGACAGGTACAATTTGAGCTTGAGCAGTTCAAGATTTTCACTGTTCTATAGATTCCCAGGGAAAAGAACTCAGTAGCCAATTCTCTGGCTCACCTTGCTTCGGCGATGAGCAAAGAAGCGATTTATTCCATTCCTGTCAAGTTTCTACAAGTCTTAGCATCCTCTCGTCCTCGGAGTCAGTCTTAGTAACAGGGCAGAGATACAACTGATGGATGCAATAATTGCTTACTTAAGAGATGGAATAGTGCCCGAAGGAATAAGTGAAGCCAAGACACTACGAGCAAAGTCAGCTCGATACACACTCATCAATGACAAACTATATAAGTGTGGGTATAATTCGCTGCTTTTGCGGTGTGTTGATCACAAGGATGCATAATCTGTCTTGAGGGAGATCCACGAAGGCATTTGTGGGAATCATGCAGAAGGCAGATCTCTAGCATACAAGGTATTTCGCCAAGGTTATTACTGGCCAACAGTCTTTTACGACATAGTAGACTACGTGCGTAGGTGCGACAAATGCCAGAGATTTGCAGATATTTCGCGAGCTCCACCCCACGAGTTAAATATTTTGACAAGCCTTTGGCCATTTGCAATATGGGGAATTGATCTGATAGGCCCTTTACCTCAAGGAAATTGGGGGGAGGGGTGTTAAGTTCACAGTGGTCGCAGTTGATTACTTCACCAAGTGGGTAGAAGTCAAGCCTTTAGCTAACGTCACGTCGAACAAGCTGAAGGATTTTGTTTACAAAAACATCATTTATAAATTCTGAATTCCCCATACTATAATAACTGATAATGGGAAACAGTGTGGTTGTGCGGACTTCAGATCTTTTTATGAAAGGCTCGGCATCAAGAAAAGTTTCGCTGCTGTTTATTGGCCTCAAGCCAACAACCAAGTAGAAGCTGTGAACAAAGTAATCAAGCATACCATAAAAAAGAAGTGTGATGCACTTAAAGGAAGATGGGCTGAGGAATTGCCCAAGGCCTTATGGTCTTACAGGACGACAACTAAGAGCTCGACAAGAGAAACCCCGTTCTCACTTTCATACTGGTGTAAAGCAATGGTCCCAGTTGAAATGGAGATTAGTTTGTTTCGGAGAGAGGTCTTTAATGAATAGACAAATGAAGATCTTCTCCGCTTGAGGCTAGACTTAATCGAAGAACATCAGGCCAAGTCTCAGCTAAGGCTTGCCTCCTATCAACAGCGAGCCAGATGATACTTTAACTCAAAGGTCAAAAACAAGGACTTCAAAGTGGGCCACCTAGTCCTCAAAAAGGTCGTCTAGGAGGGTACTTAAAACCTAAACTTACGGGCATTTAGGTCCAAATGGGAAGATCCCTTCAAGATCTCTGAAAAGCTTGCACCAAGAACTCTTCACCTAGAACACCTCAATGGTGAAACTATACTGCGAGCATGGAACACCAAGCATTTGCGAAGGTATTACCAATAATAAGCTCGGGTTTCAACCATGTTTTGTTTTTCTTCGATATTCAATATAAGGTCATTTATGGCCAAATTTCTTTCAATAAAAAAAAGGTATTATTCATGAACTCTATTTTGTTCGTCACTTTGTATTCATTGTTATTTAGTTCGTCATTTATTATCTATTGTTTCAAAATCGCGACCTACGAGATCACATCCAAGACTCAAAGTCGAGAGTTCGAAAAAGATAGCTTAGCTTCGTAAGCCTCATCAAAATTCAACTCATGAAGAAAGAAATTCCCCAAATCGACGAAGTTAAACTCAGAAAAATTCGAGTAAAACACATCAGGGGAAAATCGATCATAAACCGGTGACCAAAACTCGAAAACTAGTCTAAACTAGAAGTTATCGCACATAAGATTTTCTCATATGTTCAAAAAGTTCCTCAAGTAGTGGGCTATGCATAACTTGGAGCAAATTCGAATTTTTTATGTTAAGTCCGATTACGACGATTGAAACGACTCTGTAGAAATAAAAAATTGCTTGACATAAATAGGCAAAATAAACTTTTCATTAATTGTACTAAAAAAAAAAAGAGAGAGAAAAAAAAAATCTAAGTAACAGGCTTGGGGAGATCATTGCCAACGGGCACAGGAGTATCATTGGCCGTAAGAGTCTTGGCAACTTCTTCAGAGGCAAGAGCTGGGACATCCATCCGAGGCGCGATTGGGGGAAGGTCGACAACAATAGGCAGGAGAGTAGATAGACATTTTGCAACCTTCCACCTCTTTGATGGCCAATTTCAGCTGCTCGATATCGAGCTTGAGTTGTTCAACCTCAGCCTTGGCCCTTTTGCAACCTTCCAACCAATGTTTCGAAAATCGGATCGGACTATGACCCGTTCAAGGGTCCGATTTCGGTTTGACCGGTTGGATTGGTCGATTGAACCATATTTTATAAAATTATATTTTAGTCCCTAAAGATTTGAAATTCATCAAAAATACCCCTATAATACTCCCTTAAGGTTTGAAATATGTCTAAAACACCCACTGTCGCGTGAAGAAACTGGTGAGTGGTGGGGGCAGCAACAATCGACGGCCAATTGAAGTTGGAATCATGGGGCTTTTGATGTATAGGTTCCGGTGAATCTAATGGTGGTGCTAGGGAGTTCCATCGGCGCCGGAACTCGCCGGAATCAACAAAAGAAGCCCGACGGTCGCGTGAACTTTAGGTGGATGGCGAGCGACGAAGGCTGGACCACAACAACTGAAAATGGTTGGGTTTTGTCATGGAGATGCCATCACGTCAAATGGTGGTGTTTTCTCCGTCAAACGATGCAGGAATCTGGCGAGATTAAGCGGCGATTCGATCGTGACTCGACAGTATTCCGATGGTCCAACCGCGGCTCAATCCAGTTTAACGGGAAATAGCAATTTTTATGATATACCGGACCGGAAATACCGTCAGCTCTTGGTCGAACCGGTCTGACCGGATGGTCTAGTCCGATTTTCAGAACACTGCTTCCAACTCTTTGATAACCTCGAGCGAGGCCTTTTCATAATTGACCTCCCCGCTGTTGTGCCAAACTTTTCTCAATCTCAACTGCTTTTGCTTCAGTCTTTGCTCGAGCGGTTCGCTCGCCTTGATTTTGTCAAGGAACTCTCTTTCCTTGACCCAAAAGGCCTAGGCCTCTTTCTTGAGCCGATCAAGCTCGGCCTGCTTCCAGTCCTTCTCCTTCTCTACCAAGTCGGCCCTAGCCAAGGCATCCTCCTTCAGCTTCTCCACCTCCTGCCACCCCAAATGAGTACCCTCCAACATGGGGTAACTCTCATCCTGGTTAGTAATACGGGTACGGAAAAAAAATGGTACAGGAATTTTACAGGTATGATACAGCAAATGGTGAAAAATAGGTTTGTAAAAATTCGGCCATAAAATTCGGACACGGGAAAAATACGGTACGGGTATATATGGGTTTAATACAGTACATTGTCAATAATATGTTTTAAAAAATACGACAATATTAATCCTGATTTTAGCACTTTGTATGATCATTGAATTAATCCTCCTTTGTTTTTCCTTATAGGTGTGTGATTTATATATTTTTTAATTATAATATTTCAGTTTATAAAAAATTGTATTATTTGATTCGTAATTAATTACTACAAATATTGTAGAAGTGGACCAATTACTAAACAAAACAAACATTTTTATTTGTCATTAAGTTGAAGAAGAAGAGACGAAGAGTGGTACTTGTTAAAGAAGAAGAAAGGAAGAAGGTGCCAAAAAAAAAGACTAAGCCTAAAACGACGTCGTTTTGACCAAACTTCACCTAAAACGACGTCGTTTTGGCTCATTAAATAACTAAATTTTATTTTCAAAAATACGGTCGAATTATACAGGAATTATACGGTTGGGGCATATAATTCGCATATAATTGGGTTGTGCTTATAAAATATGGGAATTTGCGTTTTATACGCGAATTATATAGCTGGGCGTATAATTTGCATATAAAACGCAAATTTACTAACTAGGACTCTCATCGAAGAGAAGCTTGGTTGCCACGCAAGCCTGAAAAGAAAGGAGAGTCAACGAAGAAGAAGGAGAAGCATATAAAAAAGGAAAGGGGGCAAACTATCAATACCTTGGTCATGACTCATGTAGCTACATGCCCAAGCAGGCTGCCGGTGAGGAGACAAATCTCTAATACCCGCGAAAGTCTGTAGGGTGACAACATTCCTGACCGCTGAGGCCCTAATGTCAATGTGCTCGGGGAGCTCATTGATCAGTGCATCGAGCGCGGCCTGAGTTACCTCATCGCCTTTTCGCCTCCCTACTAAGGCGAGCTTGATTTACTTCCCACGGGAATGATGGCCTCACTCATGGGAACATACTTCTATTTGGCCAAGTCCTTGGCTGCAGATTTCTTAGGGCCACCAGCTTACCCTACAACCTCCTTGCCCGAGCCACCTTGCTACTCTATGATCTTCTGCTTTCTCGAGTCCCCCTACGGGTCGATCAACTTCTTCTTGCCAGAGCCTTCTTATTGCTCCGGCACCTTCTTCTTGCCTGAGCCATCATGCTGTTGGGAAACTTTCTGCTTCCCTGAGCCTCTAGTTGGCTCAGGGGTTTTCCTCGCCGAGCCCTTTTAGAGCTCAAGGGAACCCTTCTTCCCGACTGCCTTGAAGGTAGTCGTAGGCTTCTTTGCATTTGGGCCTTCCCCAAGCTCGCCACCGCTGCGCTTGAGGACTAAGTGCGAGGCACCTTGCCCGACCGTCCTGGTAGTATCACCGAGCTGCTTTTTCGCCAGAGCAACCGATGGTTTCTTGGCAGCCCTAGTCGTCGTCTTCTTCTTCTTCAAGCCCTTTGGCTTTTCGGCCCACATATCTGCAAAAGAAGAAGAAAACAATCAACGATCTAAAAAAAAAAACAAAAGCGAGCAAGTAAGCACTTACCTTGCTCAAGAATGGTGTTGAATTTGACTTCGTCAACACAAAAGTTGAATGCTCTAAACCGAGGAAGCGTGATAAGCTTGGTAACGTTGCACTCCCTATCGGAGAGATCGCTGAAATGCTAAAACCACTCTAAGCTCGCTTCAGGAAGGAAATTATGCTCAACATTTACTACAAGCAAAGGAACTTGGTTAGTTCAACAATTAAGCTTGGAAACACTATTTGCACGCATAAGGTTCTGAAGCAAAATCGTCGGTCTCCCTGGCCTTATAAAAGAAAGCCTGAGAGTCCTAATGCTAAATCTTCTTTGGGACATCGACCAAACTGTTAAAATATACTTTCCTCGCCTTGGAGAGGTAGTATGTTTGGTCTTGACTGTTTTTTAACCTATACAAGTGGACGAGCTCTTCTACAGATAGCTCACCCATCTCAGCTATTTGGTGTGCTATGTACATGCCTACAATAATTATATATGAGTTCGCCGACAATTGAAGGGGAACGATGTCGAATCGTTTCAAAACACTAACGATGAAAAATGAGGGGAAATGGACATCCCACACCTTAGGAGGGTATCAAAGACCGCCACACAACCGATGTGGGGATTTTTCCAAGAGAAACCTCCTAGAGCCCTCACAGAAAGTTGAGGCGCATAAATCTCAGTTATGTGCTTAAGATCCTCAACCCTAATTGAGGAATGTGGTTCATTCTAGGGCCTATGGGTTGGAGATTTCTTCGGCTGAGAAACCTCCGCGGAAGCATGATCAAAAAAGCCCGCCGCATCGGGGTCCAAGCTCCGCACAATGAGGCCCTCAAAAACTTCAAGGACTATGCCCCCGAGAACTACTAAGCCCGTTGGGCAATCGAACATGCAATCTATGCTATGGCTGCTCGACGAAGACATGATGAAAACTTGCCTCTAGGTACCTTAAACATAAGCAAACAAGTGTTAGAGCTCGAAAATTTGATGACCTATCCACACTTTGCTTTTAGTTCAAGCACTCAGGGTAGCTCACGTTGGACAACAGACACAAGCGAGCTACCAGGATTCCAGCGGCCACTATAGTATACCCTCCTTAAACCCAAAACCGATGGAAACACATTCAAAAAACCCCAAACAAGCCTTAAAAAAGCTAAATGTGGCCATGGAAATGGCCACCCTCAACTGCAAAAAGCATAAAAATAAATAAAGGAGGAGAAAGAAACCTTACTGAAGTGAAAAGGTGGAAGAAACTCACCAGAAAAGCACCGTGAAATCATAAGAACAGCACGGAGTAAGCAAAGAAATCTGGAAACTTTTGCAAAGTGTGTAGGATTTCTGACAAAGTATCCCGCTTTTATAGTGGTTTGCATGGGAGATGAAAGGATGGGATTCAACCGTATCCGTCGATCTATAGTGAATCTCAGCCCTCCATTCGTCGAGCAATCTTGACCGTTAGACGTGGCCACATGTCGATCATTCGTGAAGGTCGATCAACCGTTAGACTACCATAATCATAACTGTCGCCACACATTACCTTGACTTCACGTGTGGATAGCTATAGTCGCCCACGTGTGACGAAAAGTAACTACCAAAGGCTGCTACATTTAATGCGCCATAACCGCATAGAAATTACACATATGCCCTTCATTTCAAATTCCAAGTTTGTCAAGAATATCATAGTAGAAGAAACGCCAATTGTACAGTATGTCGACCGGAGATGAGTCCGACTTAGGAAGCCCAATCAAATCTGCATTCAGCGCACAACCGACGAAGTCTAGGCTTGAAATCAAATCGAGCAATAGTCTTTGAAGCTCGAAATAAGCACCGAACAGTAGGGGGCAGATGTTATGTGTAATTATTCCATCAAGCTTGGAGAAGTCAAAGGTCAACAAGGCTATAGTCCGATTCAGAATCAGTTCGACTCAATCGATTGTTTGACCCAGCATAAGCTCATTGAGGTATAGCTCGACCCCAGCATAAGTTAGACGTGACCAATCTCGACAATTGTTCAACTAGCTCACAGATAAATTTAGATCCCGGATATCTTGGAAGGGATCATATCAACAACAATCTTGGTGCAATCTCAGCGCTCAATAACAAGAATATCGAAGTCGCATTTCAATCTTAATTGTAATTCTTTGATTTTCGCTCTTTCCTTTGTGCAAAATTTGTATATAAACCCCCTCCAACGATGAGAAAAGGGTTAGCAAATTGCTCTAGAATCATTATTGTAAGCTCTCACAACAAATACAAAGACAGTGGACGTAAACTCAAGAGTGTAACTCGCCGAACCACTTTAAAAACTCTTTTTGTCATCTACTTTACTATTCTTAATTCATTACATTGCTGATTATCCGTAATCACGCACACATCCATTATGATTCCGTCAAGGTCAATCGGATCGCTCTAATTGGTGCAAAATCTTGTATCAACATAAGGTTTATAAGTCTCATATTTAGATTGAAATTAAAATAGTTAAAAAAAAAAAAAAAAAAGAACAAATCCAAACCCCATCAAATGAGGTGGATAAGACAATTTGTGATGATCCAAAACCCATTAAAAAGAGATGAATAAGAAATATTTGTTTCGATGATCAGAGTGTCCGGACCAGCTTGCGCATACCTCAACTAATCTCAGAGGATCTATTGTGGGGGCCTATCGAACACTCTACCAGTCTAATGTTTCAGAATAAGCCACAAATGTAATAAATAACCCCAATATGGTTCGAACCCAAGAAGTCAATAAAGGGAGTAAACCTTCTTGATTATCAGGCCAACCCTTTGGGGTTATGAATAAGAAATATTACTTTACACACCAGTAGAGACATGATTCAAATACGATCAAAAGATGAGCATGTCCATAAGCTAAACATCCTGTTATTACACTAATTTCTTTGTTGCAACTACCGAGTTGAATTATTGAACACTGCTGGAATCAGCATGAATAGGAAAGCACTACAATGTTTGTGGAGGAGGTGCACGTGAATTAAATGCCGATCGTCTGCCTATAGCAGGAGGAGGTGGAGACTGTCGGATGATGGCTCTCAATTCCCGAAAGCCCACTTTCTTTGTCCACAGAAATCCCACATTTTCACTTCCTAAGCTACCTTCTTTTCCTGGAAATGTCTTCCTTGAGATGATTCCATGACAGGACAAGCTCTTCTCACAACCTTTCGGGCATAGCAAGAGAGAAATCAATGGTAGATTAGACTTTAAAAGACCACATAACATGCAATTATATAATTGCAAAAATAATATATAGTAAAACAACATGAACACCATAACATCAGATTATCAAAGTCTGTGGAGCAAATGGATTTTCAGAATAAGAATTAGAAGAATACCATTTAGCAGTAATGCACTAGTATTCACCACCAGAAATACCACCAGGATTGCTGCTGCCAACTTAGCCTGAAAACCACTCATCATGGGAGGGAAGGAGATACGTAGCAGTAGCAGACCGTCAGTTAACCTTTATTATGAACACAAAACACTTCAAAGAAGCAGGAAACTGCAGGATTTAAAGATTTTACTCTAATGTTAAGCCAACTTGTCTTAATCTATTTGTTTTGTAGATAAACAATTTTAGTTAGGTTTGGATAGACTATTAATAAAACCATTATAACATGTGCTTAGGTACAAATTTTCAACAGTTTACCTGGATTTTGAGGTTTCAACTCCTAGTTTTATAATCAAATATATGTACAGATCTCTCGAAGACTTACAAAAGTCAGAAAGAGGGCGCCCTCTTTAGCTCATTGGTTTGTGAACGACTCAGACGAGGGCTAGTGACTCATGGACTACAGAAAGATTAGGTTGCAAATGAAGGACAAAAGAGAACCAAACTAAAAATAGGAGTCACCGTCAGTAAATTCCACAGTTTAATACTCAAGCTTATGAAATTCTTAGCTACGCAATCAACATCCAATATGCCATTTGAATATTAATTTGTACAGCTGGAACTATAAGTGATGAAGATGACTATTCTAAGAAGCTACCAAAAGGCAACTTGACGAATTTGTTTAGCTTATGATAACGAGTTTACTACTACCAATAAACCAGCTTACCAACTCAAATCCTCTTGAGCACGAAGCGGGATGACGCAGCCAGCAGTTCTTCCTTAAATTGAGGGTCACTGTTTAACACATCCGTCCAAAATGCATTTAAAGAAGTCCAAGGATAGAACGTTAACACCTAGATAACGTGGTACTTCTTTCTCGCAAGTACACACATGTGGCATTTACACGAGCTTCACATTACAAAATGGATAACTAGAATCGCTGAGATTTCTCATCAGCAAGGAACAGTTTTGATAACCGGCATAAGAGCAAAATCATAAACAGAATCCATCTTTAAATTCAACCTGTTAAATACTAATTTGGACCACCCAGAACTAAGTTACCAGATTTCCCACGTGTGTTTGTGGTGCTTCTAATGGTTCAACTTCACACAAATGAGCTAAAAGTGGGTCGCTTGTCTGAGTTGAAGTTTCATCTTTTAGAAAATGGCTAAGAAAACGGCATTCACAGGATTCATCAGTTACAAAGTGCACTCAATGGACTATGGATAGATATCAGTTGACAAAAAGGAAGTTATAAAGAATCATGGAAGGCATAGTTATCAGTTGAGGTGGAGGATTATATGGCTACATCAACTTAAGTTGTACCCATGTAGCCACAATGGACAAGCAAGCTAAAACACCGTTCTAATGAATCTAATATATTATGTTCCCACAGAAATATGTGAAGGATAAAACATTATAAGGTATCATATGTCAGGTATATAATAGAGAAGAGATGAACAATCAAATATCAAATGTGGATTCATATAGACATAAACACGAATAGAAGATGCGCAATAATATATCACCAACTTCCACCATTTCATTTAGACATACAAACACCAATGAACCCATAAAAAAACCCGAACATACCATACTATTCGCTAAATGGGATCCACATATCAACATAGTACTTCAAAGAGTGCGGTAGTGCCTTTTTCCATGCAACAAGATCAGGCAATTCACCGGTAAGCGCAATTGAGCTATCATCCTTCCTATTTCCAAGATGCAGAACAAAAAGATTTTCACCAAAAACTCTTTGCATTGCCTTCAAAGTATCCTCCATAACAACCTTCCCATCTCTTCTTGAATCCTCTGCCTCCACACAACTACCTCCAACATTAACCATAACCCTCCCACCTTTTCTCAAACATTTCCTCAGCTTCTCCCACGTGTTGGGATCCTCGAGTTCCGGTAACAAACTACCTTTACTAAACAAATCAACTAAAATCCCAGAAAACCCTTCTCGAATACTAGCATTCAACGCATTGCCTACATAAATGAAAAGTCTACCTGGGTATTTTTTTTCCAGTTTTACAAGTCCAAAGAACTCTTTTGCTACTTTTATCACAGATGGGTCAAGCTCCCACCCATGAATAACAACTTCTGGATACAATTCTAATATCAAACGGGCCGCGGAGCCCGCCCCGAAACCCAAAATACCTATTGGTCCAGGTGGGAGGATGGGAGGTAAAGTGGCAAAAACATCAAAGTACGTGTTGGTGAGTGACTTGAAGAGAAAGGAAACGCTCTGGATGTTCCCAGGGCCGTCAAGAAGGAGAAGTCTAGAGCCTGCAAAAGGGTGGTCGGTTTTTCTGGAAACTTCTAGAACACGGATATAATTGTGTCTTGACCTGAATTTGGCTATTATTTTGACGTCATCGGCGGGAACGCCATCGTCTTGAGTCTTGGTCTGGTGAGAGGGTTGGGATTTGAGTGGCGATGGGCGGAGGCGGAGTTGTTTCGGTGGGGTGTGGTGGAGAGAATGGCGGGAGATTTTAAGTGGATTAGAAATAAATGGTCTAATTTGGTGAGTTGAAAGCCCTATTGACATTATGTTTCACTTTGTTTCTCTTCAATCAGGGTAGTTTGGTGAAGGACATGTAAATTTATACGGTGGCGGGTGGGGAACTAACGCTAACTTCGGCGCACGGGATTAGAACATTTGGCGGCCCATAATATCCAGTGACGGCAGTCGAGAATAATTTTTACGTTCAAATGTTCTTAATGGGAATTATTCGACTCTTAAAATTGGAGGCATTTGCAAATGATGAAATTGTGTTACGATAAATAGATACAAGGATAAATTAAGATAAGTTCAAACAACGAAGCTGATAAAGATACAGGTATCATGAAGAGTGATGTATTGTTGTAGAAAGAGCCATTAACAAAATAGATATAAAACAAAATTCAATTCCAGATCATAACATCACCATGTATGTTTTCCTGCACAGTGTATGTATCATACATTGATACTATGTTTGAATACTGAATGTAAGATTAATTTTAACACATCTTAAATTCAAAACAGACGGGCAACAAATGCCTTAATCTTGTCTGTATTTCCTACTCTAATGCCTCCATCAAAAGAATCTAACAATATGCCTCCTTGAAAAATCTACTGTAAATAGCTCTGAGATGATGATAGATCTCATGTCTACATGATACAGAAATACTGGAGATTAGATGCCACATTGTTACACCGATGTCAACATGATGGATGATGTCCCGATTTATCTTCTTCCATGTCATCCGGACCATCCCTGTCAAAAGAAAAAACAAAGAACTTATTTTATTATGCTAATGAGCATAACTTAAGAGTTTTGTCTATACAATTCTCAAATAATCAAATTATTAGAATAAAGGGAGATAAAATTTTAATGAGTGCAGACTCAAATCAAAATTAACAAATTTATTAGCAAGACTATTTCCCAATCCATTAATTTCTCCGTATCTTACCCTCAGCACACAGGTCCCAAGAAATCATTAGACCATAACTAAACTGTCATCCCCTTCAAAAATGGTGATAAATTTTAAGAGAGAAGACAGACCATTTTGTGTATATACCGTTAAGAAATCTTCTGACTTACCTCATCTCAACTTTTACCATTTTGTGTGGAGGCTTCTCATCCTCCTCGTGATCCGACGCATAATCCTCACCACTCCAAATGCGAGGTTTTGGTCTTTGCTCCATGTCCTCTTCGGGCTGAGATCAAAAAACATAAATCTCATTCTGTCAAAATTAAAGTAGATATGGCCAAGAGACAATGTCTAAGGGAAGTATATGAATAAATTAGACACTGGCAATCAACCTCTTCTGGAACTTCTGTAATGGGTGGTGTTGTCTGAAAAGGTACACTGGGAGCATGAGATAACCTAGAAAGTTGCTCAAGTAGTGTGGCCCTGGAAGAAAATGTCATTGTCAGAAACTTTTAAACAAAAATGAGCCATGAAAGTGAGCATATGATTGGGGCAGACTGAGCAACCAATGCACATGATTAAATTGCATGTTGCACAGAGGCGAAAGAAATAAAGAGCATTTGAAGCCAAAAGCAAATACAGTAGAACCTCTTTATAGTCATAATGTTAGGACCAACTAAATTTATTACTATGAGCAGTTTATAATTTAATAGAGGTTTAGCTACAAAAATTATTGTTTTCATTAAAAAATTATTATTTTGATTTATTATTTTATACTTCATGTTTAAGTAGTATTAGGATTTTAATTCATTGTTTTAGTAACATAAAATAGTAAGAAAATGGATATCAAAGAGTCATTGTAAAATTGTATGATCAGATTCGACAACTTCACTACACTAATCAAATGAATATTAATGTTTTCCTCAATTATCCAAATGAGCAACAAGTTGTGTATGTTTTAATTACTGAAGAAAAAATCATTACTGGAATTAGACAAAAGAGAAAGGAGATAATCCTGAGGATAATAATACGGAAATATCAAAAATTTTGTGCCAAGAAGCTCTAAACATGCTTGAGATCTAGAAATATTTTGGCTTCAATAAGAAAGTGTCCATGCTGGTGACTTATTACGTATCCGTACGATAAAAGATCTGGTAACAACTCTAAAGCATAAATCATTGTCCCAAACAACTTTAGATAAATAATTTATTTCATCTTAAACCTTTAATATAACATAGCATATATTTTTTACAATATACATATAATTATTGCTATGTAGAGGCAAATTCCTTAAGACGGGATCTAGAAAAATTATAACTTATTACAATGTGAAATTTATTCTTATTTATAACTGGCTCAAATTGGGACCAAATTTTTTTATGACTACGTAGAGATTATTCCTATATAGAGTATTATTATAGAGAGGTTCTACTGTAACTATAAACTACAACTGTCAAGGTAAATGCATAAAACCAAGGACATAAGATAACAAAAGGGAGGCTCCTTGGTTCCATTTTCCAATACAATGCATTTAGTACACTGATTTGAAGAAATAGAAGATGGGTTAGCCTAGTTCCACCGGGACTTGAGAACCACAAATAACAAAATCCCTCCATGGAGTTGAAAAACCGACAGTAGAGTGCTTGAACGATAGCCCTCAAACAACAAACTAAAACTTTCAGCTAGCTGGCATGGCTGCCGAATTAATATTAGCCAAAAAGACGTACATGCATAATGTATCATACACCCCCACCTTAACACTGACCGAGTAACAGTACCAATAATTCAGTGTACATGACAATAATTAGGAAAGTGCAGTATCAGAGCTAATAGAAAATTTAATATAAAAACTAGAAAGTAATAAAACGCACAAAATCACCTTATTCTCTCCATGTCTTTGGCTGTGTTTAGGTTCTCCATGTTGCACGGTTCAACGTGAAGAGTGTAATCTGGTCCAAAATACTCATAATATTCATTGTAAGGCAATTTATTATCAGGTTCAACACCAACTGCAACTGCTGTCTGCAACAAAGAGACTGAAAAAATTCATAAGGACAACATTCCTTATTTGTCAACATCAATTTTTTTAAGAATCTCTATAAAAAGGTAAAGGGAAGACCTCATAGCACCAACATCGAGCAACATTCCGGATAGTATATCCTCCTCCACCCAAGACCATCAGAGGAACATTGAAGGATCTAAGGAAGTGAAGGCAATCAGCATGGCCTTTTACTGACAAGTTAAAGCAGCCCAACCTATCACCAGACAGTGAATCTGCCCCACACTGAAGAACAACTGCATCAGGTTGATACACTTCCATGACCTTTTGGATGATAGGCCGAAACAGACCACGGAAACTTTCATCATCCAAGCCATCATTCAGTGGGACATTCAGGGCATAATTTTTACCTTGCCCCGCCCCAACATCCTTGATATGCCCAGTCCCAGGAAAGAAATCCCCAAATTTATGGAAAGAAACTGTCATCACTCTGTCAGTGGTGTAAAATGCCTCCTCAACTCCGTCTCCATGGTGAACATCAATATCAACATATAACACACGCTGCCCAATGCCATTGAAACAGAGTCTTCAGAAAAATATACAGTAACTCCATGAAAAACACAGAAAAGGAAAAACAAAGGTTTAATAAACACATTGTAAAATCTTTTCTAATATGTAAGATAAGAATGTTCTGCTGATCCTGTTACAACCCTAATCTAGACCACAAAGGATGGTGGCAAGTTCTAAAAACGAATTTCTACAATAAGATATAAAATAATGCAATCAGTCAACAAGATGTGATGTAATATTAAGTATTCGAATCTACACATAAATCTGAGCAAAAACTAAAGTAAATATCATATTAATCGACAACTGCTATTTCAGCTATCCTCCAGAATTTAATTTTTTTTGATAGAGAGAATTGGAGGCCAGAAAATTCATTGAAAAAGAAAAAAAAAAAATTATGAGCATTTGTAAGCAAAATATCAGCAGCAAACAGTGTCTTTCGTCTCATCAATTCTTTTATGTTGAGTAAAATATTATCAGTAAAAAAACAATTTGTTTTGAATGAAACCCAAACTAACAACAAATCTACCAGTAAATAAGAAAAGGCATCTTTTTGTTAATTTTTTGAGGAAACAAAGCAGCTTCAATCATCTGAACTACAGAATCAAGCAACAATCGTAACAAACATAACACAACAATCAAAGCAGAAATTTCTATCATTCCGGAAGCCTGAAAAAAAAAAAAAAACAAATCATAAGTGGCCTATGATTTTACCAACTCCTCAAGACAAACTAACAAATACAACATTAGATAAAAACTAAACTGACAGCAAACTTAAACAAAACAAAACCCAAAAGAAAGAAAGAAAAACACTACCTTGTGAACCTTAAGCAACTCGAGAATGCCAAGAACAATATCATTAACATAACAAAACCCAGAGGCTTCACTCTTCTTAGCATGATGAAGGCCACCGGCCCAATTCAAAGCAATATCAGCATCACCTCTATTCAACTTGACAGCAGCTCCAATGGAGCCGCCCGAAGAGGCCTGGCAGAACCCAAAAAGGCCATCAAACACGGGACAATCTTCTCCAACATTGAACCGTTTCAAGTGTCTCGAAAACGACGGGTCACCGGAAGATTCGGGTGAGACGGAGGCCAAGAATTCAACATATTCGTCACTGTGGAATCTGCGGATGTCAGAGGGTCCGGCAGGGAAAGGACGGTTGACCTCCATCCGACGGTGGAGAGCGTAATGGACGATGAGATTGTGGGCCATGCGAATTCTGTGTGGCTTCATTGGGTGACCCTGGCCGTAGTAATAGTCGCCGATCGTAGGTTCATAGAAGTAGCTGACACGACGCTTCTTGCCGTCGGGACCTGATGGCAGCGACGCACCCTCCTCCATATCGCCGTGCTTTCACTTACTCAAACTATACTCTTTTATTTTTTGATTTTTAATTTTAAGGGCTTGGGCTATTAAGTTATTATATTTAATATTTATGTGTTCAACGCTTGAACCCGCCTCTCCCTCTAGTTTCAGACTTTCAGTAAAACCAGTGGATGTGTATTTGCACTTGCAAGCCAAATAATAGATGATAATTAATGTCTCAAGTTTATATTTTGACCGGAAATTTACAATCTTATAGACATTATATATAAATTTGAACCATGTAATATTATCCCCATGTCAATACATGACTTAGATAAGAAAAAATTTGAAAATTATCTAATCAAAATTAGGGTGAAATTGATATTTCATAATTGTGCAGTTTCACGCATGGTTGTCAAATCGCGTATCGTATCGTGTATTGAAAACCTAATTTTTTGAATCGTGTATCGCGTATCGTATTGTATTGTATCGTAAAATACGCCTTTTTCAAAAAAATTAATAAAATAATCAAATTTTCTAAAAATTAATATCATCCCCAATATTAATTAAAGAATTTTATAGTATTATTGGCTTTAAATTATGATATTATATAATCAAAATTAATCACAAAATTAAAAATCTATATTATTTTCTCTTAACCATTCATATCATTTCCAAGATCAATGTCAATATCTATATCTCCACTTATATTATTATTATCATGTAAAATGGGCAACACATATTCCTCTTCACATTCTCCATGCAAAATGGGTAAATTTGGATAGGTTTTAGTGAATCGAGTTGGGTGAACCGGTTTCGACCCAAAAAAATTTTTGGGCCTTTGGCCCAAATTAATAAAGTCGTATCGATTTATATCGATATTTTTAAGGATACGAACGGATACGTATCGTATCATATGATACATATCAACGTATCGAAAGGTTTATGATACACTCTCTGATACGTATCGTTGGCGACCTATATCGAATCGTATCGTATGATACGTATCAGGTATTATAGGATACTAACAACCATGGTTTCACTAACGGAATGGGGGCTGCCCTCCCATTTTTCATAGTGGCGAGTGACATCATAAATAGGAGAATTTATGGTGACTTACAAAACAGCCATAGAAACTAATCTCAAAAAATATGAAGAGTAAACAACATGTTCTCACCCAAGCTTTAGTGAAACCGCCGATTGGTACCCCTGGTTTCATAAATTCTAGATTCTCACTCTTAAATAGACATTGTTTCCTTTATTTTAACCGTTAAAAGCTAAAATGGTCTTCTTCTCTCTTCCATTCCCATTTTTTCTTCATCTCTGCCTCCTCCTCCCATCTTCTTCTTTTTCCCTCATCTCAAAACTCTATCTCAAAACGACTATCGTTTCAAGCCCACCCATTTGATTCCAACAACGTCTTGACGCCCCACCACCACCATCTGATCTCCCAACCCCACCCCACCAAAACCCCTCTATCCCCCACCCCGCATATCTTGCAAATCACCCCCTAGTCCTATTCTGAAATCAGTCCAACCGCCAGCCTTTTTGCCACTTTTCTGGCTTTTTTTCACCCAAAACCACCACCACCTACCTCCCTTAACCCCCCATACCAAAACCCTAGCCTTACCTCAACTGAAACTATAGTCGTCCCCACCTAGAAAATGCTGACCACAACTAGGTTTTTCATGCGTCGCGCAATTGTCTCCAATCGAATTCTGGCTGATTCTGGTAGCCTCAACCCCAAACGACACCACTCATGCACTCACAAGCATCTCCCCTTCAAAACTCCCAACCTTCCCGAACATGATTGCTCGCCATTCACCGCCGCCACTCAACTTTGGGTTTTGCAAAATCAGTTGAAATGGGAGTTTGATTGGGTTGTGGAATTGATTTTTGATTTAGTTTTTAGTTTTGTATTTTGTTTGATGTTTGATGTTTTAGTTTGATTGTTGTGTGCTACGGTGATTGTGTTGGGAAAGAAGAAGGGTCGAATGTGGTGGTGATTTGGCCGGCTAGTATTAGGAAAGAAGAAGGGTTGATTGTGGTGGTGGTGGTGGTTTGGTTGGCTGGTGTTGGGAAAGAAGAAGGGCCGATTGTGGTAGTGGTTTGGCCAACTGGTGTTGGGAAAGAAAAAGGGTCAGTTGTGGTGGTGGTTTGGGATGGGGTGGGTTTGGGATGGGGTGGGTTTGGAATGGGCTATGAAGAAGAGAAGGGGAGATGAAGAAGGAGAAGGTCCAAGGGTAATTTGGTAAAAGAACCATCTACCCTTATATCGTCACTAACAATGTCCATTTAAGGGTGGGAATCTGGAATTTATGAAACCAGGGGTACCAACCTGGGATTTCACTAAACCTTGGGTGGGAACATGTCATTTACTCAAATATGAATTATAATAACCCAGGACTAGCCCAAGTCAGCTTAGCTCGAGTCCAGGACTTTCATCTTTAATTAGAATACATAAATTTTATTTCTTTTTTTTTATTTATTTCTATTTCGGCTATGGATCGCAGATCCATAGTTGAAACTGCCAGATCTATGGCACTGCCAACGGACGTCGGCGATGGTGGCTAACTACCGGTAGTGGCTTGGGATGGGTGGGGGTGTTTTTGTTAAGTTTAAAACATTTTTGGTTACTAGGGTGTTTTTGCTAAATCTGAAAAGTAAGAGGTTAAAAGAAATTATTCAAAAATTAACAATAAAAATTACTATTATATTAATATTTAAAAATGAGGGCAATTTAGTAATCTATATAACATACCCACCCATTTATCCTCCCAACCAAATATATTATTCACTTATTTATTCGAACAAACCAAACACATTTTCTAAACATTCCCAGTAATCTTTAAGGTGATATTTCTTCCCGTTAATATAATATTCCTCTATAATAAAATATTATATGATCCAAACACCCCCATAGTTATTATTGTTGGTAATATAAAAGGTAATATGATTATCTCCACTTTCCGTATTTTAAGATTACTTGGTAATCTTATTTTTGTTACAATTTTATACTTTAGGAGCCGTTTAGATCATAAAATATTTTATTATAGGGGGATATTATATTAACGGAATAAAAGATCACTTTGAGGATTACTAGGAATGTTTAGAAAATGTGTTTAGTTGGTTCGAATATATTGGTGAATAATATGTTTGGTTGGAAGGATAAATGGGTGGGTATGTTTTATAGATTACTAAATTGCCCTCCTTTTTAAATATTAATTTAACAGTATTTTTTATTATTATTTTTTGAATAATCCTTTTAACCCCCTACTTTTCAGATTTAGCAAAAACACCCTAGCAATCAAAAACGTTTTAAACTTAACAAAAACACCCATACGCACCCTAAGCCACTGCTGGTAGCCAACCACCACCATTGTCGGCCGCTGGCAATGCCACAAATCTAGTTGTGACTCTAGTAGTGCCACAGATTTGGCCGTGAAATGGCCGGCGTTTCACGGCCAAAAACCTGGCTGTTTCATGGCCAGATCAGTCGCTGTTTCACGGCCATAGATTTAGCTGTGAAGATCCATGGTAAAAAAAAACCTGCATGAGTGATTGGGTGTTTTGTAAATATTAGCAAATATAAGGTTAATTTGGACCAAATACTCAACTGTTTAGGGGCAATATGGGAAAAAAATTGTAATACCAGGGTAAGTTTTAATAACAGCCCCCCTAGGTATTAAGATTATCGGAAATTTACCCCCCAAATGCTACTGTTTGTCATAAAATATTCCGGGAATAATTTTTTACAAACCAACCAAACATCGTCATCTGCTCAATTTAAAAATATTACCCCAGTTATCTAATATTAACCTGATCCAAATGGCTCCATAACCATATAATTCATGCATCATTAATAAATTAAGGGCACATTAGGAACATGGACTACCATTATTCAATATCTAATACCTTTTATGTTGCATTATGTTTACAAAAATGCTTGTTGGATCAATTGATCCAGATAAAATAGGTATATATTTGACTTTTCATAGCGTAATCCATGTATTAAAAGACCTATTTGCCCTTGATAAATTAAGAAGTAAAAAGGTGATTTAATGAATCAAATTTCATTTAATTCTCTCTGTCATCATTAAGTCTGGAAATCAAATTCCAAATGGAGTATTTTCAAAATCTTGGATTTGTTGTAAAATATTGGATTTGTTACCAAGAACAAATCCAATGTTTTAATTTGATTATATGATAAGAGTTATTATACACGTGACTCATGCCAACAATTATAAGTTTAATTATAATCAAGACATTTATGATAAAAATTCAATTTCAAACAAAATCTATATTCCATTATAGGAAAAGCACTTGCTCTTCGGAAATGCATAGTCTGTGGTCTAGGCTTTACTGTAAATTCAAAAGTTAATGTCAATTTAATTATATGATAAGAGATATTATGCACGTGACTCATGCCAACAATTATAAGTTTAATTATAACACCAATAATACTATTTTTCTCAAAATTTTATCCCAAATTTTACTTCCCAAGTGATGTATCATCACATGTGACATTAACATTTCAGTCTATTTTTTTTTTAAACTACCTATAAGTGGTTGAGTGGTTCAATATGGACTCTTGGGTGTATTACTTAAGAGGTCATAAGTTCGAGTCCTTCCTCAATTGCTAATAGGGGTACCAACTGAAGCTCTTATCCGGTCGGTAGTTCCAGTATCCTAAGGATTAGTTGAGGTGCGTGTGAGTTGGCCCAGACACCAACTATCATTAAAAAAAAAAAAAAAAAATTAGTCTTTTATGAAAAATAACAGGAGAAACAATTACATTCTCTTCTTTTTAGTTTTTTTTTTTTTTTTTCAAAATATCATTTTAATACTATAGACATTTGATTAATATAGTTCTTATCTAGTGTGAAAGTTAAAAATTTCAAGGCGTCAATATTTAATAATTTTTTTTTTTTTTTTTGGTAACTGGTAATTTTATAAAGCATAAAGAATAACAACTAAATGGGGGAACCCCTAAACAAATCGACCCTTGAAAAGAACAAGGGGAATTGAAAACAAAAGCAACTAGGATAAACAATCCTTTACAAGAGAACCTATTTCTAGGACAAGGGAACCAGTGAGGTAATCAAGCAAAATCCTTCACACAAGACATCGCACCTTCGCAGCAAAAAAAAAAAAAAAAATGAAACCAAATGCTCCATCTTACAACAACCAAACACAAACATGAAGCAGCACCAAACAAATGGTTCAAGCTGACAGTCCACCTCCAAAACTTGGACAGAAGCTTAATCCAACGCCCTCATCCTGTCCACTTCCAAATCCAAAACACAACTACATTCCAATCTCCATACAACAAATAACCAAAGCAATTGGCCTACATCTCAACACATAAAACCGCCCCAAATAGCCATTAAACCCAACAGACAAAAAAATAAACAAAATTCACATAGCACAAAACAAAGCAAAAAAAGAAAGATTTTACAAGCATTTTCCCCACACTACAATCAAAACCATGTCCCCTAACAAGCACCCCAACCAATCCTTGCTTTCACTCCCCTCCACCCTTAAGGACCTGACCCAAATCAACCGTATCCATTTCCATCACCATCATCATCAATACAGTAGCCAGGAATGTCCCATTCCTCAAACAATCTACGGACTTTAATCGAATCCTTAAACCAAAGGCTAATAAGCTTAAGCCTCACAACACTATGAATGCGATTCACAACCCAATGACAATTCTTCCTAACATTTTTAAATAGCCTATGATTTCTCTCGTGCCAAATCCCACACACAACAGCCATAAGAAGAAGACGATTAATGATTGATCTAACCGATTTCCCTTGAAATTACTAGCGCACTAGGATATTACATTATCCCACCCTCCCACTGGAACTTGAAAGTTACCCTTGGCTTGCACCATCTGCCAAACAATAGAGGAGAAAGGGCACTAAAAAAAGAGATGGTTGTGCAAGTCCAAAAGGCCATTACACAATACACAATTTGAACTCATTGGCTCCACCCAAGCACTCATCCAGTATTGGGTGAGTAATTTACCCTTAATGGCTAACCACATGATAAACAAGCGACGAGGAATACTCCGGCTGAACCAAATAAGCCGATACCAAGAAACAATGGATAAGGATGGAGAAAGATCATACCAAGTTTGATTGATCAAGAACTTAACTTATTTACCTTCGACGGTCTTCTAGACCACCATATTCCTATTACTGGAGGGATGAAGGAATGCAAGGGGCTTGATTGATAACTTAAGGGAAGCGCTCTCTAATAACATCCGACCATGTCCATTGACCATTCGATAAAATCTTGCTAACCATGGATCCTCGGCCTATTCTCAACTCATACACTTTTTTGGTTGAAATAAATTCATCTAGAGGACCTAACGGATGCCAAGAGTCATGCCATAAAGAAGTCAACTCACCATTGCCTAAAACATAAACAATGTGTTTTCAGACTTTATCCCTCATATTAAGAAGTTTCCTCCATCCCTAGCTAACGCCCTAAGGGATTTTGAGATTCCATAAACTCTTTCCACGCAATTTAAATGAGTGAATCCATTTCACCCAAAGAGAGTCCTTACTTGTAACAACACTCCAAAGGTGGTAAGTCATAAGAAAAAATTTCAAGACTTCAAAGGGCGTATGCCTAATCCCCCACTAGCTTTAGGGATGCATAAGTCTTTCCAAGCCACTAACCTTGCCATTCACAAGCTCGTTACCTGACCATAGAAAAGCTAAACATCGAAGCCCAGTAAGCTTACATAGAGGAAAGCACTGAAATAACTAACTGCAGTAGACCTGCGTAGGAAAGGTACTTATTCTTCCAAGATTTCAACCTTTTTTTCACTTTTTCAATGAGAGGCATGCAATCAATATGGCAGAGTCTAGAAGAGATCAGGGGGACCTTAAGATACTTCACAGGAAGCTGACCAACCGAGAAGCCCATTATGTCTCTAATACGGAGATGAAACTCCTCATTGACATTGCACATGAACACAACACTTTTCAAATGATTTGGATGTAGGTCCGATATAAGAGCAAACTTTGTCAAAGCATTCTTGAGGACCTTAGCAAAGAAAGGGTCCCTATGACAAAACAAGAAGAGGTCATCCACAAAGCTAAATGGTTTATCTTTTGATTTTTACATCTAAAATGGAACTTAAACCCTTTATTCTCCCTGATCTTTCGATTAATGATCAAGGATAAGACTTGCAAAACAAGGGTAAAGAGATACGGGGATAAGGGGTCTCCTTGTTAAAGGCCCTTTTTACCAAGGAAAAAACCATGGAGCTCACCATTAACCAACACTAAGAAAGATGTTGTAGTCACACATTCATGTATCCAATGAATGATCAGCCCAAGGAACCCAAAACAACGAATGGTTTCCATGAGAAACTCCCAATCAACAATATCGGAAGCTTTTTGAATATCCACCTTAAATGCACAACGAGCATCCCCGGTATCTTTGTGATAATTTCAAAAAATCTCTTGGGTAAGCATAATATCGTCACTAATTCTTGTCACTAGGATAAACGTTGACTGCGTCTGATCAATAATATCCTCAAGACTATCTTTAATTCGATTGGCCACAATTTTGGAGATACACCTGTACAACACATTACAACAAGAGATAGACTGAAAGTCACTCACAAAAGACGGTATTTCCATTTTAGAAACTAGGGCAATGATAGTGGTGTTGACTTCCTTAAGCATCCTTATGTTTCTAAAGAAATCAATCACAGCAAAACAAACATCTTTGCCCATTATATTGCAAGCCGTATTAAAAAATTTAGCAGAATAGCCATCCTAGCCGGAAGCTTTTTCATCTCCCATAGAAAAGATAACACTCCTAACCTCCTCATCAGTGATTGGCCTAACCATTCTTGAGCAATTAGAATATGAAACCTGCCTATTAAATAAATCTGGCCACCCCCAATACAAGAGACAAGAGAAGTCGTACCTAGCAATTGCTTGTAGAACGACACGAAAGCACTCCCCATGTCCCGAGACTCCAACACACCTCTAGAATCAGACATAGTACCATCAATACGACGAGTATTCTAATTGGATAGAAGAGACTTTGGAAGAACGCCAAATTCTGGTCTCCCACACTTAACCATAGAACTTTTGATTTCGGCTTCAAGAATCTCTCCTTATCAATAAGAGCAGTTCTAAAAGCTCTTGAAAAAACAGCCTCATGCTATGAAGCTCAGAATTACTAGGGTATTGATCAAGAGCACCCTATATCATCTCGACCTCACTCTTAAGAATCTCAACTCTCATACTCAAATTACCTTACTTTCTATTAAGATCTCTCATAAAGGGTTTGATAGTTTTAAGTTTACTGACAACAGAAAACATAGGTACCCCATAAACCTCTTTCTCCCACACCTTAGAAATAATACCAGGTAACCCCTTAAAGGCAAGGTAGTTAAGGAATTTAAAAGGTCGGGGCTTCCAACCGAGAGATGAGGGAAAGACGTAATAAAGGGGTTATGGTCACTTATCCCAAGAGGCCAGAAGAATGAACTCGCTTAGGGGAATCTAAAAACAAATGGCACATTACCCCGTCAATCTTTTTCAAAACTCCATTATCCCCATGCGGTTTACCATTTCAGGTATACATTATACCTGAATAACTAATATCTTCAACTTCAATCTCATCAATACACTCTCTAAGATCAGACATACCTATCGTTATAGAATTAATACCCCCAAAGTCTCACTTGGAAACAGTGTGGCTTTAAAATCCCTCAGAACAAGCCAAGCATTTTCCTCAATCCCAGAGTTATGTTGCCTTAGATTATCCCAAAGCTCTCTCCTACCCAAGATGTCGTTTTCAGTATACACAAATGATGCATAAAACCAATTATCACCACGAATCTCTTAAATCCTGCAGTCAATAACTTGATCAGTCATTCCTGCAACATCAATGCTATAAATCAACGGATCCTAACCAACAACAACTCCACAACCCCTAGAGCCATGAGTAGCATTAGAGATCCAATTCCACCCTTAAAAATACCACTAAAAATGTGACTAATATTAGGACCCGCAACATGGGTCTCTAATATAGAACATAAGGAAGACCTTTTCTCTTTAATAAAAGCTCTAACTTCCCTCTGCTTAATAGGCTGATTAAGGCCCCTTATATTCTAGCAAGCAAGATTAAACATTAGAAAAGGTGGGGGTGGGAAGGATGGCGAGGTCCCCTCCCTGACTGTTCACTTTAACATCAACATCGACTTTACTTCCCGAATTAAGGAACTAGGCCATCGAGGAATAATCTGATTCTAAATCTGAATCATCTTTATCTTCTTCACTATCGGCTTCCACACCTTTATCAACCTTGCGCTTTACACACTAGTTGACAACATCCTCAATAGGATCATTTATAACCATAACTGAATTCGTGACAAGGCATTGGAATGAGTTACATGTTCTGATACTTTGTTTCCATTTACTGAGTCTAATATAACCATCTTTATTAATACTCTTCGCTTTCTTAGACGTTGGGGGAGTAGATAACTTCTTTAGGGGAGCACTTTGGGGAAATCTCGACTTCCTCCTTGCATCTATTTTGCCCTTAGAAGCGGAAAATAAGGGAATTAAGGGGCTAGCCACTTTTTTTCCATTATCCTTTTTGGTGACTTTTTTGAACCCATCGTTATCCCTATCAACTACTTTCCTTGCTTCCAATGACGAACTTTGCTCTGTGGCCCTAGGTTGAAGAGGACAGGATCCATCTAAATGACCAAACACCTTACACATCCCATACTGAGAGGTTTCCATTGAAATTCAACTATAATACTCATGGGTTTTAACTCATCATTAGACTCAGAAGGCATTCTAACCCTGATCACTTCCGAAAGTTTCTTAGCAACGTCCACTTTTATAAGAATTCTGACAAATCTAGTACGGCCCAATTTTTCTCTACATGAATCTTCAGTAATCATGTCTAACACAATGGCTTACCTACTGTGCTTGCAACATAACTAAGACCATCTAGGCTCCATATTTCCAATGACATGTCATAAAATTTTAACCACGCTGGAATGAATCTAGGAGATATTTTGTTTAGTTCCAAATCAGAGTGCCATTTTTGGAGCAACATTGGTTTGTTTTGGAACATCCAAGGCCCATCCTCCAAGCACTGAACCATGTCCCCTTCATCCTCGAATCTAAAAAAGAAAACTCCCTTGTCATTCAATATCACCTCTTTGAGCCCATACTTTTGCCACATTTTCATTGCAAAAAATTGGATAGCATGGAATGGGGGTTTTTTTTTTTCAATAAACGACCCAACAAGACAAGTTTCCCATTTTTTTCAACCTGCCGCAGCCACTAAAAGAGGAAGGTAGGAGGTTGCAACTCCATCTTGTTCAATAGTAGGTTCAAAGAACTTTAGCTTAATTTTTTTTTTTTTTCTTTTGTTGGGGACTCTCCTTAGCAATTTTCGCCCATGAAGTTATCCTATTAATTGGATTTCCCACTTCCTGGTGAGAGGTTTTAGTTGCCTTGATTGGAATGCTAGGAACATCAATCTTATCAACATGGTTTCCTAACCCAGAGCTCATATTCGGGTAACTCTCCTTATCATCCACATTATGAGTCACACCATCCAGCCCATTCCCACTTAGAACAAAATTAGAAGACCCCACAATTAAAGGGTCCCTATTAACCCCTCATTTCTCACACAGCCCAGCTCCTTTTGACCCATTAGGAATCTCATTAAGCCCATGCACCAAAATCCCCTCCGGCTCACATTTACTCTTGTCTCCTAGCCCAGACCCATTAACCCATAACTGATCTGAGCTCGCCTTCTTAGGAGCCCTAAGATTATCTTTGTCTTTATTAATGACACCCACACCAGTCGCCAACCATGAGGTCAGCGCATTGTACTGCTTGACGAGTCTCAGAAGGGGACTCCTCAAACGATCACGGCCACTTTCGTCATCAAGGGACACCCAAGAACCATTGCCAACCAGAGCCATACCATACCTAGCCACACAATCTGACTTCAGCGAAACAACAATTTTAGTGTTATTCCTAATCAAATCAACAGCATTGCCGGCCGACTTCAGATTAGACTCCTCTATCAAACACTTCACAGATTCACTACCATCCATAATCATCTCCCTTACTAAAGAAGCCAAAGGAATCAACACCTCTACTTTTGTGAAAGATGAGTCTTGCCCACCGCTATCAACGTCCACATTAACTTCCTCACCTACCGTCTCCATTTCATCCGATGACTGAAAGCTTTTTCCAGAATGACCCCCTAGATTTCTCACTCGAAGCATGTGATGGTCTCTAGACCCTGAACCATCTCCAATTTCTATACCTGGTTTCGTAAACCTTGCCACATAAAATAAATTGTTCCGTCAAAAGAAGAAAAGAGCCCAAGCTCATACAACCAAAAATGCCACCAGTCATATGTATACATATTAGTTTCAAAATCTAAAGTATTTGAAATATAAAAACTAATATAGATATTTATTTGCCTAGTGTTTTAATCAAATTTTGATGGATACTTTTCTCTTAATAATAAAATGCTAGTATATTATAAATTTGCATATAAAATTTCAATGATTTTTTTAATTAAGCACGAGAGAAGGCCTAAATTAGAAATTTTCGCCTTAAGCCTCTACTTTCCTTAAGACGACCTTGTATATATATATACATAGTGTACCATACATATATATGTCATATATATAGTGTACTGTATATATCTTTACATGTTGTATATATATATGGCAAGAGGGGGGTATGAAGCGTGGGAAACTATGCAAGAAGTGTATGATACAACAGGTAACCTTAAGGAGTGGCGGCAAAGCTCTTGATTGATCAATGCGAGTGAACTGTGCTTAGACGCTTCGTAAAACCGCACCGATCTACGAGAGGAGCTGATGGATGAGTAGGCTTCCCCTTTCGATTCATGGAATGTGATCTAGGGCACGATGGGAGTTTGTGTGCCTCGGTAGGAAAGACATCACCGAAGTATAGCACAAGATCACCTTTTCTTGCTGCCATGTGATCGACCTGTAAACAAGGTAAACCCAATGGGAACCAAAAATCGGGAGGGTACCGTATTGGGCAGAAGACGATCCAAAAAGCGAAGGCTCACCCAGCTGAAGGAAGGAGTTTTGGAAGCTATATATATATATATCATGTACCATATATATATATGGTATAAATATGTGATAAATGTATTGAAATGATTGACGTACTATATATCTTTACATGCCACACACACACACACACACACACACACACACACATATATATATATATATGTGTGTGTGTGTGTGTGTGTGTGTGTGTGTGTGTGTGTGTGTGTGTGTGTGTGAGATAAATATAGCATATAGTATTGACTTACTATGTGATTTTTTATATAGTGTACCATATATAAATATCTTTATCTTTACATGTTGTGTTTCACATTTTAGAATTGAGTATACCTACATGTTGCATATACTATGTGATTTTGTATATAGTATACCATATATATAATGTACTACATGTAGTATTGAGTATATATGGCAATATATATATGCAATATGTAAGTTAACATGTAATTTGGTAAATGACATGATTTACCAAATAACACCATACATATATATTATTGAAATAACATGTTTGTCACAAATTTTACGTAGTAATATAACTTTTTTTTTTTTTTTATCTCTACGATTTTGTGAATTATAATTTTTTTTAATAGAATATCTACATGTCATTTTAAAAAATCGTCTTACTTGCATTAATAGTATAGCAGTATATGACTTAACATAGTATTCTAATATGAGAATAGGGTTCACATTATCTTTTAAGACCACTAACGATAATATTATATTTTATAACTATTAACTATAGTATTCTAATATGAAATTAGGATTTACATTATCTATTGGAGACAGGTACTGATGCCATCCATCGTCGCAAATGTAGCAGCGGTAGAAATGATAAAATCTCGAGGAAAGAGTTTACATGTTTTGCTTTTTTTTCTGGAAAAAAAAATTAATTATTACAATAAATTAATTCTAACTTTCCAACTTCTATTCTTGGAAATATTGAAGTAATCATTACTTCTCTCTCATCTTTCCATAATGTCAATCGAGGGAATTGTTTTCCCTCCAAAAGGTAGGGTTTAGGAGACAAAAATAAATTTATTTTATTGAAGGCTAAATTTGTAAATTTACTTTCCCAAAAGAGTTTTTGATCTGGATATCCAAAGAGCACTGTCCTTAACTCCTTATGTTTATGTCAATTTTCAAGTAAACAAGCTAGGGCTAAAGAATAGGGTTCATAGTTTTCAAGGATGGGCTAAAGAATAGCGCTGCCCTCACTGATTACTTTCCCTTTAGCCCAAATTCCAAGCTCCAACCCTAGATTTTTGGGACTAGGGATGCGGTGACCCCGCGAGAGGAATGCACTATCTGGTAGACTAGTGCTTGCAAAACCCCAAAAAAATAAAAAATATTTAACTTTAAAACGAAATATTAATTATATTTATTTAATATATTATATATTTCTTTCGAGGACAGGTTTTGTGTGTTTCCACCTTTTCCCACTCCCTAATCTTGGACTTTTCTAAGCATTCTCTAGTATCTCTACCCAACAGGATCGGGTTCTTTTGGGTATCCAAACTTGACGGGTTTTTCTATCATTGCCACTCAAGAAATGGAACCATATTGATATGGTATACTGTGAAAAGCCTTCAAACGTTTGGTAATAGGGCTTCAACAGTTCAACCTTCTAAGTCCTAAGTCCCAATGGGTTTAAGTCTTTAACAACGACATTTCAGCCCAAGCTACATCTTCTCTAAAAGCCCTCAATCAAATTTGATTATTATTCAGGAGCATAAATACATGTCCAAAATACACTTGTTATCTGGGTCTTCACGGAGTCCAATTAACAAGCCTATGCTGAATCAGCAAAAGTTTTTTTCTTTTCTCTTTACCTGAAGCAGGCAAAACAAACAAAGACCAAGGCTCCGTTTGGTTGCCAATTGGGAATACTACTTTTAGTATTCCCAAAAAAGTTAAACAGTAAAATACCCAAAAACTCATAATATTATTCAACTTTATTCAACATTTTTTAAACCCCCTAAATTTGTTAATTCAATTAAATACCCCTAAATATTTTTAATGTTTTTGTTACAGCAACTCCGGCCACCCTCCGGCGGTAGTGGTCAGCTGTCCGTATTTGACATTGGGTTGGGGGTGTTTTTGTTAACTTTTAAGATTTTATTATAGGGGGTGTTTTGTAAAGAAACAAATATAGGGGGTATTTTATAATTTATAAATCCTACATCGTAATACCCGCCCAATTCAACTTTTTTTTTACTTTTTTCAAAAAACTTTTCCCAAAAACACCCAATTGTGAACCAAACGGAGCCCAAATATTTGAGGTAGGTTTGGACGCTATTTCGTAAATGGATTGTGATCACAAATGCACACAGTCGTGCAATTCACTAGACAAATAACCAGGCAAGTAAAGTAGAACAAAATGACCATTGGGTAGTCTGATAGTAAAAAAACAAAAAAGAATTTAATATAGTCTTTTAAGTTTAAGTCCCCTTGATAGTACAAAAACAAGAGGAGAATCTAACATGGTCTCCCGAGTTTGGATTCTCATAATTGCTAATAGGATTGGTCATTGGAATTCTTACCCGGCCAGTAGTTTCACGGTCTCGAACTGGTCCAAGCATTCTGACCATTAAAGCAAAAAAAAAAAAAAAAAAAAAAGGTAAAGTAGACCACTTGTTTGCCGCCTCCTGCTAATTCTACAAATGAAGCACAATGATACATAAACGTTTTTCTCAAGCCAACTCACATTCACAACTGAACTTTCTCTGTCAAATGAACTGTGATAATCGTTCTTCTCTGTTTAGTCAATAAAGAAGCACATAATTCATAGTTAACGGCGTTCAAAGATACACGAAATCTTTGCGTAAGATGGAGACTAGATGCCAGTGGACTAGACTACGACTTCGAGCAATAAACAATTTTTTTTGCAGACAAGAAAATATTCGGATTAATGTTAAAGCTTTAAATTAATAAAGAAAATCTTGCACTAAAGTCGTGTCGGCGTGTAAATAACATCGATTGCAATGCTCCCATCCTAAGATTACACGAGGATTTGGGTCAGCTTTCGATTACGTTGAAACTCTTGGAAATTTCAAAGGGCTCTTCTTGTAAAACTATCAAGTGTCGGCTTGGGTTGTGGTCCTAAAATTCATGAGATTCAAAGGTAAAATGGGTCAGAAAGTGAGAAAATAGTATAGATGTTAATTGGAGTTTAATGGTGTCAAATCATGAATTTGTTATCAATTGGAGACAAGAACCTTTAATCAGGGTTATCTCTTTAGCTTTATGATTAGACAATGGAAGAAGGGTTTTTCTTCTCAAGGCACTCTAATTGCTACTTTTGACCTGAAACCTTAGTGGATTGGGTACATGGATGGAGTCATGGGGACCGGGGAATCCTCAATTTTCACACCTAAATAAATAAATAAATAAGCCTTAATAACCCAAAACTCAAGTTAACCACTGCAATTATGTGATGACTGATATTTCCCACTTAAACAACCTGGCAGAATTGCTCCCGTTGTCAATTTCCATACTATTAATTAGGTTAAATAGTTTAATAGTTTATATCAAGGGTATTATTTATTAAAAAAAAAATTAAAAAGCCTCTAATATCTATTGTTTATGTCCCACATTGTTAGAAAATGTGCTTAAGATTCAATTTATAATGTTTGATTCCTCCTAACTTAATAAACTTGTTTTGGGTCAGGACATTTGTGTAAATACGAAAACAAATATGTACACCCTAAACAAAAAATATTTATTTAATTGGACCTAAGATTTGACAATTATGTCATAGTGGGCTCCTTACCTAATAAGACACGTGTAATAATTTCACAAGGATGTAAGGTGACTAAGGTCCATAAGATGGAGAGTTTGTTCATCTCACATCACTAGCGAATGAGCCTCTGAAGCAGTTTTATAAGGCTTAAGTTCTCTTAACTTAGTAAACACAATTTGGGTGAAGGATGTTTGAGTGAAGCCTGAAAATAAACCCATATGAAACTAAACCTAAAGCGAACAATATCAATCATCAAATTACATATCAAATTTCATTACTTAACATTAATGGAAATAATAAAAGAGATCGGATATGAGATTTGATATGTATGATAATGTTTTGTTATTTGACAATCATAGACATGATAAAAGAGATTGGCCGGCACTATGGATGTTTGATGGTATGGATGGTGAATGAAACAGTGATTTGAGAGACAAGAAGAGATGGAATTGTTTTTTAATGGAGACAAGGAAAAGTTAAGAAGGAGGCAAAGGAGGTAATGATTTGGGAGAAGGATGAAGGGAAAGAAATGGGGTTTCTAAAGCTTTACTTTCACTATCATTTTGTGATCATCATGTCTTGAAAAGGAAGCTTTATTGTTGGTTGATTGATTGAGACAGGGTGTAATAGAATAAAATAGAAATTTGAAATTACAAATTGAAAAAGGGGCCTATGCTTTTATAGTAAAATTACCAGTGCTTTCTATTCTTCACTCTTTCAGCTCTACTACTTTTAATCAACACAAAATATGACTTTTCATCTAACTCTTTTTTTTTTTTTTCTTTTTTAGTTGTTTTGATGACTAGGTGTACCTCAATTAATCTAGGATTTTAAAACTATCATCGGTCAAGTAAAAACTCCAATGACTATCAGTATTAGCATCCAATGAGAGACTTGAACTCACAACTTCTTAAATAATACATCCAACAGTCTTTATTAAATCATTCGGTCATCCAGAAATAATTCATCTAATTCTCTAACTTTCTTCAATAATTTTATAATTAATTTTCTCCTTTTCTTCTTAATAAATGTATTAGTGAAGTTAAACTCATATAAACATTAATAATTATGTTGCAGAAATTATAAATATATATAAGTATATATTATGCTATAAAAGTTTGTTTCTGTTTGCTGTAATAACAACTTTACAAATATAATTGAGTTGACTTAATTATAACCTTTCGTTTAATTATTTGTCACCTGATCATGTCATACCAGCAAAAGCGCACCACAAAATATTTATCTTTAAATTAATTCTCTCTCTCTTTGAACATAATTCATTTTGTATAATATGTTAGATAAGGATCTATACATATATAATATTTTTGTATATTTCAATATAATGGTGAATAACGGGTAACATATATAATCTTCTTCTCGGGTTCATATTATATGATTCATAGAAAAAATGATATTAAAATTCTTAGTATTTATATATAAAAAAATTTCAAATATTAAAAATACCCAAAACATGTAATCGTAAAGAAAATACAAAGTACCTATAAGAGAGTTGATGATAATTCAAAGATTATGAACAAAACAATAACAGAGACACAAAAAGAACAAGTTGACCTGTAGTAGACCACGTTGGGGATGGGTTTTGTCGGAGACATATAATGTCGACGTGGCCATACCAACACTCACGTGGCATCACAGTTCATGGTATGGGCCGCCGAGAAAAAAACAAACATTAACAAATGTTTGAGTCTGATGTATCAACTTGGACGTGACGAGATCTTACTATATAAATATAGTATATAATATACAAGGACTGTGATGTACGTGATCAATTCTCCTCGCCAACGCTTTAAATCTATAATGACAGTTTTACGCTTGACGACTGGCGATGCTTGAATGCACCTATACCTTCACGATTGTGAAACATCAGTTAAACACCCGTGCAATATGTCTAGGGGTTTACAGCAAATTTTTGTATCCAAATATATGGCAACTAGTCAGATACTACGTACTAAAATCTTTTGTGAATGAACAGTTATCCAACATTTATGGACGCCAGCCCATATTTAATGAACTTCCGTTTATATTATATTGACGGATATCCACTTATTATGAGATGGACGCCCGTCCAAAAAATTTTACATTCAGTAGACAGACGTCCGTTTTAGATGGACGATGGACGCGCAGTTGAACATTGTCTAGCATTTCATCTTATATTTCATCTAAAAAAAATTTGAAAAAAAATTTTTTTTTTTGAACAATGGACGGCCATCCAAATGAGTGGACGCTAGTACATTCTCAATTTTTTTTTTTCATTTATAAACAAAATGCAAAGCAAATAAAACCTGTTTTGGGAAGCCTAAATTTTTAAACATTTTAATTGAAAATTTAAAAGAATGTTTTTTATTAAACTAAAATTTGTTAATATTGAAAGATGGGGGCGTCCATAAATAATTTTGACCAATTTTTTTTTTTTGTTTAACTATGAACGGGTAGCCATTCTAGGTGGACGGCCATCCGTATAATATGGACGGGAGTCCACTTCGAATTAACGACCATCCAATAACAATGGACAGTCGTCCATATTTGATGGATAGTCGTTCATTCACGAAATATTTGTTAACGTGATACGCGGCTCGTCTGATTCAGTGGACACGTCGTTCGGTGTAAAAATTCAGTGCAAAGCGTCGGTTTCGTAGCATTTTTCATATGTTTACATGATCTTGCAAAATATTAAAAAGGATATTGTGTAAATATTATCTTATAATAAAGAGTTTAACATAATTTAATAAACTCTTAATTAAAGAGCTTAGAAATCGTTGATGTTTG
This sequence comes from Pistacia vera, assembly GCF_008641045.1. NCBI lineage: Eukaryota > Viridiplantae > Streptophyta > Magnoliopsida > Sapindales > Anacardiaceae > Pistacia > Pistacia vera. The sequence goes on along the minus strand of NW_022196775.1, from coordinate 399,190 downwards.
ATTTTGATACTAATGACTCGCACGTGCAAAGTGTTAAGATGCTCTTAGAAATTACACTTGAATGATTAATGTAGTAAATAAATGAAAGATGATTTTTAAAGTGGTTCGGATGCTCAAAGTGAATCCTACGTCTACTGTTTTTATATATATGAGAGATTACAATCAAGTCCCGTATAGCAAGCTGAGATACAATTGGAGTATAGTTTTTGCTATCAGAATCCCCAAAATAAGAGGGGGTGTTCTCTATTTATAGTCGAGCGATTCAAGGTAATGGTTACAAGTCTACAAGTGGGCAGGTATCATATAATGCCTACCTTACTTCCCATTGGCTGATTACATAGGAGATATCCTTAAATCGCGTGGGGCTTGGACAAGTTTGCGGCCCTTATTCACCTATAGACAAAACTTGAATCTGCTAAGTTGATGACAACTATATTATTTATGTCTTCGGGCGACATGGCAACTCTTGGACTGCACAAAGCCTTCTTGAACTGTGAATGTCGCTTGCTAACATAGGCTCGCTTCAGCCTTGATTTTTTAGGTATAACAGAAGCTCCTTACTTCTTAAGGTTCAAGAATTGAATCTTGAGAACTTCATGATTATGTCGCGATCTGACTTGTCTCGAGGAGCATCTGCTAGGACTAACAGTTGAGAACAACCAAAATAACATGAGGTCAATGACTCAACTCGATCAACAAAACGAGTAGAGGTCGCGACATGGATCTTCAAGAGTTACACAAGCGACCTAAGGTGATCGTCCCAAAAAGGTTCCGTGACCTATGTCGGACCCTACTCAGTGCTATTCTGATGCATTTCAAACTCTATTTTTCATCCACGACCTGAAAATACTTAGGATATTTTGCTGTCAAAAGCTGGGAATCACTTCGCTCCGAGCTTGACATATGGGGAAGTGTGTTTTATTCGAACTATCTCTTCAGATGTTATCCATTACACTTGACAGTTGTCCTAGTCAATAAAATAATCTTTATCTGACAAACGTGCCTTTACGCCATAAGTGTCAGACATAAGCATTAAATGCAAGCTATCTTGAAACAACTTTCTCTTTTAAAACATTAAATGCAGATGATGGCACATTTAATGTGGAGGAGATAACCACGCCGACGTTTAGCGACTCCAATGGGGGGAAATGTCGATTGATCTCCACGAAGCATGAATGTTACTCTTCACGAGGATTGACGACACGTGGTTGCAATCAATGGCTAGAAAAGTGTCCCGCCCAAACATCGCTTATAAAAGAAGCCAAACATTGTCTTCTTCCCTATAAAACCCTAAGCCCATTTCGCATTTTTCATAGAATTGCACTTTCAAAGAGAAAAATTGTGTTTTTACTCTCAAGAAATTAGTTCCTCTTCTTCTCAATTGATACGCACTCGTCGCTACGACAGAACGTCCACTCCTCGCAATCCAAAGGTAAAGAAAATCTCTTCTCTTTTTCTCTTTTTTATTTTCTCTAAAAAACTCAGTTTTTACCGTAATAGCGGGAGTAGATGTCTGTTAGGATCATACAATGCACATTCTCAGGTAGCGTTCGATCAAAATGGAACACTTTTAAGAGTTAAAACCTAGGGCATAGATCTTTGAAAAATCATCCTTAAGAATTTTTACAATTTTTAAGGTTATGGGAGAGAAACTGGGGTTTCTTTTATTCTTTTAAGTTGTCGTACGAGATAATATCTACAGAGACTGAGTCATCTCTGCATGTTGCACATTTTCAAACTTTAAGAGCAATGGATGCTTATGAAGTAAGAACGGCCGAAGGGGCTGGCTCGCAGCCATTGGGCACCTCAGCAAGTCCCAGACAGGTGGTACAAACAACAGTCACAGCGGACAAAATATAAAAAGCGATAGATCAGTTTGCGATCAACATAAATGTCTATCAACACAGGTCACACACTGCTCAGGACCCTCTCGAGGGAATAGCTGCGATCTTAGAAGCAATTTGCAAGTGTGGGGTGACGATACCTTTTCACCCCTTCATTAGGTCGATTCTTGACGACTTAGACGTCGCACCATTTCAGCTAACACCTAACGCGTATATGACAGCGGTCACTATGTATATCGCATGTGGCGAACACAAACTCGGCGAGCTAAAAGCAGTGGAGCTCGGCTACGCCTACTATTTAAAGAGAAGGAAAGATAAGGATTCATACTATCTCTCAAAACAATCAACGATCAAATAAGGGATATTCGGTTACCCTAGCAACATCAGGGCTTATAAAACCGAATATTTCTTCTTTGAGTATGACGGAGTTTGTAATTTTAGAGAGCCGAGTAGGTTTTCCCTTTAATTTACAGACTACTTATCCTTTATCTTTAACTCTTCCTTAACAAATAAGGCTTACACATCCTTTGCTTTCTTGCAGAAAACAAAATGACAAGGTTATCAACTCTAGAAGGTTTTAGCCATATCGAGGCATTTGGTCGATTACCTGACTAAAGTCACGACGCGAGGCTGCTCGTGACCACTGCTAATTTACAAAAGTATGGCTTCTTCAATCCCAAGGCGTCCTTGGAAGCTCTAGCTTGTAAGTATCTTCCCATGCAGGAGAACTTTACGTCTTTTATTAACAAAAGAAGACTTTCTCTGTTGATACATTTTCCTATCATACAGCAACCATGCCACTAAGGGTCCTGAAGACGTCGAAGAGAACTAGGGGATTCACATTCCCCAGGATTGACCCTACCGAACCAGTCGCAGCGACCACTAGTGGTATCCCACAGGGGGGAATACGAATTGGTGCCTAAAGGCAACAACTCGCGGAGCGACGCGAAGGAACTCCCTAGCCTGACACCGCCCGGGCTTTGAAGAAGAAGATTGTGGGCTAGAAGACGAAGAAGAGAAAGCAACTACTCGTCGAAGAGGAATCCGAATCTAAACTAGAGGGCTTCAGGGTGTTGCCAGAAAGACTTTAGCCCTACCGTGCCTTTCGCCCGGGGATGCCCTCAAGGGATGCCCTTGGCACTTCGGCTACCCCCGAGAGTTCACGAAGGAGAAAGGGAGCGACCACAGATGCCCAAAGGAGAGCTTACGAACAATGGGCCAGACGGGTGCTTGCCTCCACGAGGCTAGACCCGTCTGTCCTGGATTCACTAGGGCAACTTTCGGACTATCTACAACCGATGGTTTACACTCTCCTGGAATGCCAACTCGCCACAACCTTTGATGAGTTTGTGGCTTCTCAGCCTACTGACCTAGTGGCCACTGCACTCCAACTGCAAAGTCAGGTAAAATAGCCTGTTCTCTTCGAGAACTTTTCAATACCAATCGATTCTTTAGTTTTTTAAGATCTTAAAAAACTAACTTTATTTTCCTTTCCCGTGCAGTTTTTGCTTGCCTTAACTGTGGCCCAATAGAAGATAGATATGGACTCTGCGACAGACTTCACGAACTGAAGGAGGAGAATGCCAAGTTGAAGCAAGATCTCGCAGCTTTAGATGCAGAGGCCAAAGCGGCTCGCATTTAGGCGGATTAGTACCTGACTGAAAGAGATTTTGCTATCTGAGCAGCAGACTTTCAGAAAGGCGAGCTCGAAAAGAAAGATGACAACAATAAAAGGCTCTAACGAACAATGGCAAGGCTCACCAAAGAGTTGAGTGAGAGAGAAAATGAGTTGAAGGCAAGCACTGATCGTGCAAAGACAATAGAGGAGAATCGAGCTCGGTTGTGGGAAAACACAGAAAAGCAAAAGAGGGCACTGCAGACAGACCTCAAGCTACTTTAGGGGCGAGTCACTTCATTGACCAAGCAGATGAAGTGGCAAAACCTTGAGCTTAAGAGGAAGGATGCTCAATGAGCAATTCAAGCTATTTATAGCTTGCGGCAAAGAATCCAAAAATGGACATCTTTATCCTCTTTGATGATTACCAAGCCATTCTTGTTGCTATGCTCCAAGCCGAAGAGGCCGAACAGCAAGAGGAACAAGAACCTCCCCCGAAGGACGATCAGCCGAACATGGGCATTCTTGTAGATCGAATAGATGATCCGGAGGCTAGCGATCAGCTAGACGATCATGGGGTCGCAGCCAGGGGTCCCGGGAACAAAGAACAGTGATTCCTCCTTTTTGCTTTAATAGTCTTTTCTGCTCGTCATTTTTTTTTTTGGTCGCATTCATCAAATATATATAAGGAATTTTTTTTATCACTTGTGATGATACTTTTATACTTAAGCACTTCACAAAACAAATATGACATATCTGATCATCAAACTCGTAGAAAGTTATAAATAATAAGATTAAAAACTTGAGATTATGACACAAGTGATTCTTCGAAGAGAATTGGAGCAATCTTATTCATGATATTTATAATAGTGAAAACTTTACAAGTTAAAATGATCAAAACTATAAGCGAGTTTGGAATTACTGATAGTATGGGAGAAGATGTTCAGCATTCCAAGCTCGCGACACTTTAGAACCATTAAGCCTTTTGAAGTAATACGCTCCAGGTTGTATTACCTTAGCGATGCGGTATGGTCCTTCCCAGTTAGGTCCCAATACCCCCGCACTTGGTTCCCTTGTGCCGAGAATGACTTCTTTCAAAACCAGGTCGCCAACCTAGAAATCTCTTCTCCTGACTTTAGAGTCGAAGAATCTTTTTATCACCTGCTGGTAGGAAGCTATCCTTAACCGAGCCTTGTTGCGGTTTTCTTCAATTGAGTCCAGACTCACACGTAAGAGTGTCTTGTTGTTTTTTTCATTGACAAATTCTCTTTGAAGTGAACCAGTCCCTACTTCCACTAGAATAATTAGCTCGCAGCCATATGCTAGCGTGAAGGGTGTTTCTGAAGTAGAGGCTCTCGGAGTTGTTCTATATGCCCATAAAACTTTTACGAGATCATCGGCTCAATTGCCCTTAGTTGTGCCAAGCTTGGCCTTCAACGTGTGCTTAATACTCTTATTGACACCTTCAACTTGACCATTGGCTTGCGATCTTGCTACTGAGGCAAATTTCTTATGAATTCCCAGTTCGTCGCAAAACTGCATGAATTCCTTATTGTCGAACTGCTTCCCATTATCAGAGATGAGTGTACAAGGAATCCCATAGTGGCATACTACATTCTTGAAGACGAAGTCTTTGAGTTTCTTTGTAGTGATCGCGGCTAAAGGCTTTGCTTCGACCCACTTAGTGAAATAATTCACTGCGACCACTGCATACTTGACAACCCCTTTACCTATTGGCATGGGCCCGATGAGATCGATTCCCTACATAGAGAATTGCCAAAGACTAGTCATTATCATTAGTTAGTGGGAAGGAGCTTGTGGGATGTTCGCGAACCTTTAGCACTTGTCACACTTTTTCACAAAGTTGAAGGTATCTTCGTGAAATGGGGGCCAATAATATCCTTGACGGACAATTTTATTAGTGAGAGATCATGCAATAGTGTGATTACCATAGATCCCTTCATGTATCTCTCTCATGATGCAGTCTGCTTCATCATCGGTTACACATCGGAGGAGTGGAGTGCTAACTCTCGCTTATACAACTAATCCCCGATAAGTGTGTAACGAGCAACTCTAGTTCGTAGAAGTCTTGCCTTAGTCTTACTGTTAAGCAGATTCCCATCTCGAAGATACAGAATAATCAGAGTCATCTAGGAAGTAGATTCGGTCGCAGTTACGATCTGATCAAGTGAGTTGATGTTGGGAACCTTGATGTACTAAACTGGAATACTGTCTGGAGCATCGGAATCCAACGATGAGGCTATCTTTTCCAAAGCATCCACGATAGAGTTACTGTTTCTTAGATTTGCTTGATCGTATAATGTTTGAAGGGCTTGAGTGCGGCCTTGGATTTCTTCAAATAACTGATCATGTTCTCTTCTTTGGCTTGATATTCTCCCAAAATTTGATTGACAACCAGTTAGGAGTCACTATTGACGTCGATCACATCTGATCCCATTTCTCTTGCTAGTCGTTGACCAACAAGTAGCGCTTCATATTCAACCTCATTATTCGTAGCTTTGAACTCAAACCTAAGGATTCCATGAATGTGAGTCCCTTCAGGACTGAGGAGCACTAGACCGTCTCCAGCTCTTCTTCTATTCGAAGACCCATCAACATAAAGGCTCTAGGTTGACAAGTTTCGAATAGTTTCCTAGACAACTTCGCTAGCTGACCGTTCGGGTTCCCGATCTGGCTGATAAGAGAACTCTAAAATAAAATCAGCGACAACCTGCCCTTTGATTACTGTCTTCGGTCTATAATGTAGATCGAACTAACTCAGAAGCAACTTACCCGAAGCCTTCGGTTTCTAAAGAACATGTCTGAGTGGGTAGTTGGTCAAAACATGGATGGTGTGAGCATGGAAATAAGGTCGCAGCTTCCTGGAAGCGATCAGCAGGGCATAAGCCAATGGTTCCATCTCTGGATACCATGTCTCGACGTCCAATAGTCACTTGCTCGTATAATATACTGGTCACTGAACTCTGCCTTCTTCTTGTATGAGAGTTGCGTTGATTGCATACTAAGAAACAGACAGATAGAGAAATAAGATTTCTTTGGGAAGAGGCTTGGATAGAAGAGGTGGCTTTCTAAGGTGCTATTTTATACTTTGGAAGGGTTGCTCGCATTCTGAAGTCCATTCAAACTTCTTGTTGGCCTTAACCACATTAAAAAACAGCAAGCGATGATCTGTTGCTCTCAATATGAAGCGACTGAGAGCCGCTATTCTCTCGTTCAAGCTTTGAACTTGCTTTCGATTGGCGGGACTTTTCATATCTAGGAGAGCTTGAATCTTTTTAGAGTTAACTTCAATTCCTCGATGATTAACCATATACCCTAGGAATTTCCTTGAGGATACTCCAAATGAACACTTAAGAAGATTAAGTTTCATTTTATATCTTTGGAGAACATCAAACATTTTTGCGAGATTGGCTATGTGATCTGAAATGACACGCGACTTGACTAGTATGTCATCGACATAGACTTCCATTGATTTTCTGATCTACTTGGTAAACATACGGTTAACCAAACACTGGTAGGTTGCCCCAACATTTTTAAGACCGAAGGGCATGACCTTATAACAGTACAGTCCTTGATATGAAATGAATGAGGTATGCTCATCATCAGACGTGTATATCGAGATCTAATTAAACCCAGAGTAGGCATCCATAAAGCTTAACAACTCGTACCCGAAAGTGACATCAACTAGTTAATCAATTCTAGGTAGAGAGAAACTGTCATTCGGACAGCCTTTGTTGAGATCAGCATAACGCTCTTGGTCCATGGCTCTTCTCTTCTGGCAAACCGGCTTGATCATGCTGTCAATGTTGAGTGCATGACATATTACATTCGGACTGATCTCGACCATGGCAGCATGAGTCTATGCAAAAATATCAATATTTTGTCTGAGGAAGCTCATTAGATTTGTAGCAAACTGGGGGTTGAGATTGCTTTAGATTCTCAATACCCGAGTCGGTTCACTCTGGTCGACCGATGCCTCAGATAGAGTCTCAATAGACCCACAGTGGGAATACTCCTCTTAAACATAAGGATCTATGTTGTCTTCCACTGGACCTGGCTGTGGTTTGATCCTGCTGATCGCCATGGCCTGTTTGGGAATGCCCACTGGCCTCCCTTTTCTTCTCCATGCCATATGCACTGCTCTTACATAGCAGTCATGAGATTCATTCTAAAACCCTTTGACTCCCCCACACCTTGTTGGAATGGGAAATTTTATCTTCAGATGATAGATGGAGGTGACGGCTTTGAAGTTCTATAGTAGAGGTCGTCCCAAAATGTCGTTGAAAGCGGATGGACAGTCTACCACTAAAAATTTCGTCATCTTGGTCACTTCGTGGGTCTCACCCAAAGTGATAGGAAGTGCAATCGTTCCCTTGGGAATAAGATGATCCCGACTAAAACCATAGAGAGGGATAGAGACAAGCTTCAGATCTGCCTCGTCCAGTTGCATTTCTTTAAAAGCTTACTGAAATAGGATATTCACAACACTACCATTGTCCACTAGCATCCTGTGGACTTCGCACCGACCTATTTTCAAGAGCGATAACGAGTGCATCCTCATGGGGGTGATGCAATCGTACTGCGTCTTTCTCTGAGAAGGTAATCTCTTTTTCTTTGCGCACCTTAGTAGGTCGCGACACCGTGCTCATTACACTCACAGGGTCATGATGAGCTTCCCAAGCGTACCTTTCCTGAGCACCTCAAGAATTCCCCACGAGATGCGGTCCTCCAAATATGATCCCAATAAGGTGGAGACCTTTGCGACCACGATGCTTCTTTCCCTCTACCTCTTGATCCTTCTCCCGAACGGGGGTTAGACCATCAACATACTTCTTGAGGTGCCCCTTTTTAATGAGGTCTTCAATTGCCCGACATTCATTGGTATGGTGCCCATTATCCCAATGATAATGACAATATTTCTTGATGTTCCTTGCTGAAAGGGGATTATTCATGGGCTCTAGCTCTTCAAGCAGATTAGCTTCTTCTGATTTATCTAGAATATAGTTGACACCGATGCATTCAGTAGAGTATACTGATTCTTATCGCGATCACGACGAGGAACCTGGACATAAGATTTCTTAGGCTCAAACTGTTGTTTCTTTCCCTTTCGCTGATCGTCATTGGCCTATTTGCAATCGACTCTTCTACTACTCTCTCCTCGACTTTCCTCCCCCCGACTAGGGGCACTAGTCAAAGGACCGGGGTCATGGTGATTTAAAGCAACCACAGAATTTTCGATTCGAAGGTACTTCCCGGTAAGATTATAGAAGCGAGCGAGGGAAATATCGTCCTCAGATTGCAGCTTTTTCCACAGGTCGGTTTGAGGATGAACTCTTGCAATAATGAGAGTCCGAACTGACTCCTCGAGTGTATTAGCCACCTTATGCAGCTCCCTGTGGAACTTGTCAATATAGGATTGAAGGGACTCATTCCTTTCCTACCGTATGTTACTCAGATAGCTCAACGGCATTGAGAACTTCTTATTAGCCTGGAGGTGTCTCAAGAATAACGAACTCATCTGCTGCCGCGAGTTAATAGATCCTGGTGGAAACTATCTAAACCAGCGCTTGGCATGGGCAGTCAGAGTCACTACTAAACAGTGACATTTAGCCAAGCTAGAAACTTGATGAAGCTCCATGAGGTCATTAAATTCATAGAGGTGATCGTGCAGATCAGAATTCCCATTGAACCCTTACATATCAGGCATTTTAAATCTTAACAAGAGAAGAGTAGCTAACGCTGTTGGAGAAAAGGAAATCGCTTCAGCTACTTGCTCGCGCTCATTTTGTTGAGCTCTAAGCTGATCAAAAGCACACTATAACTCCTCAATCTGAGGAAGCGGGGCTTCTTAGGGATCACTTTTCGCAATGTGGGTTCGACCCTCATGATTGCAATTGAGGAAAGGCCGCAGGTCGGACTCTTCCTCACCTCGACCAGAGCCTTCAGCATGGCTTGACACACGCTGGTTGGAGCCATGTGCAGGCACTAAATGGCCAAGGGAGCTATCCTGACCTCTACAGTGGTCAGAACCGACCCATGTATGGTGGTCATTTCCCTCACGGTGATGGTCGGAACCATCACGCTGACGATAAAGGGAATCTCCTTGCCTTGCACTCTTGTGGGGGTGCCTATGTGATGTGGCGTGGATGGTTCATGATGTGACATATCGCCAAGTCGTAAAGTCACAGGTATTCTACCTGCTTCACAACTGGAATTCGTTGGTCCCTTGGAGCCCTTTGGCCCATTATTTGCCACCCGATTTCCCTTGTCTTTGCACGCTGTAGTGCGTGCGGCATGGGCCTTTGCCCGTTTCTGTGCTTTAACGCGACCTACAAGCGTCTTTGGCATTGGCACCGCCTTGTTGGACTCGGGTGGTATGACCTGATCCAAATAATCTAGCCTTCGGCTAACTGTTTGAAGAGTATTGTTGAACCTCTCTAGGTAACTCCTCACAGTTGGATTGAGTTGTGAGCTCGAGGGAAAATCTATTGCAGTATTTTGCAGAATGGGAGGCATTTCAGGAGTAGGATCATCTTCCCCCTAAGGGATCTCCTCAATGTTGGTGCTAGTTCATTCGATTTCAAAACCAAGAGCCATTCGTTAGCGAGTAGAAATGATTGATCAGAGATTCTTGATGAAGAGCGGATACTAAATCGACCTTCCTTCTAGCGTCAAATTGCTAATGCTTGATTTTGACACCAACGACTCACACGTGCAAAATGCTAAGATGCTCTTAGAAATTACACGTGAATGATTAATGCAGTAAATAAATGGAAAATGATTTTTAAAGTGGTTCAGATGCTCAAAGCGAATCCTATGTCCACTGTTTTTGTATATATGAGAGATTACAATCAAGTCACTTATAGCGAGTTGAGATACAATTGGAGTATAGTTTTTGCTATCAGAATCCCCAAAATGAGAGAAAGAGTTCTCTATTTATAGTCAAGGGATTCAAGGTAATGATTACAAGTTTGCAAGTGGGCAGATACCGTACAATTCCTACCTCACTTCCCATTGGCTGGTTACATAGAGATATCCTTAAATCGCATGAGGCTTATATAGGTGTGCGGCCCTTATTCACCCATAGACAAAACCTGAATCTGCTAAGATGATGACAACTATTTTCTTTTTGTCTTTGGGTGACGTGGCAACTCCTTGACGACACAAAACCTTCTTGAACTCTGATTGGCGCTTGCTAACGCAAGCTCGCGTCAGCCCTGATTTTTTAGACGTAACAGAAACTAAAGGGGAATATAAGCAACATTTTCACAGTGTTATTGTTTATCTTTTAGAGTAAACGACTTTTTTCAACCTAAATAATTGTTTGATGACACTTTCCCACCAACAGACTTTTAAAATACCTTACTATCCAAATTTATATTTCGTTTCCAATTTCGGCATCATTGCGACCCCACACTACCACCATTCTTTTCCCTGATCATTACTCACCAAAATCCCTCAAACCCTACTCTTGTTGACCCCGCCAATCGCCAACAATCAAGCGATTAGGATTTACGCAGCCACCTCTCCTAAGTCAAATTCCAATCAATCTCAATTACCAAAATCCAACATTTATCATCAAAAGACTCATTGACCTCCCCTCTTTAAAAGCCCCAACAGTTTGGACCGAGTTTTTTTTTGTGCACCGCCTAAATATAAATTTTGGTAGTGTTATTTTAAAAATCTGTGGGTGGGAAAAAGTCATTAACTCTTATTTTTTAGGTAGTTTATTATATTAATGGTCAAAGTTTAAACACTTAAATTTCTAATATTAATAAATATAATTTAGCAAATTTTATATAGTTATTATTATAATAATTAGATAAAACTTAGAAAATTTCTAATTACTTACTATCATTATATGATATTGTCTTCTAATTAATATTACAAATGATAAGTTAGTGTTTCAATGGTAAAAGCTTTGACCACTTATATTTTATTAATTTTTATTTAACCAAGTAATTTTACTAATATGATGACAATCTCAAACTATTTGTCATAATTTATTATGATAATATGTTACCTTTCTAATTAATATTGAAATAAAATTTTAGTGTATCACTGATGAATTTATCAATTTCAATATATTTTATTTAATCTACTTATTTTATTAAATTAATAAATAATAAAATAATTGTATCTTATAAATATCCTAATAAATTATTATAATCATTCACATTGAAGTGAGATTTTATTGTATTAGTGGACAGGTCTCTGAACAGTTTATTTTATAAATATCTTTATTTCATCTATTATTTTATCTAAGTAATATAATAATAATTAAATAAAAATCTTAGAAAAATTGTAATAAATTATTATAATCATACGGTATTACATTTCTAATTAATAATATAATTAAAGTTTTGTAGACGTAAAAATCTACTTGTAAGGAAAGGGGTCTGATCCCATGAGGTTGAGGTCACTAGCGATCCGCTGCACTGCACACGTAGAGAAACAAATGCGTGAAGCGAACGGAAAACATCGGGGTGGTGTTTGCCGTAGGCACTCTGACGCTCAAGTCAGCAAGGCTATAAGAGGCTAATTTAGTGAGGGCTAGGGAGTAAAGAGGTTACCGGAAGTCTAGTCAGGGACTGTGACTACGACAGTGATGTGTAGCTCTCAAGTAGGAGCTTCGGGTGAGAATGTGTAATGTAATCTCCCTTGTGAGAGGGCTGGCCTCTGCTTATATAGCAACTGTCTGGTCTCCCAATCCTGGTGGGAGTAGGAGTCCTAGTGTGACTCTGATACGAACCCTAGAGGAATTAGGGTGGTGGTGATCTATCTTACCAGTGTTCGAATAGGAAGGTGATTCCGAATAGGAAGTTGTCCTTGAACAGGAAAGTGATCCCGAATAGGAAGGTGACCTTGAACAGGAAGGTAACCTCGAATAGGTAAGTGGTCTGTGGGTGCCTTAGGCTCTGGACTCGCTCATAAGTCCAGGAAGTGAACTGGGATTGGGAGGCTTGCGCCCAGATGGTTTGGGCCGACTGTACCTCGTATCAAATGGGCCTAATCCAGATTGGGCCGCATCGGGATTGGGCCTGGTCTCTTCCTCATTCAATCCCGTTTTCCTATTTGGGCCAAGGACGATTTTTTGCCCTAACAAGTTTATTGTATAAATGGTCGAAGCTTTGGCCACTTACATTTTATTCTATGTATATATATGTTATTAGATATAGTAATTTCATCAAATTATTTTTATAATAAAAAGATAGTAATTATAAAATCTTAAAAAATTATAACAACTTTTTTTAATTATATGAGATTACCTTTTTTTAATTATACGAGATTACCTTTCGATTTAATATTATAATTGTTGAGATTTTCTGAATATTATGTGATCTCTTAATTTTGTCAGTTTTATGATACTCATAATGTTTTTGATATATATCCTGTAATCTCCTAATTATATCAGTATATTGTAATTGACATAATTAGGAGATTTCATAGATTGTATCTCCCTTATATAAAGCCTGTAACTCTCAGTGTAAAATCAATGAATTGAAAACATCTAATTCTTCAAAATAATAATAATAATAATAATAATAATTATTATTATTATTATTATTATTATTATTATTATTATAGCTTATTATAGCTTATTATAGCTTATTATATTAATGGTAAAAGTTTTGACCACTTATAATTTCCTTATTTTAAACATATTTTTATTTTATCTAGTGATTTTATCTAATTAATATAAAAATGCCTAGATAAATTATTCTAATATTATTGTGAATATATTGCTTACATTTATTTATTTTCTAAATTCTTAAATTAAAAATAAATTCGTTTCACTTCTCAACAAGATTATAATAAATTCAATTTGATATGTATATTATTTTCATTTTTCTTCATTTTAAAAATAAAATATGCTTTTGAATGACAATATTCATCATATTAAATATGTTCATTTTAATTGACACATTTTTCTCACACACACACACACACAGATATATATATATTCTCAACCATCTCAAAATTAATTTTTGGTTTTTTTTTTTTTTTGTATTTTTGTATTTTTGTTTTTTTTTTAGCCCTCTTGCAAATTATTTTTTTATTCTACCCCTAAATACACGTTGTGTATGATAGCTCTCTAAGTAATCTATAATTGATACAAATGATCCTGTTTTGTCTCGATAATTTTAGTAATTCCAATTATTAATATAACTTAAATTTGTTTTTTTTGTTTTTAAAATAGCACAATATTATGATGGTTGGATATTTGTGAAGTCACTATTAATTTGTGTCATCAGTGATTATCGACTAATTTAATGAAAAGTGGGTTAATTTGATTGTGAATTAATGGGAAAGGAAATTAAATTATAATGAAATAGGCTTTGTTTAGGGTTCATCTTATTAATTAACTCCATTTATAAGAAATCAGTTGAAAATTACAATCAAAATAAATAATGGTTATGCTTTGTCATTTTCCACCTTTATCTCATTTTGATTTTGATGTTACAAATACAATTGTGACTAAACCATAAACTTATGTATCAAAATTAATTAATATAATATTTAATATTTCAAAACCATCTTATCATAAAATTAATTAATTTGATTATATTTTAAGGAATAAATTTTTGTCTTCTTGCTGTATGTAGTTGATTGTTTGTATAAATATATTTTTCAATATATGACTAATCATGAAGTAATTGGAGATTAAAGTATGAAGCAGAGTTTTTTAGGTTGTATGTTGTCTAACTTAATTTCTAAGAAACCTAGTGAAGATTACTGTCAGAATATTTAACGGTTATGATTGGTCATTTTCTAGCTTTATCATTTTTTTGACTTGGACTCTATATTGTGACTAAACCATAAAACTTTTTTTTTTTTTTTTTTAAATCAAAATTAATTAGCTTATATTTGTAGTTCATTTTCATTGTCTCCTGTCCTGCCCCGCACTATAATCTTGTTTTAATTTTTACGTTTCTTAATTCTTATACATATATGAATTATGCCATCGCATCATTTTCAGCTAATAGAGGCAAATAACGTATTATTCGATTTCCTGTCATTTCGTTGAAATTTTGACATTACGATAAAATAAATAAATGCAAAAGTATGTACGTGTGCACCGCCGCCACCGCAGATATTTGATAATTAGATTTGAAAAACGAACAAACGTGGGATAAATTAATTAACCAAATTAAACACTACTAAGTACAAAAATTATATTTAACCGTTTCATTAATTAATTGGATTTATCTTAATCAACTAATTAATTAGTTTCCAACGCTGACGATATTTCACGTGTGGTTCAGGATCTTCCAGGCCCAAAATTATTTGTGAATAGCCATGATTGCAAGTATATTATTATTAACTAACAACAAAGAATGGTGGCCGTGCGATGAAACAGTGATTGATTAGGCGTGTGTTGGTGATGTGGCTGCGTATTTTCCGAGACAAATTCCAATTAAGTTAATCCTACGTGTAACTGTCGGTCATGAAACGTCCATCAAATTTCCAATCATTGACGTTACTTGTGGATGGAGGCATTTCTAGAATGTGCACACTCACACTGTAATTTATGTTACATCACAAAGTTTATTAAAATTAATAAATAAATAGAAATCTAATACATTTTTGGATTGAGCAGAAATTAATAATAATGTTAGTAATTCAATATAATATGATAGACAATTTGTGCCTTTTCGGAGTATTGGCAATCATAGCCAATGTATTATGGAAGCTTATGATAATATATATATATATATATGAGAAGTGTGGTAAACGCCTTCTTTTATTATTTTAAAATTCAGAAAATAAATGAAGATTTATTTAATTTTTTTATGGCATATTCTTAGTGTTAATTAGATATAAAATGTTATTATAAGTCAAATATATAAAAGGAGGCCACAGTGTCAGCCGTCTTTTATGATTTTATTAAAATTGAATGGAACAAAGAGGCAAGGCAAGTACAACACATTTCACATGATTTAGAAAAACTGGATCAAATGCATTGCACTGGCTATAGTAGTAGCTGGCAAGCAAGGCCAAAATCATTTTTTTTAATTTTTTTATTTTACAGAATTTTCCAAGAAAATTTTCTCCATTGAGAGTATTTTTGGAATTTAAAAAAAAAATATATATATATATATAGTACCATTATTTTCTTTGGACAATTAATAGCATGTACCATTTGGATCCTGACATTGGAGTAGTAGTAGGTTATCAATAATGCAAATGGCATAAAATAATTTAAAACCAAGAAAAAGGTTAATTGTTAAAATATTCCATAATTAGAAAACCCAACCCTGTGACAAGGCATAATCGAAATTATTTATAAAATGAAGTAAATATTTTATACGGTTTTGTACTGTAATTATTAGTGAAGCTCTGACTGTATTTATACTCATAAGTAGACGTTTATGGAATTATTCTCATGTAAATCACTTGATAATTTTGTTGAGAGAGAGATATCTTAAAAACCAATCTAGTCCAAATGCAAAAGCAGCACCAGATTTGCGTAAAAACTACTTGATTGCTTTACCTTCCTCAATCCTCAGCCCTCTCTCTGTAACTTCAATTCTAAGTATAATTTAGTTCTTCCTCTTTAAATCATCAAAACTTATTCTTCATTTTTTTCTCTCTTATTAGTAAACATATTATCAAACCCACCTTCCTCATTCCTTTCCATTCCGCTATCCGTTTACACACTCTTGCAAAATGGGACGCCATTCGTGTTGTGTCAAGCAAAAGTTAAGGAAAGGTTTATGGTCACCTGAAGAAGATGAGAAACTCTACAATTACATTACAAGATTTGGTGTTGGTTGCTGGAGTTCAGTTCCTAAGCTAGCTGGTATATATATATATTTCTACAGTCATTTGCATAATATTTTTACACTTCTTCTTCATGCTGTCTTAATACTTGAATAATATTGTTCTAATTGTTTGATTATTGTTGTAAATATTTAGGTTTGCAAAGGTGTGGAAAGAGCTGCAGATTGAGATGGATAAACTATTTGAGACCAGACCTCAAAAGAGGAATGTTCTCTCAGCAAGAGGAGAATCTCATAATCAGTCTTCATGAAGTTCTAGGAAACAGGTACTGTGATGTTATATAAGTGGATACTCCTGCTTATATATATATATACTCTTTCTTATTATATAATATGAATTACTTTTTGGTGAATTTCAGGTGGGCTCAAATTGCTGCACAGTTGCCAGGAAGAACAGACAATGAGATAAAGAACTTCTGGAATTCATGTTTGAAGAAGAAGCTGATGAAGCAAGGCATTGACCCCACCACCCACAAGCCCATAAGCGATGCTGAAGTGAAAGAGGAAAAGAATAGCAATAGTGATAAGGCATATAATTTGCAAATGGCGCCACAGTCTAAAGGGGTACCAACTGTTTCACCATTCACCGCTCAGGAGCCAACGTTTCTCGTTAATGATTCACCTTATTACACTGCTGGATTAACCGACAATACAAAAGAGCAATTCATGAACAAGCAAATCTATGATCCTTTTTCTGGCTTCGAGTTTCAAGCAACTGCCACCGCCGATCAAACCGGATATAATTCCAATCTTGTATCACAATATCACAACGGGCAGTTTGAGACAAATAATTCTAATTTTGCATTCTCTTCGATGCCCAGTTTAACTAGTTTTGATCATGGTAACATGTCGGGGGCTGACTTTTCTGATAATTCAGCTTCAAGAGTAAGTTCTTTCTTCTTGAATGAAGCAAAGGAAAGTTCTAGTAACAGTTCAAACATGAGCAATTACACTGGATTTCAGGTGAATAACATGTTGGAAAATGCAGCAGCTTTCTCGTGGGATGCTGAGAATAAGTTAAACTCTATGTTTCAGTTTCATGTTAATGGTATCAAATCTGAAGAAATGACACCAAGTTCCTGGCATGAAGCCCAGCTTCATACTCAGAATTCAGTAGATTTCAGTAGCTATCCTTTAACGTCACTATCAGAAGATCTAACAGGCGCAAATTTTGATGTCTTCCACCAGTTATGAACTGTAAATTCATATTTTTTTTTTCATTTTACCTTTCTTTTCTCTCTGTTGTTCTAGCTAAACATACACACAGATGTTGATAGTACAGGAATTTCTACTGAAAGGTTTGAGATATGAAGATTTTTTCTTTCTCCTCGTTAAATCTGGAAGTAAAAGTGATTTTCAGTTGAGTTTTCTTAAATTTCTATGCCCTATTGGTTGTTTCTGTAATTGTTTTGGTAAAGGTGAAATAATGTTAATTCTTCTTACAGTTTAATTCATTGAATGAGTGAGAACTAATTTTAATGGTCCAAGTCTTTGTATAATATCTAATAAATATAACTAATTAATTATCATTATCAAATGCTGTTATGGTGGTATTTTCATGCGTGTCTTTTTCCTTTTTAAGCTAAACCCCTTTTAAGAGCAAAGAAATTCGGTCTGAACCCATATACCGTACCAAACACTTCCAGTCTTTTATCAATTGAATGCAACACCGCACCGATTTTAAGTTCATGATTTACGGATCATAAATTATTTTAAAAAATATAAATAATATTGGAGATTCCGTGTATGCATATTCATATACTCTAGGGTAGTGTATGTGTGGGGTAGGTTTAGATTGCGATATTTTGAAGCGCTGGCAGAAAATTAAGAGAGCAAGATCATCTGGGCATAAATATATACGACCTTATTCTCTGGCATTTAATATATCCAACTGTTAATTTGCTCGACCCTCCAAAAGGCTGATATTGGCTGGCTCTCTGGACTGCCCTCTCTATTATTGGAGAGAGAGCAAGAGGTCACGTTACCTAAAATTATGGTGGATGATCCCACAACTCTTCAATTATCTATGTTTCCAAAGCCTTTGGATTCTTCATAACCTGCATCATAAATACCTTCAATATTCAAAAGGGTACTAATATGCTAAAGCAGTTCATGCAACTAAGTTCTAATCCTCTCATCTACACAAATCTATATCGATTCTTCATTTATTTGCAAAATAATTTAAAGCTGCTTTGAATTTCTACAAACAAAGACAGCCAAGATGTCTGCGATATCTCTTCTACTATATTATCCTGAACAGCAGGAACGTCTCATCTCATGGTGCTGAAACGATCATTATATCAGGTCATCATCAACTCGAATTGGTTGTAGCACTGGAAATCGATTAATTAATGGAACCATTACCTAACAAAACCCACTAGAAATCTTTACATTTTTGAATTGTCCATGAAATGGAGATAATTATGAGCTGGATATTCTCATCCATAGTACTATAATCTATATGGATGCAACTAAAGACTTCCCTTTACAATGGTGAAAAAAGCAGTGGTGCCGGTCCTATGTTACACAAAATTTTTTGGGCACCGACAAGTTAGAATGCGATGGATTAGATGGTGACAATCAACAACTTAGTTGTCACAATCCAGCAGGAGTTTTCTTATAATCAAATTTTGGAGCTAATGGAACTAAAATCCTCAACCCATAATCCTGTCAACTGTTATCAGAATAGTTCGTAGCATAATTACATGCAATGAAACAGTAGAAATTTCATATAAATATTTAGAAAAGTTGAGAAGGGCATCAGTTTAATAGGTTAATGGGTCCAGGGTGACGGTAGCTTATTAGTATGAGTTCAAAATTAATACATGATTAAAATGTGCTTAATTAAATTCCATCATTCGTAAAGCAATTTGATTGTTTTGAGAGGTTCAATTTAAAGCAAGTGCAGCTTTTAAGTATAAATTGTTGGAACTTTAGACAAATAGAAAGAGAAAAGGCTATGATTAATTATATAAAAGAGAGAGAAGGTGAGTCCCAAATACAGAATCCAAGTATGCCGACAATACATTATGTAAAGGGAAATTAGAAAATTAAAAAAGAGGTCAAGTAGTAAAAGAAACACAGCTTTTTGGTTGAGTCAAATCAATTGGTATCGGCATGCTTTAGTTAATGATACCAATTCAAACATTCCAATTGTAGAACTGGACCGACATCAATACAATGACTACTACATTAGATTTGGTCATGAGGATTCTGTTACTTTAATCTAATTATATAAAGAAGAAAGGTTATGGTAATATATATATATAGAGAGAGAGAGAGAGAGAGAGAGAGAGAGAGAGAGAGAGAGCTTAGTGCTTGTTTTGAAATATTTTTAATAAATAAAACCTTAATTTACAAGGTTTTAGTGGGATTTCTTCGATTCAAAGGTCAGGAAACAAAATGTCTTTACCAATAACGTATGAGCTGGACTGGAACTAGCAAGAGTACATATTACATATATAGTACGTTTTAGTATAATATGATTGAATTAATCAACACATCCATAATGAGGATGACAAATCCAGAGCATGCAATTATCAAATTACTCATGCAAAGATATAACATATGGTAGTGACTTTAATTCAAGCAAATTCATAGTTTGTTTTTTAAGGGAGAGGATGATGGGAAAGGAAAACAATAAATGGTTCAAGAATGTTGAATAAATATGATAGTTTCCAAGAATAAGTTGTTCACAGACGTAAAGAAGAATTAAAAACTCTTAACAAATACATCATATCATTAAAATCCCATCTAAATACCAATTTACTTACGGATTGGCTACAAGGGTCCTGCCAGTAATGATAATTAATGACTCCATTGAATTTGGTTTAACAGCTTTAATAATGACATTAAACATGAAAGAGCAAGGAACCTTAATCCACAGCTTCCTTAAGTTTAACGTTTGGTTATAGATATATAAATAGCTTCTCATTAAAGATAAGTTATCCAATGGCAACTTGGTGTGATATATGAAAACTTCTAAACACATGTTTCATGATTGTGTGAGATAGAAAGGTTAGCCAGGAATCACTTTCTTCAATCATAGTTTACTTATTTTTGTTTAATAAAGTTTGGTGGAATCATAGCTTTCCTTTTATTTTCAATTCTATAAATAGTACTGCCCCACCATTGCTTATAAATTTAAATCTCTCTTATGAAGCCCGACAATTGTTTGCCCATAAACAAAACTCAAGGCTCAGCTCCGACCAGCCCAACCCATAAACTCATCATCCATGTCGCCATGACCCATGCCAATTGAATCGAGAATTGGGCACTTGTCAACTACCCCAATAAACTAACTTATCAGATGATGTTGTTTTATAAACCTTTTAAGCCGAAACCCAACTCATGTTTACCCAAAGTCGAAAGCAACATAAACAGGGGAGAGGTTTAAGCTTTAACGAGTACATGAAGCTTGAAGTTGCTAATGTCCACTATGCCAAACGTGTGGTTGGGAAGAAGATAGTGCGAATTCGGGTTGATTGTGGTAGAATAGGATAGGCAGGGGCAGGGGCAGGGGCATAGGCATGAGAGTTGAGTGGTTATTATAAATTCCGCGTCATGAATATCATCTTTTGTTTTTGTTGGGTGGATGTGTGATATGGAACGCAAATTGAATAAGAATATTGTATAATGTCCAATGGCCATCTCTAAGAACCCTACTCTCACATCACTGTTCAGATTACTATTTCTACCCACTTCTACTTCTCTAAGAATATTAAATAAGGATAATATCTGGCAGAGGCCAACCCCCCAACACCCCAATCTTCCTTCTGAAGAGGAATTTTTTTTTTTTTTTTTTTTTTGAGTAAGCAGATTTTGGAAAGTGACAATGTAATCACAGCAAGGAACTTCAGAAAAAATGGATAGCAATAGCATACCAGCATTGTACTTCTCAAATCATTACAGGTGACAATAAGAAAATTGCAGGAAGAAAAGCAAAAAGGTAGATTAGTAGAAGTTAGCATACAAGAAATCAACCATAGATAAGGGATTACAATTAACATAATAAAAAGTTAAAACATATTTCAAATACAACAGCAGCATCATCTATGGATTCATGTACCAAATATCTAAACTTAGTGAGACAAATAAAATTTTTGACGGATGAATATGAACTACTGAGTGTGGCTTTCAAGCACGAGGGACATATTCCATATATATCAGACATCCTTAAAACACAACTGATCTACATCCTTCCTAACACCAAATACAAAGGAAGAGCATAAAGAAAACAACCCCTATCATAATTCATGGTCAACAGCGAAAAATGCAATAACTAAAATGTTCATGATTCATGTGAGGAAAAAATTACTATTCAAACAACAAAGTTAGCAGATAAATCATCATCATATAAATGGTAATATATTAGTTAAGTGCAGGAAAAATAATTTTTGATAAACTAGATTTTATTGAATAGATGGAAATAAGCTAGCTTCAAACTTTCATTCCTCAGGGATGTGAGAAAAATAGCAAATATACAAGAAACTTGGCCTCAAAGATATGGACACTTCATCTCAATTCAGTGTACAAAGAGCAGAAACTATAACTAAATTACTGAAACAAATCTATTAGTTCACAATTATTTACCATCTCTCCCTCAATAAGTTTCCAGCCACAACTAATTTAATTGCAAGTGACCTCTTCCATGCCTAAAGAAATCTGTAGAAATTCCTGTTACAATACGTGTAACCAATTACAGATAAATTTTACAACATATAATCGTATTGCTAAAGGCAACTAACCAGCATCCTTAATTGAAAGTACGTCTTTAGTATCATCATACCTTGCTTTGGACAAATTTTGTTCATAAGCTATCAGTCTTTTCTTAGTATGCTACAACTTACAACACAAGCAGTTTATGACATGTTCCACCAGCTAAACAAAGGCCTTTATGGTGCAAAAGACTGAATATTCGGACGGGCACCAGCCTGATAAAGAGCAAGGCGGCACATAGCTTCATTAAACAAATCCCTTAACTCGGGATATTGGGGTATCACAGAGCGAGCTGCCCCCTCCAGGGCATTCAATGCTCTTGCTTGTTCAAGAGCCTTACTATCACCAGCATTAAGTGCAAGGTGACATAACAATACAAGCCCATTCATTTGTGCTCGATCATTTACCTTCAACAACCTCATCAAAGGCGGCACCCCATCAAACTCAATAATTGCCTTTGAATGCTCCACACGATTAAAATTATCATGAGACACAAATTTTCCCAAAGCAATAGCTGCTTCTGTTGCCACATCCACATCCTTATTACCAAGCAACGCAACCAAAGGACTAACCATTCGCCTTTCCTTTGCTGGAAAAGTTTTCGCCAGGTACCCAATTGACCTAATGGCAGGAATTCGCAGCATTGCATCGCTTTCTTCCTGAACAACTCTCAAAAGTTGATCTAAAACAGCCTTTGCAGCAGGAGAATTGGTCTTGAAAGCCCCACGTCTAAGCTCAGCATTAAACTCTGCCACTGCAGTAATCTCCATAACCGTCATCAAACAATTAAACTGCAAATCCCCTTTTTCCCTCTCAATAATCTTAGCCAAACAAAGTAACCCTTTTGTCTCACTAATTTTCCTACAACAAGCTAAACTTCCTTTGGATAGTTTCCACAAAGCCTCAGCACAAG
Source organism: Pistacia vera (assembly GCF_008641045.1). Lineage (NCBI taxonomy): Eukaryota > Viridiplantae > Streptophyta > Magnoliopsida > Sapindales > Anacardiaceae > Pistacia > Pistacia vera. Next base: position 376,294 of record NW_022196775.1, on the reverse strand, counting down.
CAATCTGAACCTTAATCTTCATTTCCGGGGTCTCTACTTCTCTCTCCTTCTTATGTTGCCCACTGTGACTACTCCCATCTGAATTTGACCCAGAACGATGATTATATTTATGTGCTGAATTCACAGTCATTTGTTTATTCATTTGAACAATAGAGTGAATACTAGTTTTAACAGGTTGATGTTTAGGTAATTCCAACACTATATCCAGACATAACAAAGAAATTAAAGGCCTTGTAACATTCACTCTGACAAACTCCTCTTGTGCAACTGAATCAAGCTCCGCAATTCTCGCCACCAAATTCGCAACCACAATCTGAACTTTCATCGAACATTCTCCTAAAACTCCTACAATTATAGGAATCCCTAAAACACTAACAATTACTCTCACCGTCTCCTGGTCGCTAGCGAGATTGAACAGCGCATTCACCGCCGCGATTTGCGCCTCAGCTGACGTGCTTTCTTTGAGAAGCTTTAGTAACGGCAAAATTCCGCCTTCTTCAACTATCATCTTTTTGTTACGATTGTTGTCACGCGCCAGAGAGGCGAGTTCGTTAGCGGCGTCGATTCGGGCCTTAATATCGCCCACGTGGATGGCGGAAATAAACGCCCAGACCCAGGCGAGTATGGGGTCGTTACTGGCAATAGGCGGGAGAGAGAGGTTGGTTTCGTCGGAGTCAAGGATAGTCAAAAGCCAACGCATGTCGCCGATGGAAGATTCTAGAAGGTTGAAGACTTTTCTGAAGTCAGCAGTAGTGGAGATGGAGAAGACGTGGCGGAGGATGCCTGAGTGCTTACACTTGCGAACAAGGGTTAAAGCACGGTCAAGGTTATTGGTGACGTCAGCAGCGACGTGGCGGATAGGGCGTTCGTAGATGGATTGATTGGAGGTGGTTGGGGTGGCTAGGCGGACGCAGGAGCGGAGCATTTGGGAGAGACGCTCAACTTGTTTTGCAAGTTCCGCGCACTCTGATTTGAAAGATTCAGCTTCTTGTGCCGATTTTATGACACGATCGGCTACTAAAATTGGATTGATAAGTTCTTCTTTAAGAGATTTTTCTTCTTCGGTAGCCAAAGCCATTTCTTAGTGAAATGAAATGGAGATGTTGTTGTGATAAATTTAAGAGGAAAAGTCGTAATTTTGAAGTTGAAGTTTGGCAGCTTGCTTTTGGTTTGTGCAGTTCATCAGAGTTGAGTTGAGTGGACCTAAACGCAGTGAACAGTGTTGACCGAACCAGCTTGGAAACTGTCGAAACAAACCTAGAATTAGGATATTGAATAAAGAATTAAGAATCCTTAAGATATTAGTAATTACTATTGACTAAAATGAGATATTAAGATAACAAAAGGACACGTAAAGTCGTAAAGTCGTAAATGGAGAATATTAAGTGTAATTAAATATTTTAAAAAGGTACTAAAGTAACATATTACGACGACCAAGAAGAAGTATTAAATTCTCTTTCGGACGGGTCCTAAAAGCAGAAGGAAGGTTGGAATGCTAACAAGCGTCTATTATTGAATTCGCCTAACCTGATAGTATCAATTTTGGGAACATCCAATGCCAAAGTCACTTAACGGGTAAGTTATCAATCCCTACAACGGACTATGTAATATACTTTATCATTGGGTTACTAGCGAACATTTTACCAGAGGTTTATATTGTATCAATCTACTCTTGTGTGATTCCTATTGAAGCACATACTCTGGGGGTGAGTGTATTAGCATGTGATCGGGTTTACGCAGCAAAAAAACACAGTTTTAAAGCAAATAAAACCGATCATATGCTTTAATCCCAAATCTGGGTACAGATTATAATATTTACAAGTTTTGCATTACAACAATATGATAAATCCATTGAAGGATTCTGAATGCTTACACACGTTTGGAGACTCCTCTGAATATCTCTGATTACGCTCACGAATACTGTTCACAGGCTACTGTTCATCGAACACACTTCACGTGATTCTTCACTAATCAATCCAAAGTAGGATCGCACTCACAGTAATCCACATGAAGATAATCTGGAGAACCCTTGATTATTTTGCTAGAACAATCAAGGGCTTCAAGAATCAAAAAAGAAGAACAAGAAAAATATTCTTCTTCACTCAAGAGTGTAACGTGAGAGAGAGAGATAGGGTGGTTAGGGTTTTTGATTATTGAATAATTCTTGTTTCTTTTAATTTTAAGTTGCACTTACATAGTGCAACAATTAAAACCCTATTCTACTTAAAAATAGACATAGGCTCCAACCCTAATTCACCCTTGCAACCAAACACACCATTTATGGTATTTTAATTAATTAATTATTATTGTAATTAAAATCAATTAATATATAATAATATATTAACATTTAATTAATAATAATTCATTTAAATATATGCATAGATATATTTAAATATAATCTCACTAATTTAATTTTAATATTAAAATTAAATACAGACAACAATCTCAGCAAATTTAATTGCACTGTGAGATTACCAAAATATCATTTCGTCTTGAAAGATGAAAATACCCTTCTCACAAATTGATTATTAAATTATCTTCTAAGTGTGTGACTCGTAGGCTCCTCATCATATCGGCAGTGTGCAGTATCGCAATTAACACCAATTAATCGTCTCACTATACACAAACCAAGATTGACCCCTAGCAAGGCATCATGACCACTCGATAGATTCAGATTCAGCAAAACCACAGCCTGTCAACGGTATAGTTACCGTACAATCCAATCCTTTTATCATATGTTATCTCATCGAGACTGAGGTACATAAATAGTGTCAACCTCAGATATCTTCGATATGTTTGTATTCAGTTAACGGACCAATGACCCGAATAATAAATTGGATTGAGCATCAACTCAATCCCACTGTGGCCACATATTTAGGGTCATTGTCATTTACTGAATTACCCAGTGAGATAAGTTCTCCATACCCAGGAGTGATGAATCCTTTGTCGATCCACCATAGTCTCGATACACTTTTCAATGTAGCCAATCACTACTGTATTGATAACTCTGAATAGAACTACGTTGGGCTGGTGTCAAACTACACCAATTTGTGCACAAGGCGCTCCGGTGATCTCAAGTCTAAGAATCACATGCACCACCATCCATTAGATGATTTATTCCATATACACTGGGTTTACCATCCATTTGGAATCCTCTGGTGGGTCTATCTAGTGAACTTGCCTGTAAAACCCCTCCCTAGCCGGGTATTTCCTAAGTATTACTTGGCCATTGAGAACCTAGAACACGCAAGCCTAGGAAAGAAATTTATTTTAAAATCCTATTTAAAGAATAAACCTGTAGTTTAAAAATATATTTTTATAATTTAATTTCTAAACTATAATAAGTTCTTTGTACAAGTCAAAAAATATAGTTTCCTTTCTTGGAGTAAATTATGAAATCCATAGCAATACTTACTAGAACATACACACTTTTATAAAATTTACTAGCAATTTGATTTCCTTATTAACACAACATATTTACTCCATTATAGAAAATGGACATATTTACTGCATTATGAAATATGAACATAATTACTACACCAAATACTAGCAAAACCATTCAATAGTCATAATTAAAACATCCCTCATGCTCATAGCGTCCCTCGGAATCCTCTCCCAGCTTCATGCCTTAATCCTTACCTGCAAAACATTTTAAAACATTTCGTGGGGTGAGCGCTAATCGCTCAGTAAGGGAAAATGGCCATTTATAAACTATTAAGGTTCATTATACAAGTATATTACCTAGGACCTTACCTACCTACAAAACATGACCTTCATTCTTTGACAAAACAAGTTCATAAAACATATCATACACTTTGGACTTTTCTCATAAACATAAGTCATAACATAATCATACATAATATAACATAGAACATATATGACTTATGAAATATTCATGTACATGGCATGCTTATTTCTTTTGTCTTTATACTTGATGGTTTCATTAGTCTTTGTTATCCGATCGGATTCATTTAAACCATTACCTTGTTCTTGGTCGTCACCTCAAAGGACTCATGGTTTCCATAAGAATTTCATTCCTCTGATCTTGGTTTATACCTCAAGAGACTCATGGAATTCATTCTTTAACATTTCATAAATTTTTTCATAAGTCAACTAAATAAGCTATATGCATTACCATTATGAATGCAAACATATAGAATAACATCTCCCATGCTTAATCATACTATTCATTCATTTAACATGTACCCTTGGCCAATTGCATAACTCATCAATCAATTTAGCAAAACTCTATGACATGAATATTCTCCTACTAAATTCCTTAACTTAATTCATTCAATTTCTTATACAATACAAGGAATTGCAATAGTAAGATTATTCAGGGATTTATTAGAATTAAAAACAAATGGGAATTTCCATTAAGAAGGTGGATGCCATATAGTTCGTCACTTTTCAAGCAATTTTTCCCTTATCTTCTAATTCGAATTGATTTTTTGCTAAAACATAAAAGTTTTAGGTATATTTCTCAAATTTTTAATACTTCAAGAATCAACTCAATTGGACTTCTATAACTTCAGTTATAACCGATTCAATGAAGCATGTACAGTATAAGTCTTAAAAAGCCAAATTCGAATTCTATTGATTTTAACCATTTCACCTTCATTTGCACATTCATATCATTTACCATATCATTCTAAGTATAAAAGGCCATAAAAACCTCCCTTTTTACAGAACCAAAAAGTTCCAAAACATCGTCCAACTACAAATCTCTTAATTGGCATAATCATCCTCCATATGCACACATACATTAATCAACACACCCATTTAAGCAATCCATAACCAAAACATAGCATCACACTCATATTAACATAAATAAATATAGGTTCCATAAACCCTAGGTGTTATCAATTGTAGTCATAAGGGAGATTTTTTCCTTACCTTAGTATTCAAAGCACAAAGACACTCCTCCTTAGCTCCAAAGGTTCACCCTTTCTACCTTATACACATAACCACTTAAGAATTTCTCTTTTAACTAAAAGATCAGAACAACTAGGGTTTTGAAACTCACCGTAAACCCTGAAATTGAAGTTCTTTAAGTGTGGATGGTGATCTCCTTTGAAAATCAACTTGAAATCCTATGAAAACTTGATAATAAAATGCTTGGATTAGTGGCTTTTATGGTGGATTTGAGAGATGAAGAAGAAGATGATGCATTTGGGGTGTACAAGGCCAACTCCTCTCTCTTAAAACCCTGTAAATATTTATTCCATTGGTACTCTATTATGATTGGTCAATAAAAGTTAGATGTAACGGTCATTTGGCATAAATTTTTCTTATAAAGGCGTTTTGGTCATTTACACCACAACATAAAGATTAGCACTCATTTAATGTCATTTGACTTCTTTAAAACACTTAACAATTAAGCAATCCCATTAGGTAAATGACTAATTTACCCTTGGTGCACTTTTATGGATACTTAATTCATATGGATTTTTATGAAAAGACCATTATACCCTTGGTAACCGTTTACGCCATTTAACCATATCAATCAACTTTATGACCATTCTACCCTCATTTCTCTTCAATGACATCACCCCTTACACTTTATAATGGCCACATCTCGAAATACATGTAAATTGACCATTTTCCCCTTCCATTCAAAAAAAGAAAATTACTTGAAAAGGTAAATTTCATATCTTAGGGCATTGGAATAATAACGCGGGGTTTACATTGCCTCTAGCAAGCACCCATACTTTGCACCAGGTTTTTGGCAAACAATCTTGACAAGTGAGATCAGTCAGTGCCTTTCGAATAGTCATTCAACACTATGATAGCCTTACCGTATTATCTATGTCCTTGGTAAGAATAATACTAGGGCTACGGACGTTTCTAGAATGGCCACCATATGTGATCATAGGGTTCTCACTATTAAGATTTGAAACACTTGATACCCTCGTCACGGTTCTACCATCTTAAGGACATATATCAATACATATAATATGATTTACGAGATATAGTAGAATATGCTTTTTATTGATAAATAAACATTTATTACAAAGTCAATTTTACAATAATTGATTGGCTTTAGGGCACCTACTCTAACAATCTCCCACTTGCACTATAGCCAATCATTCATGTATTTAATACTGAATGACCTTAAGTGTTTTTCATGCTTCTACTACGACAGAGGCTTCATCAATGGATCGGCGAGATTGTCATCAGTATGAACTTTATTTATCTGTACATATTTCCTCTCAACCACTTCTTTGATGAGATGAAAACGTCTGAGTATGAGTTTGGACTTCTAGTGAGACCGTGGTTCCTTTGCTTAAGCAATTGCTCCATTGTTGTCACAATAGACAACTATCGGATCAACAATCATGGAAACCATATCAAGTTTGGTGACGAACTTCTTAATCTAGACTGCCTCCTTGACCGCATCAGATAATGCAATATACTCAGCCTCCATTGTAAAGTCTACTACAGTGCTTTGCTTGGAGCTCTTCCAGCTCACTGCACCCCCATTGATACAAAATACAAACCCTGATTGCTATCGATAATCATCTTTATCCGTTTGGAAACTAGCATCACTGTATCCTTTTACAGTGAGCTCATCTTTCCCTCCATAAACGAAGAATATGTCCTTAGTCCTCTTCAAGTACTTAAGGATGTTCTTGACAGCTATCCAGTGATGCTCACCTGGATTCGATTGATATCTACTACAAGTGTTTAACGCACATGAGACATTAATCCGAGTACATAATATGGCATACATGATGGATCCAATTGCTAACGCATATGGGATCCTCTTCATTCTATCTCTATCATCTTGTGTTTTAGGACACATATCCTTAGAGAGATAGACACCATGTGATATTGGAAGAAATCCCTTCTTGGATTCTTCCATATTGAATCTCTTTAGTACCTTGTCAATGTATGTACTCTGACTTAGGCCAAGTAACCTACGTGATCTATCTTGGTAGATCTTTATTCCGAGGATGTAGGTTGTTTCTCCTAAGTCTTTCATGGAGAAGCACTTAGATAGCCAAGTCTTTACGGACTGCAAGTTCGGTATATCATTCCCGATCAGAAGTATGTCATCGACATACAACACTAGGAATGTCACTGCACTCCCACTCACTTTCTTGTAAACACAGGGTTCATCTTCGTTCTTGATAAAACCGAATTCTTTTACGGCTTCATCAAACCGAATATTCCAACTCCTTAAAGCTTGCTTGAGTCTATAAATGGATCTCTGTAACTTGTATACCTTCGTAGCTTGCCCATCAAGAACGAAACCATCGGGTTGTGTCATATACACAACCCCTTCAAGGTTTCCATTGAGGAAAGCTGTTTTGACATCCATTTGCCAAATCTCATAATCATGATATGCAACAATTGCAAGCATAATGGGGATGGATTTAATCATGGCAACCGGCAAAAAGGTTTCCTTATAGTCAATACCATGAATTTGTTTGAAACCTTTGGCAACCAGTCGTACTTTATAAGTGTGCACCTTGCCATCCATGTCAGTCTTTTTCTTGAAGACCCATTTACACCCTATGGGTTTTACCCCTTCAGGTGATTCCACCAAAGACCATACTTGGTTCTGGTACATGGAGTCCATCTCTGATTTCATGGCTTCAAGTCATTTAATGGAATCTGGATCCGATATAGCGTCTTCATAGGTTCTGGGTTCATCATCTTGGTAGACAAGTACGTCACACGAGAGAGTCATATCTCTCAGGCTCATGGCGTACTCTTCCAGATCTACGTAGCTCATGTGCTACTTGAGGTGATTCACTTTGATCCACAAGTTGTGGAGCAACCTCCTCCTAATGTTCAACCACTGCTTGTGGCACATCTTCCCGTCCTTCGTCAAGTATATCTTGTGGCTCTAGAACTTCATTGAGTTTCACTTTTCTCCCACTAGTACTTCTTACAAAAAATTCATTTTCTAGGAAGACACCAGTATGGGCAACAAAAATTTTGCACTTTTCTGGATGGTAGAAATAGTATCCTTTGGTCTCTTAGGATACCCCACAAATATACATTTGTAGGATTTTGGGTCCAGTTTGTTGGAAGTCAATTTCTTGACATAAGCTTTGGAACCCCAAATCCTTAGATAAGACAAATTGGGCTTTCGCCCATTCTATAGTTCAAATGGGGTTTTGTCTATAGACTTTGACGGCACACGGTTCATAATGTGAGTCGCAGTCTCTAGGGCATAACCCCAGAATGATGCAGGTAAATCACTAAAACTCATCATGGACCTAACCATGTCAAGTAAGGTTCTATTCCTCATTTCAAACACTCCATTGTGTTGGGGTGTATACGGAGGGATGAGTTGTGATACTATCTCACATTCCTTCAAGTATTCAAAAAACCCTGAGCTTAAGTATTCACCTCATCGATCCGACTGGAGAGCTTTAATATTTTTGCCCAACATATTATGTACTTCATTCCTAAATTCTTTGAACTTATCAAAGACTTCAGATTTATGTCTCATGAGGTAGACATAACCATATCTATTGAAATCATCAGTAAATGTGATGAAGCAGGAATATCCACCTTTGGCTTCAACTGTTAGTGGACCACATACATCGCTATAGATGATGCCTAATAGTTCAACAGCCCTTTCATTTTGTCCTGTGAAATGTGACTTGGTCATCTTGCCTAAAAGGCATAACTCGCAAACGTTAAATGGCTGGAGGTCAAAAGGGTCCAAAACTTCATCCCTTTGAAGTTTTGCAATGCGGGTCTGATTAACATGATCCACTCTACAATGCCAGAGGTATGTATGGTTTTGTTCGCTATGTTTAGCTTTCTTAGTTTCAACGTTGAGAATATCCTTATTGTTCAAATCAAGAACATATAATCTGTTATATAACCTTGCAATTCCCAATGGAATACCATTTAAACTAAAGGACAACAATCCATTAGAAATCTCAAAACGATATCCTATATTATCCAAAGCGGATACTGAAATAATGTTTCTAGAAATCGCAGGTACAAAATAACAGTTTTTGAGTTCTAATAATAAGTCTGAAGGCAAAGACAAACAATAAGTCCCTACAGCTAATGCAGCCACATGTGCTCAATTTCCAACTTGTAGGTCCACTTCTCCCTTGGCGAGCAATCTACTCTACCTTAATCTCTGCACATTAGTACAAATGTGAGTACCACATCTTGTGTCAATGACCCAAGATATTGAAGGAGAGAAGTTAATCTTAATCATAAACATACCTGAAGTCGAAGCATCTGACTTCTTCTTGTTTGCGAGAAAAGCCTTGCAATGCTTCCTCTAGTGGCCAGGCTTGCCACAATAGAAGCAGACTACCTTCCCACCTTTCCTAATGCCACCCGCAAGCTTGAGAGCATCTTGTCCTTTAGGCTTGAGCTTGGGCTTGGGCTTGGGCTTGGGCTTGGGCTTGGGATTGGCCTTGGCCTTTCCCTTGCCTTTACCCTTTTCCTTTACTGGCAACTACTGATAAAATAGGCTTGGACTTCTTCAAGTCTTGCTCTGCAGTCCTTAGCATGTTCAAAAGCTCCGACAAGGTTTTCACCATAGCGTGCATATTAAAGTTCATTATGAACGATGCATAAAAGTTATGCAAGGATTGCAGAATTAAATCCACTTGTAATTTTGCATCCAACTCAAACCCCAAAGTCTCAAGCATCTCCATGTGCTCGATCATTTTGAGCACATGAGGGCCAACTTGGGCTCCCTTGGTCAGGCGACTTCCAAACAATGCTTTTGACACCTTGTACCTCTCATGTCGAGCATTCCCTTCGTAAAGCTTCTTGAGGTATAGAATAATGGCAGCAGCGTCCATATTCTCATGCCGCTTTTGCAGCACTGGTGACATCAATGCTAACATCAAGCATTGAACGCCATCAGCATCATCAAGGAACTTTTGATAAGTATCCTTTACTCCTGAGTGGCATTAGGATCAGGCTCAGCCATGTATGGCTTATCAAGGATATACAATTTCTTTTCGGACTTAAGTATAATCCAAAGATTATGATACCAGTCTGAGAAATTGGATCCATGCAACCTGTTTTCTTTCTTGATTATCGGTCGCAGGTTCATAATACTCATTTTTAAGTGAATCTAAAATTCAGAAAAGTTAAGTCAATATAATGTTTATTATTTTTTAATATGGTCTTTTATTAAAAAACACTCTCACTATTTTTCTCAAGCCAATAGCCCTCACTATTAACTCGGGAAAGCCCGTTGGCTTTTCTAGTGGACTGAGATCCCATCTGGCCCATTTCACACCTTCGTTGTGGCGAACAAGCCAAAATGGGTTGATTAGGTAGGCCAACAAACTTAATCCACACCAGTTGATAGCTCCCACTACCAACCTCAAATGTGAAGTAAGCCAACAAGCTAATCACACAATCCAACGGCCTAGCCATCATCCTCAATGTGATTCCCAGTATCAGTAGAGTGGACACTACATGTCGCCATGTACACTCAACATGTATACTTATCTACTATGCCTATGACGTGTTTATCAACTTCGCTATGGAGAACAAGCAAAATTGTCATTTTAAGTCGACCCATCATCATTAAGGAAAACTCTAATGAATTTTAACCTCCCACTGGTAGTGATGGCAATGCGCTGGGCCGGGACCAGGTATCCCTTGGCCCAGGCCCAGGCCTAGGCCCGACCCATGATAAAGGCCCAAGCCCGTCATGGTTATGACAAGCCCAAGCCCAGTCCGACGGGCTTTTTGTAACCTTAGGTCCGGCCCAAGCCCGTCCATTTTTATAATGTGAATTTTTAAATATTAATAAATTTCAACTTTTTTTATATTTTTAATTCTAGAAACAATTTTTAAATATTAATTTATTTTTGAATGCTCACCAAATATATAAATAACTTTCCACAAAGTGCATCCATCCATCCATGTAGGGTTTCGGAAAAATGAGTATATATATGTAGGATAATCTTGTAATTAAATATATAGTATAAGGGTAATTTAGTATAATTAATACTAAAATTGTTGGGTCAGGCCTAAAGACATAACCAGGCCCGATCTGTACTCGAGGTCGGGCCCTAAAATCAGGCCCAGGCCTAAGCCCAAGCCCGCAAACATTGGGTAAAGCCCGACCTTTTTGGGACAGGCCAGGCTGGGTATCCAAAAATATCGGGCTCATTGCCATCTCTACCCACTGGTAGAAGTGTACCCTTCGCTGTGGCGAACAAGGTTCCGACAAACAATGGTTTGATTAAAACCATGGTGATGGAAGGCATACGTGACTTAATATATCTTATTTGAAGGTTTTTATATAATGTCTCACTAGTTTATTATCTTTGTTAGAATGTCATTATTTGGCATGTTATTGAACATTCAACCTTAGCATGCATTCTAAACAAAATAAAACGTGTCGGTACATGGCCGACTAAAACCGATTTCCTCGAGCCTAGAGGAATCGGTGGGTCAATCTAGGGGTTTAAAAGTAAATCTTGGGTCTTCAAGTTATTCCTCTTCGTAGCTCCTACGTTTCTTCTTCACGATCATTACAAATAATTTTATAATCAAAAACTTATTCTAATTTACATCAATAAAATAGAAACCTCACGTTACATAAGAGGGGAGTGAGATGAGGAGAAGAAATACATGGAGATTTAAGAGAGGGAGGCAGGACACGCAGATCTTATTTGTTTATAAAAATTACAAACAAACCCCAATAAACAATAAACAATAGGTCTAAGGCTCATGTACCGAGCACCATGCAATTATCAAACAAGAACATTGCATACATTAAAAAAAATCAATTTTTGAATTGGGTGGGTTGAATTATCAACTTACCACCTTAAACGTGCATAATAAATATTGACTTTAAAGGTTCAAAAACTACAATTTAGCCCCTGTGTGAAAAACGGAAAGCAAAAACGGAATAGTAGGTTTCTTGCCGCAGCAAAGAAATTCTTCGCCCCGGTGAAGTTCATGCACGCATGATCACTGTGGCGAAGTTTTATTTTGCTGTGGCGACCGTGAACTTTCAAAAAACACAAATCGTTCAAGAGAGATCTACTTTTCTGGAATTTCGCCACGGCGAAGATTTATTTCGCAACGGCTAACGCCGCAAAACAGTGAATCGGGCACAGTAACATCTTTTGTAATTTTTCACATAATGACATGGATCCAAATCAAATCGAATGCTTAAACATTCGACCAGGACACCAACCAACCAATACACATTCAATCAACACATTATTTAATCAATTGATTAATTAAGAGATTCAACATACAGAATTTTCCAGATTTAAAAACACTTCAAATCATGCAATAACATGTTATCAAACAAATATGCATGTTATCAAACATCAATTAAACAATATAATCTAATACCCGAGGCTCTAATACTACTGTAAGTAATTGATCTACCATACGCAGCGGAAAACAAAAATTCAATCGATAAATCAATTACCTTTCTTTGTCTAGATCCGAGTATAGATTATACCGTTTACATGTTTATAAACAAAAATCTGTATAAAGTAAATCCATTCAAGGATTAGAATAGTTACGTACGTTTGGAGGGTCCTTCGAATATCTTTGATTTCAGACAGGAACATTGTTCATGTACCGTTCACGGTTAATGTTCACGTGATTCTTCGCTAATCGATCCAAAGTAAGATCGCCCTGACGGAAGTCCACACGAAGATAATCCGCAGAACCCTTGATTATTTTGCTAGAACAATCAAGGGCTTCAAGAAACAAGAAAGAAGAACAAAAAAAAGTTTTCTTCTTGAGAGAGAGAGAGATAGGGTGGCTAGGGTTTTAATTGAATGAATAATTCTCTAATATTTTAATTTTAAGTTGCACTTATATAGTGCAACAATTAAAACCCTATTCCACTTAGGAATAGTCATGAGCTCCAATCCTAGTTCACCCTTGCAACCAAACACACTCTTTATGGTATTTTAATTAATTAATTATTATTATAATTAAAATCAATTAATATATATTAACATTTAATTAATAATAATAATTCATTTAAATATATACATAGATATATTTAAATATAATCTCACTAATTTAATTTTGATATTAAAATTAAATACAGGCAACAACCTCAGCAAATTTAATTGCACTGTGAGATTACCAAAATACCCTTTCGTCTTGAAAGACGAAAATACCCTTCTCACAAATTGATTCTAAATTATTTTAAGTGCGTGACCCGTTGCTCTCATCATATCGGCAATGTGAAGTATCACGACATTGGCCCCTAGCAAGGCATCATGGCCACTCGATAGATTCGGATTCAGCGAAACCGCAGCTGTCAATGGTATGGTTACGTGCAATCAAATCATTTCATCAACTGTTATCACATCAAGACTGAGGTACAGAAATAGTGTCAACCTCAGATATCCTCGACATGTTTGTATTCAGTTACTGAACAATGACAAGAATATTAAATTGGATTGAGCATCAACTCAATCCCACTGTAGCCAGATTTAGTGTCATTGCCATTTACTGAATTACCCAGTGAGATAACTTCTCCCTACCCAGAGTGGAATCCTTTGCGATCCACCATAGTCTCGATACTCTTCTTAATGTAGTCAATCACTACCGTATTGATAGCTCTGAATAGAACTACGTTGGGCTAGTGTCAAACTACACCAATTGGTGCACAAGGCTCTCCAGTGATCTCAAGTCTAAGGATCACATGCACCACCATCCGTTAGAGGATTTATTCCATAGACACTAGGGTTACCATCCATATGGAATCCTCTGGTAGGTATGTCCAGTGAACTTGCCTCTAGCCAACACCCATTTATTGCACCAGGTTATTGGCAAACAACCTTGACAAGTGAGATCAGTCACTGCCTTTCGACAGGATCGTTCAACGCAATGATAGCCTTACCGTATTATCTGTGTCCTTGGTCAGAATAATACTAGGGCTACGGACGTTTCTAGAATGACCACCATATGTGATTATAGGGTTCTCACTATCAAGATTTGAAACACTTGATACACTCGTCACGATTCTACCATCCTAATGACATATATCAATGCATATAATATGATTTACGTGATATAGTAGAATATGGCTTTTATTGATAAATAAACATTTATTACAAAGTCAATTTTACAATAATTGATTGGCTCTAGGGCACTACTCTAACAGGAACCACATCAAGTTTAGTAATGAACTTCTTGATCCAAACCGCCTATACGGTTGCAATAAACAATGTGTTATACTTAGCATCAATTGTAGAATCTACTGTAGCTCTATTGAGACAAAATATAAACCCGGATTGTAAGCGAAAGTCATATTTATCTGTTTGGAGATTAGCATCACTGTATCTTCTTACAATGAGCTCATCTTCCCCTCCATAATCCAAGATCATATCTTTAGCCCCTTTTTAGGTATTTAAGGATGTCCATTGACACTTATCCAATGTCACTCACTTGGATCTGATTGATATCTTCTACAACTTCTAAATGCACATAAGACATCAATCTGAGTACATAACACATTACTCACTAAGATCTTATTGATATCTTCTGCAAGTGCTTAATGCACATAAGATATCAGTCTGAGCATGCAATCACGGCATCGCTCTCTTGGATCTAATTGATATCCCCTACAGGTGCTTGATGCACATGAGACATCAATCTGAGCATAACGGATGGATCCACTTGCTAAAGCATGTGGGATCCTCTTCATTCTATCTCCCTTAATGTGTGGTTTAGGACACATATCCTTAAAGAGATAGACACTATGTGCCACCGGAAGAGATCCCTTCTTGGATTCTTCCACATTGAATCTCTTCAGTACCTTGTCTATGTACTCCGACTTGGGCTAAGCAAACTTCCTAATCTATTACGATAGATCTTCATTCCAAGAATGTAAGCTGCTTCTCCTAAGTCCTTTATGGAGAATCATTTGGATAACCAAGTGTTTACCGACTACAAGTTTGGTATATTATTCCCAATCAGAAGTATGTCATTGACATACAACACTGGGAATGCCACTGTGCTCCCACTCACCCTTTTGTAAACATAAGTCTCATCTTCGTTCTTGATGAAACCAAAGTATTTTATGACTTCATCGAAACGAATGTTCCAGTTCCTTGAAGCTTGCTTTAGTCCATAAATGGACCTCTGCAACTTGCATATCCTTTTAGCTTGTCCATCAAGAACGAAACCATCGGGATGTGCCATATACACATCCTCTTCAAGATTTCCATTCAAGAAAGCATCACTAACATCCCTTTGCCAAATCTCATAATCATGATATGTAGCAATCGCAAGCATAATCCAGATGGATTTAATCATGGCAACCGGCAAAAGGTTTCTTCATAGTTAATTCCATGAATTTATTTGAAACATTTAGCAACCAGTTGTGCCTTATAAGTATGCACCTTGCCATCTATGTCAGTCTTCCTCTTGAAGACTCATTTACACCCTATAGGTTTTACCTCTTCAGGTGAATTCACCAGAAACCATGATTAGTTCTGGTGCATAGAGTCCATCTCAGATTTTATGGCTTTAAGCCATTTAACAGAATTTGGATCCAATACAGATTCATTATAGGTTCTGGGTACATTGTCTTGATGGACCAGTACGTCACCATATTGAGTCACGAGATAATCGTATCTCTCTGGCTCATGGCGTACTCTCCCAGATCTACGTAGCTCTTGTGTTACCTAAGATGGTTCACTTTGATCCACAAGTTGTGGAGTAACCTCCTTCTGATGTTCAACCACTTCTAGTGGCACATCATCCCGTCTTTCGTCTAATGTATCTTGTGGTACTAGAACTTTATCGAGTTTTACTTTTCTCCCACTAGTACTTCTTAGGAAAAAATTCCTTTTCTAGGAAAACACCAGTATGAGCAACAAAAGGTTTTGTGCTATTCTGGATGGTAGAAATAGTATCCTTTAGTCTCCTCAAGATACCCCACAAATACATTTTCGCAAGATTTCTAGCCCAGCTTGTTCGAAGTCAATTTCTTGGCATAAGTTTCGCAACCCCAAATCTTTAGATAAGAGAAGTTGAGCTTTCACCCATTCTATTATTCATACAGAGTTTTATCTACAAACCTTGGCAGTACACGGTCTAGTGCGTGAGTCGTAGTCTCTAAGGCATAACCCCATAATTATATGGGTAGATTACAAAAACCTTATCATGGACGTAACTCCCACATTCCTTCAAGTATGTTTAACTCAACTTGCCACATTCGACGTAGATGTGACTTTGAGAATATTCTTATGGTCCATTTTTGAAAACATATTATTATGAAACAATTCCATAGAATATTATTTATACTAAAAGACAATAATCCATTAGTAAAACACTATTCTTACTTGTCCAAAGTGGACACAGAAAAATTATTTCTAGAAACTGAACAAATATCATAACAATCCACAATCCACAAGTTCCAAGTAACAAGCCCATAGGTAAAATCAGACAATAAGATCCTACAGCTAATGCAGCATCATGTGCTCTATCTCCAACTAGTAGGTCTACCTCTCCCTCGGCGAGCAATCTACTCTGCCGTAGTCCCTGTACATTAGAACAAATGTGAGTACCACATCCTATGTCACTGACCCAAGATGTTGACGGGAGAAGTTAATCTCAATCAAGAACATACCTGACGAAGAAGTAACATTTTTCTTCCTTTTTGCTAGAAAGGTCTTGCAATGTTTCCTCTAGTGGCTAGGATTCCCACAGTAAGGACAAACATCATTTCTATCTATAGCAGTTCCTTCCAACGACTTCTGAGCCCTTACCTTCGCACTTGAGTTGGCTTCAACCAACGTCAATGTTTCTGACATTCTCATGTCTGACTCGATAGCATTCAACATATCCAAAAGCTCGAAAAGGGTATTCTTCTTATCATCCTCAATGAAGTCATAGACAAATTGAGAGAAAGAATCTAGCAAAGACTGTAATATGAGGTCTATTGCTAAACCTTCATTAAGTCTGCATCCCAAAATCTCAAGCCTGTTCATATACTCGGTCAACTTGAGTATATGATCGCTAATTTTGGTACTCTCTTCCATCCTACATCTGAATAATGACTGAGACACCATATGCTTCTCATTTTTTTGAAGAAAATGAAGAATAGAAGCCAAGTCCATTCTCTGGCACTACTGTCGCGATAATGGTGTCATTGATGCAAGCACAATGTATCTAGTCATTTCTACTTTCGCATCATGTGTATGTTTCACATATACATACCCAGTCTCATGGATAGAACTATCAGCAGGCTCTGGTGACAAAGCCTACTGAATGGTGTATAATCTATTGCTTGACTGAAGTATATCGTTTATACTTCTATACCAGTCAACAAAATTCTCACCATTCCATTTCTCTCCCAGTTCGATGATTTGTTGCAGTGATATTTGGATCATTTTGCTCAATTAAGTGAAACTAAAAGTGCAGAATAAAGCAAAATTATTATCATGTTTATTTTTATTTAATAAGGCCTTTTATTAAATAATCACTCCCACTATTTTTCTCAAGCCAATAGCCCTCACTATTAACTCGGGAAAGCTTGTTGGCTTTCCTAGTGGACTAAGATCCCATCTAGCCCATTTCAAACCTTCGCTTTGGTGAACAAGCCAAAATGGGTTGATTAGGTAGGCCAACAAACTTAATCCATACCAGTTGATAGCTCCCACTACCAACCTCAAATCTGAATCAAGCCAACAAGTCAATCACACAATCCAACGGCCTAGCCATCATCCTTAATGGTGATTCCTAGTATTAGTAGAGTGTACACTACATGTCGTCACGTACATAACAAGTGTACTTCTCCACTATGCCTATGAAGTGTTTATCAATTTTCGCCTTGGTGAACAAGCAAAACTATCATTTTAAGTCAACCCATCACCATTAAGGAAAACTCCAATGAATTTTAAACTCCCACTGGTAGAAGTGTACCCTTCGCTTTGGCTAACAAGGTTCTGACGAACAGTGGTTTGATTAAAACCATGGTGATGGAAGGCATACATGACTTAATATACTTAAGTTGAGGGTTTTTATTTAATGTCTCACCAGATTATTATCTTTGTTAGAATGTCATTGTTTGGCATGTTATTGAACATTAAACTTTAGCATGCATTCTAAACAAAATAAAACATGTCGGTACATGGCCCACTAAAGCCGATTTCCTCGAGCCTAGAGGAATCGGTGGGTCAACATAGGGGTTTAAAAGTAAATCTTAGGTCTTCAAGTTATTCCTTTTCATAGCTCCTTCGTTTCTTCTTCACGATCATTACAAAGTATTTTTTTTTTTATAATAAAAAATCTTATTCTAATTTACATCGATAAAATAGAAACCTTGCGTTACATAAGAGGGGAGTGAGATGAGAAGAAGAAGTACATGAAGATATAAGAGAGAGAGAGAGAGAGAGAGAGGCAGGACACGCGGGTCCTATTTCTTTATAAAATTACAAGTAAACCCAAAATTACAAAAACATACCAAAGGTCTAAGGCTCATGTACCGGGCACCATGCAATTTCAAACAAGAACATTGCATACATCCAAAATTAACATTTTGAATTTGAGTGGGTGGAATTATTAAATTACCCTTCTTATATGTGTAGAATTATTATTGGCTTTATAGGGTCAAAAACTATAATTTGGCCCCCTGTGCGAAAAACAGAAAAGCAAAACGGAACAGTAGCTTTCTCGCCACAGTGAAGAAATTTCTTCACCGTGGCAAAGTTCATACACATATGGTTGCTGCGGCGAAGTTTTATTTCGCTGCAATAAACACCATAAACTTCCATAAAACACAAAACGTTCCAGAGAGATTTATGTCGCAGTTAAGTTTTATTTCGCCGCCGCTAGATCTACTTTTCCCGCAGTTCGCTGCGGCGAAGGTTTATTTCGCCGTGGCCAGATTCACTTTTTGCATCTCACCGCGGCAAAGTGTTATTTCGCACGGCTAACACTGCAAAACAATGAATCGCACAGTAACCTTTTTTGCAGTTTTTTCACATATCGATATGGATGCAAATCAAATCGAATGCATAAGCATTCGACCAAGACATCAACCAACCAATAAGTCATTCATCAACACATCATTAGTCAATTGATCAATTAAACCAATCAATACACAAAATCCATCAGATTCATGAAAACATATTATGCAAAAAATATTATCAAACAAATCATGTTATCAAACAGAATGATTAAACAAAATAATCTGATACCCAAGGCTCTGATACCACTGTTAGCATGTGATCGGATTTACGCAGTGGAAAAACACAGTTTTAAAACAAATAAAACCGATCATATGCTTTAATCCCAAGTCTGGGTACAGATTATAATGTTTACAAGTTTTGCATTACAACAATATGATAAATCCATTCAAGGATTTCGAATGCTTACACATGTTTGGAGGCTCCTCCGAATATCTCTGATTATGCTCACAAATACTGTTCATAGCATTGTTCATCGGCTACAATTCACCAAACACTGTTCACGTGATTCTTCGCTAATTGATCCAAAGTAGGATCGCACTTATGATAATCCACACTAAGACAGTCCGCAGAACCCTTGATTATTTTGCTAGAACAATCAAGGGCTTCAAGAATCAAGAAAGAAGAACAAGAAAAATATTCTTCTTCACTCAATAGTGTAACGTGAGAGAAAGAGACAGAGATGGGGTGGCCAGGGTTTCTTATTATTGAATAATTCTTGTTTCTTTTAATTTTTAGTTGCACTTATATAGTGCAACAATTAAAACCCTATTCCACTTAGGAATAGACATGGGCTCCAACCCTAATTCACCCTTGCAACCAAACACACCGTTTATGGTATTTTAATTAATTAATTATTATTATAATTAAAATCAATTAATATATATTAACATTTAATTAATAATAATAATTCATTTAAATATATACATAGATATATTTAAATATTATCTCACTAATTTAATTTTGATATTAAAATTAAATACAGGCAACAACCTCAGCAAATTTAATTGCACTGTGAGATTACCAAAATACTCTTTCGTCTTGAAAGATGAAAATACCCTTCTCACAAATTGATTCTTAAATTATCTTCTAAGTGCGTGACCCGTAGGCTCCTCATCATATCGGTAGTATATAGTATCATGACTAACACCAATTAATTGTCTCACTACACATAGACCAAGATTGGCCCCTAGCAAGGCATCATGGTCACCCAATAGATTCGGATTCAGCGAACCCGCAGCCTATCAACGGTATGGTTACTGTGTAATCAAATCATTTCATCAACCGTTATCTCAGCGAGACTGAAGTACAAAAATAGTGTCAACCTCAGATATCCTCGACATGTTTGTATGTTACTGGACCAATGACAATAATATTAAATTGGATTGAGCATCAACTCAATCCCACTGTTGTCATAGATTTAGTGTCATTGTCATTTATTGAATTACCCAGTGAGAAAACTTCTCCGTACCTAGGAGTGATGAATCATTTGTCTATCCACCATAGTCTCGATACTCTTCTCAATGTAGTCAATCACTACTGTATTGATAGCTCTGAATAGAACTACGTTGGGCTAGTGTCAAACTACACCAATTGGTGCACAAGGCGCTCCAGTGATCTCAAGTCTAAGGATCACATGCACCACCATCCGTTAGAGGATTTATTCCATAGACACTAGGGTTACCATCCATATGGAATCCTCTGGTAGGTATGTCCAGTGAACTTGCCTCTAGCCAACACCCATTTATTGCACCAGGTTATTGGCAAACAACCTTGACAAGTGAGATCAGTCACTGCCTTTCGACAGGATCGTTCAACGCAATGATAGCCTTACCGTATTATCTGTGTCCTTGGTCAGAATAATACTATGGCTACGGACGTTTCTAGAATGACCACCATATGTGATTATAGGGTTCTCACTATCAAGATTTGAAACACTTGATACCCTCGTCACGATTCTACCATCCTAATGACATATATCAATGCATATAATATGATTTACGTGATATAGTAGCACTATGGCTTTTATTGATAAATAAACATTTATTATAGAATCAATCTTACAATAATTGATTGGCTCTAGGGCACCTACTCTAACAAAGTGCAGGACGGACGATTTCAAAGCAGACTCCCCATTCATTGGATAGAGAAGATCACCAAGATTTCGTGATCCGCTGCCGAACTTATTCCAATTCCAAGATCTCGGATCGAATCGGTATATCAATATTACTAAAAATTTTATTTAATAAAAGTAAGAATGGGTCAATTGGGTGCTAGTTACAACTTGGAAGTCTAAGGTCCCGAATTCAGATATTGACAAATTGCCCTTCTTCGTTCAAAGTGACTCAAAGACATACTATTACAAATTTGCTCAACGAGTAAATGACATGTTCCCGCCCAAAGGTTCACGAAATGGTAAGTTCTCGTCATTCGCTTCATGAATTTTAGATTTCCACTTTTAAATTAATAGAAAATCATTTAATGTAAAGGTGAAAAGGTAAAGTGGTCATTTCAGATTTTCACTTTTAAATTAATATAAAAACATTTAATGCAAAGGTGAAAAGGTAAATTATTCATTTGTACGGTACTAAATTTGAAATAAAAATAAAAATTTCAATATAACTCTTCACATCTCAAATTTCTCTCACAATCACCCTCTCTCTAAAACTATTTCTCTTATGTCGCTTCTCTCTACCTCCCTCAACCACAGCCTCTCATTTCTCTCCCTAACAAGCAGCCACACTCCTCTCTCCCTCTCTAACCCACAGTCGCCAACCCTCTCACAATCACCAGCCACTATGGCCTAGTCGGCTCCTGTAACTCCTCAATCTCATGGTGAGCCGTGACAACACGAAGCGCGCGCATGGGTGTGCTTGCCTACACGCATGAGTGAGTCCGTTGGGCATGCGCGCGGTGTGTTGGGTGTTGGGCGCGCACGTAGTGTGTTGTGTTTTGGCTGGAGAGGGTTGGGTGAGGTATTTCTTTGAACAAGTGGTGGGTGTGTTCTGGAGAGGAGAGGTTCTGTTGATGGGGGTTTTTCGGTGACCAGTGTTCACACAACAATCACAATAATACACAACAATCACAATAATACACAACAACACAACCAAAGGTGAAGGAGGATGGGGGTTTTCAAGTAGATTGGGGTCACAAAACACGATTGTCGTGTGGCGACGGGCGCAATTCGCGAACGGCAAAAGGTGACTGGGGATAATCGATGAGGTAATGGGTTTTGATGAGGAAAGGATGTGGGTTCAAGGGGTTGTGACAAGGGTGGTTTCTGATGCCAAAATTGACCAGAATTAGGCCAAAAAGATGGGAAAACGCACGAAGGAGTAGTTGGATTCTCGAATTGTTTTAGTTTTTGGATCTAGGGTGTTTTGATTTCAAAGTATGAAGTTTCAATCTAGGTTTGATGTTGGTCATGGCGGCTTCGGTGATAGTTGATAGAGTTTCTGACGGTAATGGTGATGGTAATGGCATTGGCTGGGCGGTTGGAGACCAGAATGATGTGAAGGTTAAAGAAGAGGATGTTATTGAAATAAATCTAAAAGTAAGATGGTTATTTTTAATTCTATTAATTTGGGGGTTATAAAGTAATTTATTAATTCATTTATCAAGGGCAGTATGATAATAACATCTACGCTTGTGTCAAAACCTAAAAATCGTCATAGTATTAATTTAAGGGTGAGAATCTAAAATTTATAAAAACAATGAAAACTTGCCTTTTCACCAAACCCTAAGTGAGAATATGTTGTCTACTCTTACTCACCGATAAAACTACGCTTCACTATCACTTATGTTCCCACTTCTCACATGCAACATTTTTTGGGTATGTGTAATTATAAATATTTATTTACTGTGATCCTGCCGATAATGAAGTCTTGTTTTTAAGCAAAATCAATGATCACAACAGAAATCTACCAGGTGAACATATAAATCATCAACTTTGATAAGCGAAATCCATTGATCACTAATGATGTACAAATCCAGAGACTGGTTCAAGAAAAGCATGATTGAGTTCAAGCTAATACTAGATACAAGGCTTGAAATTAAAAACAATGTCTGAGAAATTTGTTCTTGTATACCGATGCCAGCATCATGAGCCAAGGACAATTTGTTCAAAGCTTAGCCAGCAATCCATCCCTTACAGGTTTTGCAACTCCGCTGTCTTTGCCATCGTTGTCTTTGGAATCCAATTCACAGGCACTTGGTGGTACATCTACTGCAGGAGAGCAATTAAAAAATCCATGCGGCTGCACATACGCATATCAACAGCATTAGTTTACAACAACTCTGTCATTTTAGATTTACAATGCCAAGTTCAATTAAAACCTGCTCATAAGAACACTAGATATCCATTAGCAACCGGTTAAACAAATACAAATAGAGCATGGATCCATTGAATACATTAGAAAGCATCAGACTTTATCTCATTATGTGGAGCAATCATATTCATATTTATACTATCACAGAGGTCTAATCAAGGGTATTGCTGAAAAAGATGAACTATAACTAGGTAATTACCATCAGCATGAAACCAATATGCTCCACTGGCATAACAGGCCAATCTTCCAGCCGAGGAATATGTGTGACTCCAAATACATACCTGTTATAAAACCAATCAATTATTAACATGCAGGCAAAACAGCAATCGAGCAAACACATAAACTTAAATAAAACAATGCAAAGAAGAAAGTAAACATACTTCTTCAAAAACTTAGGTCCTTCAAACAATAACCCAACCACTATTGTGTTCTAACGAAAATTTCTGACATGGATAAAGTTTGTGCCACCATGCTTATGATATTCCAAGAAGTAGCAAGGGAGATTTAATTTTCAAATGATATGTCCATATGTTACATAGAATATAGCTGTTTGTATGATAAATTCAAAAAAGAAACGAGAGAAGATATATTCAACGAACCAGAGAACTACATCAGCTTCTTCTAGCGGTCGATTCTGCTCCACCCATGCAGGCAATCCTTCACCAATACGTGGATTTTGATTAGGAAACTCTCCTCCTGGAAACATTTCGCCTCGCGCATATGGGGTAACCCAGAGATTATGCTTCAGAAAAGCAGCTCTTCTAAAAAGAGTGGCATCAGGACCAGCTAATGGCAAACAATTTGAACCAGGTACCAGCTTATACCCAGTTAGCTGACCAGTCCTATTTACAGTTCTTGTATTCCTCACCTAGAGTACAATATAAAATGCAGTCAGTCAATACTCTAATTAGATAATTGCAAAATGGTTATGGAAAAGCAAGATACAAGTACAAGATACAAGTAACCTTAAGTCATCATAGTTTCAAAAATTAAGATACAGCTCATAATCTTCCATCAACATGCTATACAAAGCAATGGCCAAAAATTGTAAAAGTAACAGAAACGGGACACAATTCAGAATATAATACTAATAATAAATAAATAATGGAAGAAGCAGAAGCAATCCAATAAGTACATGATGCAAACACAAACAAGATTTGTTTCCAGACACCTTATTTTATGCAGTATTCAACATTTCTCATGTAGACAACATAGAAAACTATCTGGGTGACTAATACAGGATGGAATTTTAAACATGGTAAAAAAGTAATCAATTGTGAGATTACTTTAACACCCAGAATCAATAAGCAGAAAAACTTTACAATGCGGATAGAAATGCCTTACAATCCAGTGCCGAGCAGTCAGGGGACTACAATCACGCATTGCTTGCTTTTCAGATCTAAGCAGAGTCTCTTCAGCATAGAATGCATTATTGTGAACATTACTGCCCCCAGGTTCCTCAACTTTAACATTCACCTCAACAACCTAAAATCAGTGGAAAATTAACATGTAAGACCCGGTATTATAATGTACTGAAAAGCGTAAACAACATAGTCCTATGGACAAGAATACACAAACACATACAAACATATACAAGCATGCATGTATTTATATATATTCGATGGTACATCGATGTCTTCAAAAAGGACAAGTGGTAGTCACAGAATAAACCACTATGGTAATATAAAGAACTGAGAAGATATCATGTGAATTTAAGTTCCTGACAGGAACACATTTGGCGGTTTAGATGAGAAGCCACATTGACCACAGCATCTAAATATGTGTTATTTGGATTCTCATCTCTTTTTTGCATAAGGGTCAATCTGCAAGTGGATTGACATGTTAATTCCAATCGTAGACGCAGGTTCCACCAATAATTCACTAACAAATATATAAAACACAGCAATATGGAACCAGAAATGAAAACTGAATTTCAAAGTGGTTTACCTGATTCAAAGCTTCACCGGGTTTACAGTCAATAGCCATGTCCATACGGGCCACAAAGAAGTGCTGATGAACTGGAGCATACAAACCTGGTGCAATCATTGTACCATATTTTCGGGATTCTCCAGGTTGCAATGCCCCTAAGCTAAGAATTCCGGTAAGTTTGACTTCAGCTTCAATTTTTCCATCCTGTAACAACATATAACCAATATTATCAACTCAATCTTTCCAAGAAGCATGCATAATATCAACTGACATGGGTATAACAACAAGATTGGCAGCAAGTTTAGCAGTAAAAGAGGGTGAAAAATAAATGAAAAGAGATGCAAGAAGCTCAATAAAAGGGGACCGGGCAAATAAACAGATCTCATATGCAAGGAGAGTGACTTTCAGCTTGCCTGATAAAAGTGCCAGTAGAATCCATACTCATAGTTAGCCACAGTACATATAAATGACACTGTCAGCCGTCTAGACCTTCGAACTTCTGCCAAGCCAGTTCTCCAATCTTGATGCTTCCATAGAATCCCATGATCCTCTTCATGCAAACATACACAATTTTCAATTGTTTCAACACCTCCTGTATAATTTGTAAAGTGGGCATCAAAGTATTTGATGTGGCCCAAACAATCACATCCCTGTAAAAGGACATTTTTAGCACCACTTTGGAACGAAGATGTCAAAAACTACAAAATACACTAACTAGAAAACGATCTACATACCCTTTTAAGAGAATGTGCATTTTTCCCAAGGCCATCTTCCCCCGCATCGAATGCATTTTTTCTGTAGTGTGGTTCATTGGGATCTCCATAAGGCACAACCATCTCAACAAAACTCAACCTATGGGCAACGGATCTTCGACCCCGGCTACCATCAATGTATGCAACAGAATGTATAACCAAACCCTCCCTAGGAGTGAAACCGATGCGGAAATTCCACTACCAAAAAAAAAAAAAAAAAAAAAAAAAAAAAAAAATGCTTACGATATAGTAAAGCACATTAAGAAAACAGTTTAATGAAACCAAGATCTACCTTCTGCCATTGTACAAAATTCCCATGAACACGGAAGCTTGGACCTTCAGGTTGAACAATTCGTAAAGGCTTTACATCACTACGATCAACGCCACCTCTTGTTTCACCACGGGTATAGTTCCTCAATGGATCAGCTGGAGGCAGCGGAACAAGTTTACGGTCTTCAAATTCAATCAAAACCATATTTTGCATATCAACAAGTACATAGATGCCTTCAACTGGGCGAGCATAACCATTCTCCATTGGGCAATCACTCTCAGTTCTACAGAATATAAGAGGTTTAGCGAGTCTTCTGTTAGGGGCATCAGCATCACTGAAATACCCAACACACCTGTGGAAAGTGTAAAACATGTTATAAATAAAACAGGATTGTTCAATAAAGCAACTAACTAACAAAACTGCTGGGGAATAAATCTAACTAACCAGGCATCAACCATTACAAGATCCATGTCTTCAATACCCCTTCTCTTCATTGCTTCCTTAAATGGAGGAAAGGCTTTCACAACAGCTTCACATTGAGCATATTCCTCGGCATCCTGATGAGTTGAACAAAAGAAATCAAGCATAATTGTTTTAACAAATATGACTATTATTCCCACAACCATCCCCCAAACACCACCCAGAAAATAAAAGACAAAAAAGCTATCTGCCCAGTTTGGTAAAAGCAATTCATTAACAGCCATAACCTGAAATTACAGACGGCCTTATTGCATGCCATATGAACCAAACTCAATCTAGATTTTTCCAGGTTTGACAACCTACTTTTTATTACTGAGACCAAGATTTGTTATAAGGAAACAAAGAATGAAAAGAGTAAGAATTAAGGTTTTTAAAACTGTAACCAATTAGTATAAATGAGGGTGAACAATTCAACCAACTAATTTATAATGTCCGTGAGGTTAACCGGAAGGAAATATGATCCAAGCAGTAGCTCCTAATCATGCTACTAAACAACCTAAAAACCTGACCCCACATTTCAAACAGTAGACTTCCTCTCAAGGACATAATTTATGAACAAAGTCAAAATATTATCATAGAAATTACATTTTCCAGAAAATTTGATTCCTTCAATCCAATTAGAAAATGTCTAGTACTAGTCACACAAAACTTACATGAATAATCTTCTGAAAATTATATAGAATGTACAATTTTGATATCTTTACCCTGTGATTATTTTAAACAACAGAAAGTCCAGTTTGAAAGAAGATAATTCAGAACTGAAATCTTCAGGAAAACTTAACGCCATAAGTTTGGACATAAGAGTCAAATCAAGATCAAATTACTTGAAGAAGGACATACCATTGAAGGCTGAACATCTGGAATAACATGCGATGATACAACTTTTCCCCTATGATGTCCACCTCGAGTGAGTGCATGTACTTGTGATAACTCAACAACCCATACACTTGTCTCATTTAACTTTTTGTTGTATACAACAAGTCTAGCTCGCCTAGGAGGGAGCTTGCTGGGAATTAGAGGACCGCCTTTGGTTCTAGGAAGCAGTGATGGTTGGAATGGGGGGAAGAAATAGGCATCTGCTAATGCAACAACATGTTTATCAGGTTCCAAGAGAACCACTTCAAAAAAACGCATGCTATCTCTGACCTGCAATGAAAAGTAGTTGTTAGCTCCTCATTTCAATAGTAAAATCAACAACAAACTGCTAAAAGAACCGATCAAATGAACTTCTTGTTACAGAAGCAAATCTTCTAAAAGAGTATTAACCTCTGGAGTGGCTCCAGCAGCCCTGACAGTGGCCACTGCAACAAAAATTTCAGCCGGAGTCAAAGGGTCCAAAGGATGGCTGGTTTGAGGCCTAGGCATGACTGATATTCCTGCATATGCAAAGTGACAAACTTAATCAATCAAGAGGTATAAGTGAACAAACTATGCGAGAGAATATTTATCTGCATCCCAATTCGACAAATTCCTATGCAAATGCAAGTAAATTCACCATCCATTCTGAGGGGGAAAAAGAAAGTGCGCATAAAAATACTGACCTCAACTAACATATGCAATTATCAATCAAGTAGACATGCCAATAATATATACGGTATTCTTTTCCTTTATTAATTTAAACATAATAAAAGAACAAAGTTTTACCTCATCGAATACGGAAGGGTCAAACCATTTCTAATTTTATTTTTAAAACTTATCATTTCAAGAAACCAATTTTATAATACAGGAATTGATTTTGATACGAGATAAATAATCAAACTAAAAGAATATTCTAGCACCACATAAGGAATAAATACACGTAAAAACATGAGAACACAATCCAACATACAGATAACGAGTGACAAAAGAAATCTCACATCAAGATCATCCAAAAGAATGATCAAAACAAACATTATAACAAATAAAACACAGACAAGAAACGAGAAAGAATGTACCTTTAGAAGAAAGGTTTGCGGGAGGTTCAGAAACAGAATCAACAGGGAGAATCAGAGAAGCGATGGAAGCGTTGTTTGGAGGTTGATCACTGGAGGCAACAGTCCAATCTTGCACCAGAGAAACAGAGGCGGCAGCCTCTCGAGGGAGGGAAGAAGAAAGCGTCGTCTTTTGCGCAGTTGAGGCCATTGCAAAGGGTTAGCAAGCTCACTAAATCCACCGTAGTAACTCTCTTTAAAATCTTTTGACATACAGCCAGCAAATTCCCTTCTTTGCTCTCCTCTCAACAATCTCTCCAAAACACAAGTTTCTTTNACAACCTAAAAACCTGACCCCACATTTCAAACAGTAGACTTCCTCGCAAGGACATAATTTATGAACAAAGTCAAAATATTATCATAGAAATTACATTTTCCAGAAAATTTGATTCCTTCAATCCAATTAGAAAATGTCTAGTACTAGTCACACAAAACTTACATGAATAATCTTCTGAAAATTATATAGAATGTACAATTTTGATATCTTTACCCTGTGATTATTTAAAGCAACAGAAAGTCCAGTTTGAAAGACGATAATTCAGAACTGAAATCTTCAGGAAAACTTAACGCCATAAGTTTAGACATAAGAGTCAAATCAAGATCAAATTACTTGAAGAAGGACATACCATTGAAGGCTGAACATCTGGAATAACATGCGATGATACAACTTTTCCCCTATGATGTCCACCTCGAGTGAGTGCATGTACTTGTGATAACTCAACAACCCATACACTTGTCTCATTTAACTTTTTGTTGTATACAACAAGTCTAGCTCGCCTAGGAGGGAGCTTGCTGGGAATTAGAGGACCGCCTTTGGTTCTAGGAAGCAGTGATGGTTGGAATGGGGGGAAGAAATAGGCATCTGCTAATGCAACAACATGTTTATCAGGTTCCAAGAGAACCACTTCAAAAAAACGCATGCTATCTCTGACCTGCAATGAAAAGTAGTTGTTAGCTCCTCATTTCAATAGTAAAATCAACAACAAACTGCTAAAAGAACCGATCAAATGAACTTCTTGTTACAGAAGCAAATCTTCTAAAAGAGTATTAACCTCTGGAGTGGCTCCAGCAGCCCTGACAGTGGCCACTGCAACAAAAATTTCAGCCGGAGTCAAAGGGTCCAAAGGATGGCTGGTTTGAGGCCTAGGCATGACTGATATTCCTGCATATGCAAAGTGACAAACTTAATCAATCAAGAGGTATAAGTGAACAAACTATGCGAGAGAATATTTATCTGCATCCCAATTCGACAAATTCCTATGCAAATGCAAGTAAATTCACCATCCATTCTGAGGGGGAAAAAGAAAGTGCGCATAAAAATACTGACCTCAACTAACATATGCAATTATCAATCAAGTAGACATGCCAATAATATATACGGTATTCTTTTCCTTTATTAATTTAAACATAATAAAAGAACAAAGTTTTACCTCATCGAATACGGAAGGGTCAAACCATTTCTAATTTTATTTTTAAAACTTATCATTTCAAGAAACCAATTTTATAATACAGGAATTGATTTTGATACGAGATAAATAATCAAACTAAAAGAATATTCTAGCACCACATAAGGAATAAATACACGTAAAAACATGAGAACACAATCCAACATACAGATAAAGAGTGACAAAAGAAATCTCACATCAAGATCATCCAAAAGAATGATCAAAACAAACATTATAACAAATAAAACACAGACAAGAAACGAGAAAGAATGTACCTTTAGAAGAAAGGTTTGCGGGAGGTTCAGAAACAGAATCAACAGGGAGAATCAGAGAAGCGATGGAAGCGTTGTTTGGAGGTTGATCACTGGAGGCAACAGTCCAATCTTGCCCCAGAGAAACAGAGGCGGCAGCCTCTCGAGGGAGGGAAGAAGAAAGCGTCGTCTTTTGCGCAGTTGAGGCCATTGCAAAGGGTTAGCAAGCTCACTAAATCCACCGTAGTAACTCTCTTTAAAATCTTTTGACATACAGCCAGCAAATTCCCTTCTTTGCTCTCCTCTCAACAATCTCTCCAAAACACAAGTTTCTTTCTTTCTTTCTTTCTTTATTTCTTTCTCTCCAAGAAACAAACAAACAAACCAACAAACTACAACAGCAATAGAGAGAGAAAGAATGTGAAGAGAGTGATTCAAGGAGACTGAGAGAGAGAGAAAGCTCTAATGTGCTAATTTGCAGAGTTTAGGGTCATATATACTGGGAAAGTGCAGCAAGCCACGTTCAAATTGACAACTTGTAATATTTTACTTTTTTCATTTTTTCATTTTTTTTCTTTTTTCTTTTTTTTAAGGGGATAAGTCAAGACTTGGATTTATTACCTTTTATTTTTATAAAAATAATTATATTTTATTTTATTTATTTATAAAACTGTGGGCTTATCAAAGTTACTAGTAATAAGATAAGTGGTTGGAGGTGATAGGGCGATCTGCATCTGCTACTGGTGAAAGCACCAAAATGTTAAGTATTTTTATTTTTTTCTGATAAGGCCTAAAAATATCTCAACATTTATTACAAGGACTTGTAGGAATATGATGTAACAAACATCACCCCAGTTTTTGCACATTTCCTGCTTAAATCAAATCAACAATGACCCACAACCGATTACTCCTTTTTGTTATTTAGTGAAATTAATTACCACTACTTTCATACGACAATACAAGTGAAAGAAACAAAACCCAGGTGCTATTTCAGGGAGGTACATCTGATCTTACAATTAAATTAACATTTTAATTCTATTATTTCTACCCACCACCGACCTGCATTCATAGCTATTTTGAGTTTTTGGGTTTAAATTTTAAAGTCACTTATCACAATAATATTATAGTTTACTTGATCAATTAAGTTTATAGGGTATTTAATAGACTCTAAAAATTAGTTAAAATATATGTAAACTAGATCGGACACCCCAATTATAATAATAATAAGAGAGAGGACAAGTTTTGATGATGAAGAGGAAGATTGCAGTAGGTGATTTTGATAAGTTATCAAAGGATATGCAAGGCAAGGACATTATCAATGGCGTCAAATAGGTATGATTAATTAAGAGTTAAGTTGGGTTTTTAAAGATAATAATTTCAAAGTTAATGACAGTCTTAATTCCCGTATGGGCCGTATCAGATTTGGATGTACGTGCAAGTCATTCTCAAATGTGGAACCAATTAGACACCCACTTGAAAATGATGCATTTTTGTTTTTTTTTAATCAAAGCTGACTCATCTTTCTCTACCTACCTCCACAATCCTGTATTAATAAGTTTTTATAATTAAAATATACCCAATATTTATACTTTCATTTATAAAGTTTAGCAAAGAAATGGGATGAGAAGGGAGGGAGACTCATTGTCATTGTGAGAATTGAAAATGCACGGTGGCCACATACTGATAACCAATATGAAATATAGATAAGAAAAAGTTAAGTCTCTTATTTATAATCGACCCTACCACTATACTAAAGGAAAAATCAATCACAATCAATCATCATGTCAACTTTTAAACAAAAACCATTCTCAAACAAAAGGAAAAGAAAATCTATCTAAAGCTTAGACAAAGCTATCACAACTTTTTTTATGTTGTTTTAAAGTAATTTATCCTTAAGTCACAAAACACTCTATAAATCTAATAATTAAGGCAATTATACAAATATGATAGATACATATCCTACGATCAAACATAAAACCTCTTGAAATATACTAATCATAGTGGAAGATTTATGGTGTCACTGACATTATTATTATTATTATTATTATTTTATATGGTTTGATTTTTGGGCGATCAAAGAAACAATAAGCCATTTTTTTTTTTTTGTTATGTAGCCAACCTTAAATTTTGACGATTAGTTGAATTTTAGCGTATATATGACATATATAGCCTCTAGTTTCGGGTCCTTCCATTTTGGGCGGTACCCGAAAAGCCAACCGTTATATGTTTTGTATAAGGCATTGTGGGTGAAGGTTGGTTTCACTTGTCATTAATCGCTTATAGAAGCCCATAATTTGAAGTGATGAGTAATAAATGACGAATTGAAATAATTAAGATAGCTCCACTTCTAGGATACCTTACTAGAATTGGGTTCACCTAAGTATTAGGCAACTTACAAGTTTGTTTTTTTTTTTTTTTTTTTTTTTTTTTAACTTGGGGTACCCTTATTAGCAATAAAAGGGAATCGAACTTATGACTTTTTGAGTAATATATTTAAAAATTGTTATCATATCACTCAGTCATCCAAGGGTGATTGATAATATATCTAAGAGTTTTTATTACACCACTCACCTATGGTGGTTTGTAATACACTTAAGAGTCTCTATCACACCACTCAATCACCCAAGGGTGATTTTTATAAGTTATTTTGGTTTTGGGTATAAATTTATTAAGTTGGGTTTCTTGATAAAAATAAAATGAAATTGCCATAGTTGTCCTACAAATAGTGGGTGGCTTAGCTAGATGTCATATTTTACCTTTAATAATAATTATAATTTGCAAAATTGTACAAACCATGTTCATCCTTTATGTAAGTGGACTATATTCTAAGCATACTATAAGTCTGGACAATTTATGTGAATATAATAATTAAACGTTGCTATCAAACACGGTGAATTTATTTTGTGCCAGTCATTTGGTTCAACGCATTGACCAGACCAGACCCCTTATTTACGGATTGGGCCATGTCAAATAAAGTGTATTTTTCACTACTTTTGTGTGTGTGCGCTGTACAATATACTTCCATTAATTTGACCCTAAGTAAACATGAAGAAAAGCTAAAAAGTAAAAGTCAAAAAAATTATCTTTTCTCTTTTGGATGGGTTTAATATGTAATATTTTTTAAATTTAGCATATAATGATGTTTGGTTGGTTTGTAAAAAAATATTAAAACTTACATAAGGTAATCTAATTTTGTGGTCGTGGCTGAAAACGGCCTTATCGGCACACGATCGGCTAAATCCAATCGATCATGTGTCATTACGATAACTGCCACCATCAGCCGACGGTAGTCTTGAGTGGTTGGGGGTATTTTGTTAACTTTTAAACTTTTTTGTGGCTAAGGTGTTTTAGCTAAATTTTCAAATATGGGAGGTTGGGCTAATGATTATTTGGTAGACATTTGAGAACAATTGTGTCTGAAATGGTATTTAATTAAAGGCAAAATATGTATAAAAATCATATTACTTTGGTAATCTTTTAATAACACCTCCCTGTGGGGTATCTAATTAGCCCCTGTAATATTTTATTACTTACAAAGCAAACAATAGAATCTTGCAAAATAAACAGAGATTACTCCCGTTATCTTATATGACCCCGAGCCAAACAAACCCTGATTGTTATTTAGGGTGCGGTTGATTCTAAAAATATTGTATTATTAGGAATGTTATATTAATAGAAAGACGAAGCCATGTTATGATGACTGGGGTTGGTGACCCCACTCAAAAATTATTTTTCGTTAGTGTAGTTTGATATTTTGCTTTTAACTCTCTTGTATTAATTTTTCTTGATTTGACCCCCTCGTTTATTTTTTCCCTCTTATATTTTTATTACATTATTTTTAACTTATCCCCTCTAAAATTCATTCTTGGGTCCGACCTTAGTAAAGATTTTGGAAGTAATAATATATAATAAAATATAAAAGGGGTATGTATGTTAAAAGATGCACGTATTGGCTAGTTTGGTTTAGGGTTGAGAAAAGAAGTATGTTAATGATATGGGAAAACAAGTATTAAGTCAACCTGGGACTAAGCATGCTTAACACATGATTATCGGATAACAAGTAGTATCAATTCAACCTTATGATAACAATTAGGGTGCGTTTGGTTCATTATTCTGATACTTTTTAAAATAATATTTAAAAAAAATTAAAATTGGGTGGTTATTACGAGGTAGAATTTAAAAATTAACAAAAACACCCCCTATGTTTATTAATTTACTAAACACCCTTGTAATAAAACATTAAAAAAAAACAAAAACACCCCCACCTACCCATTAAATACTAGCAATCAGTCACTACCGTCGGAGGGTGGCCAGAATTGATGTATCGGCGCACGACGGGCTGGATTTGGTCGGCCGGTCGTGCGCCAATGTGACATTTTTCAGTCAGATCCACTGTAGATCTAGCCGAAAAAGATCAGATCTACGGCTAGATTTGACCATTGATGGTCAGATTTGGCTGCATTTGGTCGTCAACTACGGCCAAAGGCATGGTCATCGTTCATGGTCAACGATGGTCAAAGATCTGTCCATTAACGGCCAGATACTTGGTCATAGATCTGGCATTTTCCAGTCATATCCACGATGGATCTGGTCGAAAAAGGATAGATTAGCGCACTATCGGCTGGATCATACCAGATTTTGGCTACCTTCCGATGGTGGGGTCGAAGTCTGGCAAATGTGGGTTGGTGGAGGTGTTTTGTCTATTTCTAAACTTTTTTTTTTTTTTTAGTTAAATTAACAAACTTAGGGGTTTAAAAAAATTGATAAAAATAGAATAGTATTTTCAGAATAGGAAAACAAATGTGTATTTTAGATAGAGGAAAAATTGAGAAACAAACACACCCTTAATAATTCGACATAGGATTATGCATGCTAACTTATGATTTGTAAACTTTGATTGTGCTTTCAAAGAGAGAGAGACTTCAACACCCTTGGAGTTTTGGTCTATACTACAAGTCTACAACTGGTCAAGTTCTTGTCGTTTAAATCCCCACTAAACTTAGCAGGCGATTATGAATGATGGTTAAATTAGTGTTAGACTACACTTAAATGACAAAACTACCCCATTTTTGCTCTCATTCTTTATCAGCTTTTCTTTGCGGCCAAACAAGCAGTATACATAATTTTCCTAGAATCAACTAATTGATTTACACGCAACACATAATCACATGAAGCATGAAACCCATCAACTTTTGCAACAACCTCCACAGATTCAATGTAACACCACCGTAGGCCATAGCCATCTCCTCTCTCTATTTCCTTCTCTTTAAAAAGAAATTCGCTTTTTTTTTTCATTTAAAAAAATAATTAGTTTTATTTAAAATAAATAATAATTAAAATTTTCATTCATTTTTTAGAAATAAGAATATAGAAATTTATTAACAATTGTATTTCATCTCATATAATTTCTTTATATTGAAATAACTGTAATTTATCAAATACAATGATATATTTATTTTCTAGTACGTTTGTTTTGAATATATGTGTGTAAGCATATAAACTTTTCTGACTTTACCCAAAATAAACATTTTTCATGTACTATACTTTAGGTAAACACACTAATAAAAAATTAATGGACATCTAATTCGTTACATATTAATAGTCACACAATAATAAGTTAACCAAGTTTTAACACCATAAGTCACATTTATACGCATGTTTATGTGTAGGCAATTATAAATTCAATCAAAATTGTTTAATGATATAAGGTTATTTGAATTATAATGTTAAACTAGTGGCTTTATGTGATCAAGTATCACTTTTTAGGACACCTCATTTAAGAGTTTCAAAATGAGTTTTTATTCTTATAAAATGTCATACCAATTTGTTTAACTTATGCCTAATTTGATCTTTCAAGAGAATAACCATTTTATAATTTTTACTCATTACTGATTGTCCCAATATATTGATATTCCAAAAAACAAAAAAAAAAAAAAAATCTATAATAGATTACTTATTAAAAAATGTTTCATAAACTAATGGCCACTGGCCAACCGAGGAAGAGACGAAACTGTCGACACCATCCCGTAAATCTGTCGAAGATTCAAAAGAACCTAATCCACTAACCAAGAATTGTGGCTCCATGGGCGGGCCCAGGTTTAAGCCGGGGTTTCAAGTCCAGTAAGAATTTCAAACCTAAACCCAGTGCTTCAACAATCCAGTGAAGGACCATTCTCATACATATCCTTGCAATCAATTATTTCGTGGGTTAATTGCAATTACATAGACTTGATGTTGAGTTTGACGTTATTATACCAATACACCACCGCTGATGTTTTGAAAACTAGCCTTAAGTCGTTATTAAATTCCATAAGATAATATTTTCACCTTTGTTTATTTTTTATAAAAATTAGTTTCATTTTTTTTTCCTTTTTTTTTCCTTTTTCTTCTTCTGCTCTTTAGCTTTCTTTTAAATTCTAAACCCTAGTAAAAAAAACTTTTTTTTTGCTCTCCTTTTCTTATTATTATTATTATTTTTTTTTATTACAGGAAGTATCCTAACTAACTTGTACCCTGGAACAAGTATCCTAACTAACTTGTACCCTGGAACGACCAGGTAAATGCCTTAGTAGCTACCCGGCTATTATTTCCTTCTTCCTTCTCCCCTCATCTCTCTCTCTCTCTTCAATTTAAAACTGAATAGATCTGAAAAAAAAAAATAACTAAATCTGAAATCTATAAAACGAAAGTGGCTGATTTGTTTTTGTGTTGATTTAGTAGTGTGGGTGGCGGCTGCTGTGATTGTTTGGGAGTGAGGGGTAGGGCTTGGTAATGTTAGTGGAGGCTGCTATGGTGGTTTGTTGGTGATGGTAGGGGTTGCTGTGGGTATGAAGGGTTTTTGCTTTGTTGTGGGCTAGTTTTTGAATATAATAACCGCAAACTCAGCAACTAGTTTCAGTTTTTGAATCCTCCGGGGCTGTACATGCAATTAGCCCAATATTTCATGGTAAGAAACTAACAAAGGAATTACTTGGGAGATTTCAAGTTTAAAAATGCTTAGGATCATATACATACATGTATTGGAACAAATCAGTAATCAATAATCAGAAGATGAAGATGAGAAACCCGCAAGCTTAAACAATTGATTTCATAACCATAGCTATCAATGATCTGGTAACTAACTGTGTCGACGATGTGGCACAAGAAATCGTTGCATAGTAAAACAAAGAGGCCATGAATGACGAGTGAAGGAATATAAGTTCAGTTTTGAGTTATGTGAAACAAACAATCTCATATGTATGAGTTTGACATTCAATGTGAACTATTCCATAGAATGTGTGACTATGCAATAACTTGTATAGAGAGACTCATTTACCAGCAAGAGCTCAATCATACTTCAATTTATAAGTTACAAGGGATTCAAGAGAAACACAGGAATCCCAACAACCTATTTGATGCCTCACAGATTTACACAAGAAATAATTTCTCCATATAAACTAGTAAAACAAGGCCTTCATAAGATAGAACAACATAAATCAGATCAGACAGACAAATTCACATCTAAATATAAAATTATCGGAATTCATAGATGATTATCAACCAAACATAACAAACAGTACAGGTAAAAATATGATCGAAACGGTCCAAATGCATTTAACAATAATAAAAACATCCAAAATTACTCATAAAATCACAGTATTCAACCACTTAAACAAAAATATCATAAAATTACTAAATTCAAAAAACCTAAGCAGTGAGCACAACAGCCCCACCAGCTTCCTTAATCTTCTTCTCCGCATTCTTGGAGACAAGCTTGGCCTTAACGACAACAGGTTGATTCTCAGGCAAAACACCTTTACCCAAAACCTTAAAGTAACCGTACTGTGTGACGTCGATCAAAGGAACGTTGTCTTTGTTGGCTTTACTTTTGACATCTTCAGGAACCATGGACCAAAGCTTGTCGATGTTGACAATAGGACAATAAAACTTGTTACGAAGTTTATGGAAGTACCTCATGCCGACTTTACCGAAGTAACCGGGATGGTACTTGTCGAAGAGGATCCTGTGGTGGTGCATGCCTCCGGCGTTACCGCGACCGCCAGGGTGCTTTCTGTGCTTCCCGATACGACCGTGCCCGGCGCTC
This sequence comes from Pistacia vera, assembly GCF_008641045.1. NCBI lineage: Eukaryota > Viridiplantae > Streptophyta > Magnoliopsida > Sapindales > Anacardiaceae > Pistacia > Pistacia vera. The sequence goes on along the minus strand of NW_022196775.1, from coordinate 337,868 downwards.
ACGTGACCTCTCTTCTTCCTGTTCTTCTTGAACCTAGTCGTCATTTTTTCCCTTCACTCTTCTCCCTACCTGCTTGCTGCGGAGAAATGGCCTGTTGGAGCTGCGCACATTTGTGATTTAGGGTTTCGTATTTATATAGGGGAGCGCTGGTTAGAGAGTTTACAATTTTGCCCCTCCCCTTGGTTTTATGTTTTCCATTTTTCTTATTTAGAAATGTTTCTAAAATTAATAAATAAAAACATTTAGATATTTATAATATTATTTTATCAAAAAAGAAACAAATTTTGCAAAAAATTATTGAGAAAATATTTTGATGGAACTTGTATTTTACTTCGAAAATATTACCTACTGACCCATAAAAAAAAAATTAAGCAATTAATAAATAGAACAATGGCTGTAGTTGTTACTTCTAAGTTCTGACCTTCATCAAAATATCAAGTGGACAAATTTTGCAGTCACAAGAGTGGCAAACTGCGCATAATTAAAACTCATTTTTTCTTTCACCAAAAAAAAAAAAAAAAACTCATTTTTTCTTTCATGAATTCATTATTTGTTTCATCAAGGATTTTAGCCGATTGAATCCAAACATTCCTTCGATTATCCTAGTAATGACGATTTGAAATATTAAATATTCATCAATCAAAGAAAGAAAGATGAAAAGATTGAATTATTTGAAACCCTTCATTTATTTAAATAGAACAAATATAGATAGAATCAAACCAATTTCCTAAGGGTATACTTGAGAGTTTCATGGTAACAATTATGGAGGTAAACCACCGTACCGATTTTACCTCATAAACCATCGTAGCGGTTTTGAGGGGTTTTCAGTAGCGGTTTTTAAAACACCTAACCTACGCTTGAGAGTTTATTTTTCAATGATTCTGACAGTTTTTTAAAATAATAAATTTATATATATGCCCATAAAAATACCCTAGGTCCCCAACTTCAACCAATACTTGGGAGTTTTATTTTTTCAATTACATACAAGGTAAGGGTTCTTTATTTGTTTTTAATTTATTAATATTTTATAACTTCAAATGTGATAAAATCTTCTTATCCTTCTTCGCCATTCTTTGCAACATCTGAAATGATTGAAAAATTGTAACTCTACTTCTCCAAGAAAGCATCTAGAAATGAGATTTTTATAATTTTTTTTTTTTTATGCTTGCTTAAAATTATTTTCTATTTAATATGGTTGAAGATGCAAAAAACATATTAATAAACGAGTACAAATGTGCAGGTTCATGTGATAAATCATGTTATTAGGAGGGAGTAATCTAATTAGATGGGGCATAACACCATGGATTAATTATTAAGAGAGTACAAAGTATGGAGGGATATTTAATACTTAGTTTCTACCCATTGGAGATGGTCTACTTGTTACTAAAACAATTGCATAACTATAAAGTACAGAGGTATTCAATAACCGAATGGTGCACTAGATAAAAATAAAATTAATTAGGATCTACATCAACTAAATCACATAAAGTCAATATACTTAATAAGCAAGTATTCTTGTTTTCATATTCATTTGTACATAAGTAAGCAGCGCCGGATATAAGTGGTCATCACTAATAAAAAGCAACAGCAAAAACTCACTAAATCTAAAATATATATCTGAAAGTTTCTTCAAGCCAAACAATCAAAAAAACTAATAGCTATGGTAGGATTTACCTTGGTAAAGGAATTAAGTCGCTGCATTTTCAAGTATTTTCAGTAAGATACTCTTGCGGCGATGTGCTGGAAACAAGTAAATTACACGTAGCTTCATGGGATTTTCAAGAAGGAAAGTCTAAGCATGTAGTAACTTATCATCATCTTCGATCCCAATCTCAACTAAATGCTCCAACAATTCATTGTCCTTCAAAGAAGATTTATTAGCACACAACAGTAACACGTCACCTAGGTAATGTGTTGCCCTATCCATTGCACTAATAGCCTCTTTTATAGGATTGATGTCCTCTTTAACCTTGCATCTGTTCTTCAACTTGCGTGATGTAACTTCGGATTGGCAACCTGGTGAAGTCAAGTCATTCTCACTTCTTTCAACATTGACATCATTCAATGAAGCTTGATTTTGTGCTACCATGTTATCAATTTCCTCAACTGAATTAGGGCATTCTACATTGTTTTGAGATAAATGAGCCTTTTTTCTGTTCATCTCCCTAGGGGTGTCACCATCTCCCCCATTCACCCAATCTTTTCCAAAGAGCTCACATAACTTGTCGTAGTTATATACAGGCTTACTCCTCCATTCAACAACACTAGGATTTGACTATATAAAAATACACACATTCTAAGTAACAATATAATTTCTCCAACAAGCATATTTAAAGTGTATGTAAACAATTAAACAAGAACCCACCTCAATAAGTTTGTCTCACACTTCTAGTTCAGCATGCCATGTCAAAGTAGTTTGATCATATGCAAAACCGCTCAATCCATCCTTAAAAATATCAAGACAAGATGTCCATGATATCTTGATAAATTTCATGTGATTTTGGATCTTTTCTTTCTCCCATGCGATATTTGGAAACTCTTTTTTCATTGTTTGCAATATTTGGTCATGGGCTTGTGATGTGAAGGTCCCTCCCACACTGTTTCCTTGCACATGCTCATGCAAATAGGCACCAATGAGAGTATCATCCATTGATTAGTTCCAATGCATATTTGGATCTTTCTTCACAATGGGAGACATCACTTTCCTGTAAGGAGTAGTTATCCAAAAAAGAAAAAGTTTACAAATAAACATAATTTATATTAGGATTACGAATCTTACTTAATACAATACAAATGATAGCACTTATTATAAAGCAGTAATAAGAAGTCACCAGACCACATCACACCACTTAATGTCAACAAAGAATTACATTGAAAAAGTGTAATATCCCACTTGAGGTATGTATTTAAGATTTGCTGTATTAGTTAAAAGTTTATTGTTTCAACTTTAATTGAGTTTGTATGTTGAGTTGGTTGAATTATTGCCTTGAAATTGGTTGAGTTTTGGTGAAGATTGGAATCTTCGCCAGGGCGAAGGAGAAACTTCTCCGTGGCGAGGGAGGAGAGTGCACCCACGGGTAGGTTCTGCCCTATTTCGCTGAGGCGACGAAAAGTTCTTCGCCGCGGCGACGAGCCTAAGACAAAGTTTCTTGAGTTTTCTAGAGAATTCTTCTTTTGGGGCACAATGACCATTCTACCCCTAATTAGTAGGAAAAGTGGGGAGTAAAATGAAAGGAAATTTAGTAGAGATTGTGTTTGGATGGGGGTGTATTTGTAAAGAATCAAAGGATATAGATGGAATTTCCAAGGAAGAGCAAGGGCAAAATGGGAAAGGATGCTTATAATATGAACTAAAAAGGGTTAAGTGTAGAGAAACCCTTTATTTCTTCATTCCACCGCCTCTTCCATTTGCCCATTTTCTCTCAATTTCTCCATCCAATCTTCCAAGATTTCTAAGGGATTTAAGAGGGGTTTTGAGTAGAGATTTCATCTAAAGCATCCTAAGGTAAGGATTCATGCTTTAGATGTGAATTTTCTTATAATTATAGTGAAGTCTTATTTGGTTGCTGTTGTCCTTGTGGTTGTTTTGAGTTGTAGAGAAGAGACAAGACCACAAAGGGAAGGAAAAGTGCTAAAGAAGTCATCTTTGCACAAGGTAAGTAAATCCAACCAAGTTGAGTTTTGAATAAGCTTTGAGTAGAGACTTATTTTAATTATGTATGTACATGGTATACCTACTGAAAATTGAGATGAGATGTGTGCTTAGTCTTAGTAGTTGGGATTGATTAAATATGAGAAGTGTTGTTGATATGTGTATTGAGAATGGAGTTTGAGATGAAGTTTGAGAGATGTTGTGTAATCCTTTTTGGGAGTGCTTTTCTTGACAGGGATTATGAGTAATTGAGGGAGTTTTTCCCCAATTTGGATGGCTAGAAAAATGAAGTTTAGTAGTAATTTTCGTAGGGTGTTTATATGCACATGAGATGTTTGAGGAAATGCCTAAGTGAAATCTGCCCTGTCACTGCCGTAACTTTCTAAGTAATTTTTGAGTATCTTACGGTTCGAACTGGGCTGAGACCAAAACAGAGAAGTTGTAGCCCTGTTTCTAAGCTTTGAAACGAGACCAGAACCGTAGTAATCCGAGGTGTATAGCATAAGTTATGGCCGTTTTAGTGTGACTGGTGCAGAATGACTGTTTTGAGGAAATCTTGTAGTTGGCATTTCATTAGTGCATTAGGGAGCATGAGATAGCTCTACACCTTTGTTTATACACTTGAGAAGTAGCTTGAGATTTAGTATAGAATGTGAGTATAAGTTCTTTAAGAGTTAAGAGAATAGAGTAGGTTGTGCGATGGGGAACCCGTGAGTAATGGGTAGAGTATTCCCGCATGTACGCCGCATTGAGAGAGCGGCATGAGTATCAGATAGAGAAGTGGTGTAGCCCGTGAGAGTGCATGCGGATGAGGGCTATACCCGAGTACCCGAGAGAGAGATTATACACTCACATGGCCAAGGGTTCCGAATCCATGCATAACCGAGTCCGATTGGCTAGAATGAGTAGATGTCACGTAGAGTGGGAGCGAGTCCCGGCCGTGCCTCCGGTAAGATGGGGTCGTGACTTATGAGAGAGTTATTAGAAAAGAGTTCTAAGAGAAAGAGAAAGAAAGAAGTACCCAAAGAGAAATTGAATGAGAAGTTGTAAGGAAAGAATTAGAGAGAGAGTTACGGGGATAGATGAGTAGAGGATTTACTTACTGAGCATTATTTTAGTGCTCACCCCGTTGTTTTCCTATGTTTTGCAGGACCTAGGCGAGGACACTGTCGGATGGATGTCGGCATTCGAGAAGGAGTGGTTACACTGTCCCTTATGTTTTTGATGACTTTCGTATATGTTATACATTTTGTGTAAAAATGTATATGTTTGTAAAGAATATGTATATATGTTTAATAAAAGAAAATTTTGGGCCCAATTTCTTTATATTATTTTATATGTATTTCATTATAAGTGTTTGAGTAGTAGTGGCTATTACAAAAAGTACAACACAAATGTAATTGACATTTAATGCTGGTTCAAATTATATGCTTCCCACATTGCATTTGCTATTGAGTTTCGAATTAACTTTCCTTTTCTTGCATCTTCGTGATTATCTAAATTATGGTCATGGTTTGTATGCTCTATAGGTTCTTTAGCAATTTCCGCATCAACCTCGGCAATGAGACATTCACTCGGATCCACTCTCATCAAAAAATTATGAACTATGCAACAAGCAAACACAATTAGTTTTAGTGTTTGAATGTTGTACATCGATTCAGTCCCGCCTCCAATAATGGGGAAGCATTTGTTGAGTATAGCAAATGCTCTCTCTATTGCATTGTGTAATGAAGAGTGTCGATAATTGAATAGCTCACAAGCATTTCTAGGAGGGTTTCATTGTGAGTACTCTTTAATGTGATAACTCTCTCCTCTATAAGGCGTGATGAGACCACTTCGAAGCATGAAAGCCGCATCAACAAGATAAAATTTTCCTACATTACCATCTATATTGTCAACATAATAGTTCAAATATAAAACAAATTGAGTTTCTAAGTAATACCTATTGGAATATGGAGTGGATAATCTCGTGTGAGGGCATTTTTCATTATCCTAGAGTCAGAAGCAGTTCCTTCCCACCTAGTCAACACATGTGAATTTCAAGTCAAATGTGCAAGCAGCCAAAACATTCATAGTTGGATATTCCTTCCTACTACGATACCTGGCAACATGTACAACTAGTACTTTAACACGAACATACGTGTCATCTATTGCCCCAACACAATCGTGCCATTATTTATCTAATTAGGTAAAGGTAATAGTATAAATATTTAAAGTGTTGTGTTTGCAATGTACACATTAAAGTATGGATAGAATCTATTGTGGTTTTGTATTTCAAGTGGCACTTGGAGTCTATTTGGTTGTAAGATATATTTGTCCTCTAACTCTATGATTGCTTCAAGCACTTTATGAAAGTGACAACTGACTGTCTCACCTGAGCAATGGAAAAGCAATGAACACGTACTATGCCTAGTGTTTTGACCTATAATCCAAAGGAATTTAGCAATTCTCATTGAGTTGAATGAAGCCCCCCTTCCATTGCTAAAATTCTATAAAATTCTACAAATGTTGCGGGACTCATTCGAATCAAATATCGACCACTTGGTCTAGCAATACGTTGCATTATTTCATCCCGAATTATTCACTTTGCAAGTATATTGCACGATTAATTCTATTCAAACGTGAAGTAGTTCGTGTTGTGCTAAAACACATCCAACTAGTAGTAGAAACATCATATGAATATGATGTATACATGATCAAATCATCATTATTGAAGTCATCATGGTCAACCATCTAATAAATAAGAGCGAGCACACAACAAAAGATTTATTATCAAATGGTAAGTAACATGATCAAATCATCATTCTAATAAAATGTTTAGCCAAAGTGCATATAGAACCCTTCAAACCACCACTCCATAGAAACTTTATGCAGAAAATTTGTAAAGCATCAACTCTAAAGCAAAGATCCAAAGAAACATAAATCATAATATTGCTGCTGAAATGCAATCATAGTATGACCCAAAAACAAGTCTTCTTTATATCCATAATTTCACCCAAATAAAAAATCTAAATAAACTCCACACTCTATGTCATCTTCTAGGGATTAATTTTCAGCCTTCCAAGGATCAATTTTTTATTTGCATTTATGTTCAACAGCATCACACCAACAATCATGCACCATATGACCCATCTCAAAAAAAAAAAAAAAAAAAACACTTTTTAACTATCAAAATTCAAAAGGACCCCTATTAAAACCATGAATCCATTAAAAAATAACAACAATAACTAGAGGAAAAAAAATTAAAAAGAATAACTGTTTGCAAATCTAGGGCAAATCAAAGTAGTATCCGGGAATGAAATAAATTTTAAATTGCTTATAAATGTCCAAAAAAAATCAAGAATAGCCCGTCATTTCAGTCAATTATAAAGTACCCAATAATAAAAATCAAAAAAGGAAAACTTGAATGATTTTACCGGAGGATCCTTCCCTCATTTAAGCATATGTCATTAAACCCAAACAAAAAACGATAGAGAAAGAGAGAAACGCACCTTGTTGAGAGAATTGAAGAACCTAAAGAATGAATAATTGAATGAAAAGAAGTCAAGTCTTTTTCTCATTCCTTCTGTTTTGTGCATTTTTTTATCGGCAATAGTGATTTTTTGATATAATTGGGATAATTTTGTAGTGAATAGAGTATTTATGAAATAAAATTTTAAAACCAACCAAAAAACCCCTATTTAGGGGGGTTTTCAAAATCGGTACATAAAAAAATCTGGTAAATAATGGTTTTAGAACACTTTAAAACCAGTCTAATTAAATATCCCTTAATGTCCTAACTATTCATGGAATGTGAAAGACAGATGAATAACCATTTGCTTTCAGAAGAAATCAAAAAATTTCTTAAAAATCTTATAAGATCCAATCACTATCTCAGATAGTTATAACTTTATCTGAGTTCAAATTCCACTAAAAACCATAAATTGTTGAAGAAAGAAGAAATATTTCTTTTGCCCTTTCAAGAGATTGGAAAAAAAAAATAGTAGTTAAATATATTCAAGTTAATTAAGAATGACCCAAGGCCTAAAAATGTACTGCTTCTGAATACAACACTTATCATCATTTCTTGCCCAAACACATGAATGAAACAATTAATCTACAAGCATATTTATGGATCAGGCCAAGCCATTCTGGAAAAAAAAAAAGAAAAAAAGAAATTGGCCTCTTACTTCCCCATCACAAGCAACCGTAACATTTCAATAAACAAAAATACAATGTTTTAAAACCCAACCTGACCCGATTGGTTTAACTGGTTCAACTGAGACCCGGAAGCTTCAACGGGCCGAGTTTATATTTTTCTTGTTCACCCAAAACCCTAGGATTTGGGAGGATGATCGGCGAACAATTGACGGCTTAGATGTTGAGACTTTTGAAGAGAAAGTGCCGGTGAATGCAATGGTGGTGATGAAGTTGATTTCCGGTGAGTAAATCGACCGGAAATCGAACAAAACTGGCAGCAGCAACAACCGACTTTTTCTGGCGATTAGCAAGGCTAACATGGGTGGGGTGAGGTGAGTTTTTGTTGGGAGGAAGAGGGGAGTAATTTCTACGTAATGAGGAGGATTGTCAACGCCGACGTTGATGAGATCTGACTTGGAATGTCAACGCTTTGAGATCTGGTCGACATCAAACCTATTTCGACTAAATCTTGGGTATATTTTAAGAAGAATGGACTCAAGGGACGATTGAGATTGCATCTAAGGTGTCGCCGCCACCAACCAGTCGTCGGCCGATTTGTATTTGAAATGTATTTGCCAAATTTCAAACCTATAAGGACTTAATTTTATTTTTAAGGTATATTTGCTAAATTTTAAAAGTTTTTATCAACTGGACCAGGCAACTTTACTAGGTTTCACCTCGAGTTAGGTTTTAAAACATTGCAAAAATATGTAAAATTTCAAATCACATATAAGAGGTAGTATAGCATCTCTAGCCAGTCAAATTGCTATGATTTGACAAAATAATTATCAAATTTAAGTAACTCAAGACCTAAAAGTTCAAACAATGGACCAACCTTGCATTGATATCTGTATGAATTGCTATAACATGAGTTTCTTATAAAAATTTATCAACCAGTTGATACAAATTTTAACCAAAGCTAATGGCAATATCAAGAAATAATAGAACAAGCTATATTTGCCACATGAATTCTATTCTACAAACTAGCCAACTTATTCAAATTCAAGAACGGGCCTCTGCATCAACAATATCACCCACCACCCAAATTACCACGCCCTCCTTGAACCTAAAGGAATAGTATTAGACTCTGAAATCGAAGATCGGTGGGCAAAGCCTCCTCGCCCTCTGGAGCGGAAGTGTCCCCCAGAACCTACATAACAAGAACAAAATTGCTTATTATCCCAAAATACACTGTGCCATGAACTAAATCTAATTAAGGAAACAAAGTATTACCGCCAAAACTAGAACCAGAAGAACGTGCCAAGGATGATAATGAGGGGTTCACAATTTGTCCTGCCTCTTGCAAGATCTTGATTAGATCCCTAGCAAACTTTGCATTTGAATGTGTAAAAAAGGTAAAAGCAGTTCCTTTGGCCCCAGCACGACCAGTTCGGCCAATCCGGTGAACATAATCCTCAAGGCTGGATGGAAAATCATAATTGACCACACATTTTATATCCTTCACATCTACAGCCAATAAAGGTAGAAGTTAGGCCAAATAATGTTTGTTATACAGAACACTGAAGAAACATAAGCTACAAGACAAATCAAACTAGTTGAGCTTTACTCAAGTTTGGCTCGGCAAGAAGCTTGGTCAAATATCAACTGGGGAAGAATTAGCCAAATCAAATTTAAACTCAAGTGAGCTTTCCCTAAAGATTAGCATAATAAAAATCTCAATCAAAAAAATTCATAAGACAAGGTAACTGAACCAAGCTTGAGGAGTCAATGCTCAGAATGACTCAGCTCATATACAGCCCTAGAAAATGACAAAACCCCCTTATCCCTGCACCCCTAAGATCTGAGTGGTCAAATTTAACAAAACACATTCATCAAATAAATGTGCCCACCTTAACCTTGCAGGGATAAGGAACAGCTTCAACACCACCATTTTCCAATAAACGTATAAGCACATGTGAGTCAACCAGGCTGCCACAAAAAAACCAGCTACATAACCGTGGATGGGCAACAATAACTTCAAATATGTTACTTAAGACACGTGATGGAAGGAGCCATGGCATTTCAGGCAACTTGCGCAAAGAATATAACCGCATGTGAGCCAGCTTTTGACAATATTGTATCCCTCACACTAAAACAGAAAAAAAAAAAAATTCCCCGACAGACTGCAGTGGTCTGCATAATATTATGCCATAACTCTTCATGAAATCTTAGTCTATCACTCAGTAATATTACTATAATATGCACCACGTGTCCATGTAACAGGAGCTGCAAGAATAAGGTAGTACCCAAAGAGATATTTTACAGGATATTCTAGTAAATAAGAGAAACCAAAATGACTCTCATCCAACCTGTAAATTCCTTGAAGTAAAGGATCATGCTTATGGGTTAATAAAAAACAATCAAGAGCCATTAGGATGATGGCATGCCTCTTTGCACCCAGACCACAAATTATATTCCTAGGAAATTGGACAGCCCGGCAACTCGCTTTCAAGACCTAAAAGATTAGACCTAAAACTCCTAAAACACAGTGATCCTACCAAGACCCCGTGCAGCAACATCAGTAGCAGTCATTATAGGACTTCTTCCACTTCTAAATTCAGCGAGAACCCAATCCCTTTCAGCCTGGTTTTTATCACCATGAATGGACAGAGCCGGCCATCCATCCATTCTTAGTTGTCTTGTAATTTGGTCACACCCCTTTTTGGTTTCTGTGAATATTAGAATTCGATTCCCATCCATCGCTTCTTTCAGTAGTTTGATCAGCCTGCATAAGTTGAAAATGCTAAAAGATCAAATCAAGAAGCCAAAACCTCAAAATTTATCTTTTACAAGTTGCCAGGACAAACCTGTTGTACTTCTCTGACTCTGTCAGAACTTCAACAACTTGATTTATAGATTGGTTCGCTTTTAGATCTGTTGATCCAATGATTACCTAAACACCATCACAATTACAAGTAAATCGAATACACATGTTGGAAAAAATTTGAGAGTATATCCAATGTGCACAAGCAATACTATCATATGAAATCGCATACAACTACAACACAAACCTTGTATGGATTGCGCAGAAACTGCCTTGCTAGAGTTTCAACCTCCCTTGGCCATGTAGCACTCCAATACAAAGTCTGCCTATCAGGTCGGATCTGTAACAAGGGCACACAATTTGTATTCAGTTTAAAGCTCTTCTTCAAGCATGAATTCAATGCAATGCTAGTATAATTTCATATTAGTAAAAACCTCAGAAAATCATCTTTTTGACAAAATCATAATAACATAACGACCTTTAGAACAGCAGATGTCACTAGAATAAGCCAGTGAAGAAATATTGATATATCAGTAATATATAACCAATTTAATAGCACCTAGTGCTTAGTGACAAACCTTTAAACAAATTTGTTCCACAGTTTATGTAGTATTTACTAAGCAGGTTCTCCCTTGTACAAGTGAACGTTTTCTTTGTACAAACAAGCATTTTCTTAGAAGTTTTAGGGCAAGGAAACCTATCCTGGTCCCATGCTTACAACGAAGAACGAAATTCTAAGTTTTGAGTTCAACTTATTTAGTTCATCAAATCCATCAGAAAGTAGTGGGAGGGTAAAATACACTCTATGTAATAGATGGTATACTAACACTAAGACTAAGAGACCTATAATTGGGGAGCTTTAGCTTAAAAATTAAATAACTCAGGGACAGGTTTTACATGAAATTTTACTTGGTTATCTTTTAGACTATAGATTAGAAACCTAAAAGATACTTTACAGCAGACAATTGCTACAGTTAAAGACACAGAGAATAGAGAGCTGATAAATGTTTAAGAGAATTCTCCAACTGTTATCAAGCTGAACTTAAGGAAGGAGAAGTGAGAAATAGAAGTACCTGAGCAACAATTTTCCTTATCTGAGGCTCAAATCCCATGTCCAACATCCGATCAGCCTCATCCAACACAAGGTAAGTCACTCTTCGCAAGTTTGTGTGTTGAGCATCCAACATATCTATCAGTCGACCAGGGGTTGCAATGACAATTTCAACACCTGGAAAAAACTCAATTGCATATCAATTAATTACTCTGCTAATTTGGCAATGAAGTCATCTACAGAAAAATAAATCTATTCTCAAAAGAAGCCGACAAATACCTCTTCGAAGATCACGAATTTGTGGCCCTTTAGGAGCACCACCATAGATGCAAGTACTTCTAATACCTGCCCGTAACCCAAATTTCAGAGCTTCTTCTTGTATTTGAACAGCTAATTCTCTAGTAGGTGCTAATACTAACACAATAGGACCTTCACCTTGAACTGAACAATCACAGCGAAAACATACCAAATTAGCCAATAACTTTCGTAAAACTCAACAAAAGAAAGAACCAGTGTGTAAGAAATTCTAACCCAATCTTGGCTGAGCACTGACATGAACCAAAGCAGGTAACAGATATGACAAAGTTTTGCCCGAACCAGTCTCTGCAATGCCAACTAAATCTCTACCCTTCAAAGCCATAGGCCAACCCTGAGCCTGAATGGCCGTTGGCTCAACAAATCCTAATTTTGCAATGACCTCTAGGCAGTAATCTAACAAATGAAATCACAATAAAAATTAGGGAAAACAAATATGACAATAATAAAAAGCTTGATAGAATTAAAATGGGCGACATGTACCAGGGAAATTCGCCTCGTGAAACATCCGAATCGGCCTAGGAACATCATGACCTTCAATGGTAATCTCCCTCCTAGCACGATACATCTTAACCTCCGTTTCCGTCATCGCACGTACAGAAGGGCTTTCAACATAGAAGTTCTTCTCAAAAGGAACTAAATTTCCGAAATCTTGTTTCGGAAGCGAAATATTATCCAAGTCATCCCGATAAGAACCACCACCATGTCTACCTCCTCTTCCACGAGCTCCACCAGCTCTACCACCACCGCGGCCCGAGTCAAAGCCTCTCCCTCCACTGTCACGACCACGTCCACCGCCTCTTCTATCTGAACTATGGCCTCTACTACTACTAAATCCCCTTCCACCGCCGCCACGACCAACATCGAATCTACCGACTGGTTGATACACACCGGAAACGGATCCGCCAGCAACTCCAGGACCTTTTCCAGAAAAACCAGCTGCCGGCGGAGGACCCCCGTACGGAGAAGGCCCGTCCCGGCCCATTGGCCCAATTTGAGGTGGTGGGCCCATTAAATCGCTGCAAGTAAGTAATTAGATGGCGTAAGTTTTAAATTAGAGTAAAGTACGAACTAGATCTGGATAACCGAAGAACTGATTAAAAGCTTTACCTACGCCGTTGACGGTAAGAGTCGGGGTCGGCATATCTGTGATCGTACGGATTCATCGTAAACTAACTGTGGTTGACGAACTTCTGAAAAAAGAATAAAAAAATATACTTTGCCTCTTGCGCTGTTCTTCGAAGCGCTTGAGGATGAAGAGAAGGTGCGCGTTAATTCCTCTTGGGAGGGAAAATATCTGTGAATATATAGACACACGCGGCAATAGCTTTTACTTGGGTTGGGTCTAAAGGATAATGGGCTGAAACAGCCCATTAGGTAGTGAAAGCCCACCCTTGAACCTGGGCCCTAAAGGCCCAAACCACATGGCATGAACCACCAAAATGGCAAGGAATTGACCAATCCTTGTTTTACTATTACTAATGTGTTTCGTTTTTATAAAATAATAATACTGTATTATTGTTATTATAAATTTAATTATTTAAGACCAATATAACATTATTTTTTTACAAAAAAAAAAAAAAAATACTAATTTATCGAAATTAACCGTCTAATGGTCTTAATTTTTTCGATATAGAGGTCCAATATAGTATCTAATTACAATAAGAAGAAAATATATAAGGTTTGAAAATGTAACGACTAATGACCATCACATTAATATCGATGTTGTCCATTTTTATCTTACAAAATATTGTTCGTCTCCTCATCCTCTGTTAAGATCATGTGTGGTTCCAAATCATCAAATAAAGATATGTAGGAGTTGAGATCAGTATAACCATGGGCATTATTTCTACAGTTCTATTTGTTCAATTGATCTAAGGGCTGCTTCTACTTATACAGAAATATTCTTGTACATTGGAGCATGCATTTCAGCTCCGATCAAACTTGCCTGAAAAGCATAAACATTCGAAGAAGTTTCGCTGAACGGCACGAGAAATCTGTAGCCTTCTAGGTCTAGAAGGCAACGATGAATGAACCTCTGCTACCTCTTGACCCTCCTGAACCTTCTTCCCATCATGAACAATGCAGACCTCACAATGGTCCGGAGCATTCTTTTTGACGAATTCTCCTTTTCCCAACTTTTTCCTTAATGGCCTAACAAAAGAAGAAGCGACCACCTCATAATTTATTAATTTTTTTTTTTTCCAAATTCAATATATCAAACAAGCAAGAGATCGATCATCGACATCATAAAGAAAATGAAGGAAACTTTAGTTGTACCTGGAATAAGGTGGACGTTTTCTTCCCACGACAAGGATGGTAATGTTGAGAACAGAAATGAGATCAAGAATTGCTTTGGCTGTCACATCGCTCTCAATGAGCATTGTCTCGGCCGTCACCTGCGTTACAGGGGAAATGAATCTAGTAATGTCAATTTTCATGGTGCTTTTGGGATTTGGTTATAGTTTGCAACCCAGAGTGGGTAACGGATCACCTTGGCGTCAGTACACAGACGGATGTATTTATGCAAGAGGTTTCTTCTTCTGTTATTCTCTTCGTTGATATAAACCCTCACCTGCTCGGCGTTCAATTGACTCCTTGCTAATCTTCCAACTATCACAAACAATTCAACACACCAAATAAATTTAATACATAGACTTACATCATACGCCCAATAAAGGAGGGCAATATCTTTATTTAACGCTTGCACGTCACATATTTCTATCAAATTTCTTCTTAGTGAGTAGTAGATGTGGTGTTTCTAGCAGATCCAATATCACTGGCCTAATCAGATTGCCATTGCGTCAGCTGATACCGCGCTTGTATTTTTGTATTATCTTGACTCTTGAGAGTGGTTATTATGCGGGTTGATGTGGCAAAGGCATTTTTAGTCTTCCAAAAATTAGACGAAACACCAATTTCATCACCTCTGAAAATCGGGAATGGAGGTTAATTTTTGTTTTTTTCTTATATCTAGATTGTTGGTGACAGAAGAGGTGAATGATCAGCCAGCCTAACAGTAGTTCTTTTGCAAAAACTTACACACATAATGTCCAGAAAGAATGAGAAAACTTACTGTAAGAATCTAAATTAATCAACAGCAGGAGAAGAAATCCATTGTTTACCTGGTGTGTTGATGTAAGTTATACGAGGAAAAACATGGACAAGAAAAACGCGAGCTCCGGGAGAAACAACATGATCAAGAGCCCATTTGAGGACATGTAAATCATCTTTGCCAACAGCCACATAAACATCAGTGGAAGTAGCACCAGTTGTAGTAACGCTCAAGCTATCTTCTCCTATCTCCACAATCTCCGGTGACATAATTCTTGCACTACAATATTGCTGTTGCATAGAGTCTGCCGGCATATACTTATCTTCTTCTTCCATAATTAAAAATTTTCTTTGGCTGTCTTACTCTCTCTCTCTTTTCCTCACACACAAAACATAAAGCCGTTAAGAACAAAAAATAGTAAAGAGAAAATAGAGGGTGTAGAGGTAGATATGGAGCGAAGATAACAAGATTTTGGTGTTAGTGCGTTGGCAGTTTTATAAGGAAGAAGTCGTTACTCTCAAAGCCCACAAAAGCAAAAAGAAAAAAAGAGAGATTCTCTTTTGTCAAGGTTTGCAGGCTATTGGATAGGTCACAAACCACTCTTTCTCTTTTTCCATTTTTATTTTTTTTTCTCCCCCATTTGTCTAAGTTTTTAGCAATAGTGGGGTGGGGGATTATCGTAGCAACTAGGAAATCCTCTGCAGTGTGCAGAGTGTTGAGTGTCCCCATAATTATTACAGAAAATGTGCTTCACATTTCAATCACAAATTGTAAAAAGAAATGTTGATTGGTATTTTGATATTTTCTTTCTTTCTAGTGCTCTGTCGCCATCTAAAACGTTTATCATCCAAGTGGTGCATGTGAAATGAAGATGGGTCTATCTCTATAATTCATTTTGATCAAACCTTGTTTAGATCTATGTGGAGGAAAACTTATCTTTTAGTTTGTGTTGGTAGATTTTTAGAAGATAATGATCATTCACTCACTGTCTGTGTATGTAAATACTCAAAAGAAAAAAGAGGTATTGTCTATTTCCTTGCGTAACTTTTCCACAGACATAATGAGCTAAGAAACTGAAGGTTGGGGAAGGCCCATACTACGAAGATGAAAGGACTTCTCGTCACCGCCATTTAAACTGAAAAATTTGTCCATTGAGAACACAGATTGATTTAGTGGTGAGAACTGAGAAGTAGCCAGTCTTTTAGATAAAATCACGAATTGCCATTTTTTATTTTTATTTTAGAGGCCTTGGCAGGTTGACGTTAACGGCTGTAGTTTGCTTTTTTGAAAGTAAAAAAAAAAGTCACTGCACTTACGTGAAAGTGAGCAACGTGTTTAAAACTAGAGTAAATCCAATTTTTTCACCCAAGGTTTTGCCTTAACGACACTTTTCTATCCAAAAAAGTTTTAAAATATCATTTTTGTACCCAAAGTTAATATTTTTTTAATATCTAAAATACACTTTACTTTTTCAGCCTATATTCGACGAATTACCAGGAAATCGATGGATCGAATTGTGATAACTGATTGAATATTTATCACCAGAATAAACTGAAAATCAACTAAGAACATAAAACCTTAGTTTTACGAAGGCTGATAATCGACGAAAAATCAAGTGTCGAAATGAGAAGGGTTTTATAGAGAGAAGACCGGAGGTTTAAATGGTGGTGACAGAGAGAATTTTGTCTATCGAAATTGACTTTGGTTAGTAACTGAATATTAATATTTTGAAACCTTTTTGTGGAAAAAAATCGTTTACTCTTTAAAATTTTAATGTTCATGTCACTAAGAGCATCTTCAAATGACTTTTTAAATGATCAAAACTCTTTATTATAAAGAGTTTATATATAAAAACAAGAGTTCAACAGACTCTTTATTCTTTAAATATAAATTAAATAGTGAATTTGACTCTCCACATTTAGAGAGTCATAATTCACTCTCTATCCTAATTTTAAATACTAAATTATAAATTTCTATGCATTTTATTTATGATTTATCTCTCCTATTAAGTTTTTTTCTTGAAAAAACATATTTTCTCTCCTAAAATTGAAAGAGTCTATTGGATTTGAATAAAAAATTTATTTTTTATATTTAAAAATCAATAAAGATACTCTTTATTTATATGAAATATACTCTTTAAAATAAAGAGCACAATTAAAAATACTCTAAGTATTAACATGATGCTCCATTGAACGCGTACTATCACAATCAAATTATAAGGCTTCTTACAACTCATTCTGTACCGAACTCATTTCAATTGATTTTTTTCATTATTTATGGGAATTTAGGATATTTTATTCTTCATGATATTCAACTTTAAATCCTTTTCTCTATAAATAAATTAAAGTATTTATAGGTGTCAATTAGCAGATGTTAAAAATTGTTATCTTCATATAAATTTTAACATAGTGATAACATATATTCAGTGTATTTTACTCTATTATAATGTTTACATATAAACTACATTGTTTATAAAGATAAACTTTTATTTTTGTAATAACTAAAAAGAGTAAACAACATTTTCCCACCCGAGGTATAGCAAAATGACAAGTTGGATACCCCTGGTTTCATTTATTCCAGATTCTTACTCTTAAAGTAACACCGGTAATTTGGTGGTGATGGGGTTGGCTTTTGGGCAGTATCTGGATGAGGACTTTAATCGAGCAAGTTATGGCACTAATTTGGGCTTCGATTTTCGACGATTGGGGAATCACCAATGGCCAAAAAACACATCACAATAATTATATGATGGTGAAGAAGTTGGTGGTGAAGTTTGGAGAGCTCAATTGTACCCAAATCAATCGGAAAAAGCTTAAGAAGTAACCTAATCTCACTAGGGGTGTTAAAAAAATGCAGAAATTGAATCGAACCAAATTTCCGGTTATCTGAAAAAACCGGTTCGATTTAAAAAAACTAAAAAACTGAATTTTCGGTTCGGTTACCAGTTTGAGAGAATATGGGAAACGGTTAACTGAAACCGATTTTACTAACCAATTTATTATAAAAAAATATATATTAAATTAAAATATAACATAAAAAATATGGTTTATTATAAAAAAATATTAAATTAAAATATAACACAGAAAATATAGTTTATTATAAAAAATATTAAATTAAAACCGGTTTTGAACCGGTTAATCGGATTTTACTAACTAGTTTTTTGGTTAACCGAAAAACCGATTTTCCCCTTAACCGGTTCAATTTAGGTTCAAGAAAATTTGTGAACCGAAAAACCGTTTGGTTCTCAAAATCAGTTAACTGATTTTGAACACCCCTAAATCTCACAAGTTGGCGAGAATGGAGGTGGTCAAAGACGATGAGCAAATTGGCAAGTGAATGAATGAGTTTTGTAGAGAATGTTTTGAGTAGTTCAACAATGGTTTCGGAAGTGATTTTGGATTTCGAAATCGGCCGAAAAAAGTCAAAAACTATCAGCTTGGACACTGCTAACATGAGCTTACCTCCCGCCAAAGAAAACGCCATGCTAAAGTGCGCATCGCTACAATGTATATGACATTTTAGCAAACGGTATTACTTGATGGTTATCTGGAATAAATGAAACCAAAAGTATCAACTTACCATTTTGCTAAACCTCGGGTGGGAACATGTGGTTTACTCGATTAAAAACGTTAAAACAATTAACCTAAAGCATCCTAATTTTCACAAATGTTGTGGGTAAGTTATGGAATAAATAACAAGTAAATTTTAGGAAGCACTAACCTATTGAGCCATACATAATACAATATTTATTGGTTTTTGTGGTGGCCTCTTAAGCCTGCCCTTCCAAATATATTATGTACATGAATCGTTGAACTCTAGAGCAGCCCCAGTCTGACTTAACTGAACATCAATGACAATATTATCTGTTTTCAAAATCCTTTTATTTATGGCGGAATTCTTGGTTCATCCTCCGGTTTGTTAAAATTGGATAAAATAATTTCGTCAATGTTGCAGTAAACATTGACCTGCACTTGGGCGTGGTCCACAATTACAAGCAGAGGAGCGATAATAGTATTTAAAATAATAAAGGAGGATGATGTTCATCTTTGCTCAACATTATGGTATGTGTGCTGTCATCATTCTCTATAAATTGTTTGTTTGTTTTCCTTGTAAATTATGTTAAAGATGTTTGTTCCACTACTTTTATTGTATTGCTTCTTGCACTTTTCACTTCAGTAATTGATCCAACCCAGTTCTCTGCAATGAAACATGTTATGCCTAGAAAAATAGGACTGACGCAGAGCCCAGTTAGCATAAATGGTCAAAGTCTAGGTAGATCCTACAACCGTTCAGGCACGGCCATGTCGCATGCTGGCTTGAGCAGCATGTTTCTGCCAGTGCAGTGGGTGCACGCCAGACTGTTGAGAGGCTGGAGACCGTCCACGTGTCCAATTCCTACATGAAACGAGGAAATCACGCGAGTAGGTGAATAACGGGACGCAAAGAAGGATTTGCATGATACCTGACCCCTTTTTACGGATTCAGTAATCATTACCTCAATGTATCCCATTATAAATAGAGATCTTCTCTCCCGTTTATGGGATTCGCTCATTTTCACTCTTGATTAGATAGTTTCACTCTGTAATAGCTTATTCTCTCTCTCATTGGTATTCTCAATACCCAAAGTCAGCTCGCTAAGCCGTGACCTTATCCTTCAAATATAAATACAATATCAGTTGACATAGGATTCGCTTGTTTAAGCATCCGAACCACTTTAAACATTGTCTTTCCATCATTTACATTCTCAATCCCCCATTCACGTGTGTCTTCTGGGTCAACTCAGCATTTCACACATGCATTTAGTTGGTGTCAAAATCACGCATCAACAAAACATGTCATCAATTCCTTGCACATTTGCACTACGCCATTTAATGATGAGAATTTGATAAACATGATTAAAGCTAAAATTGGGTGTTTGAAGAAAGTGGATTGTGGAGGAAATCCAATAATGATAAGTATTAATTTACATCTCACTATGAAGTTGGCTTCCTATTTATATCGAACACTTGGGATGCAATTTGCCATAAAATAAGATGGACCCAAAATTCCATTCAATTTATGCTGCCTACTATTCTTTCTGTTTTCTAGCAAAGCAGTCATATCATAGTTGTCAAATTATGTTGTTCAATTTACTAACGTTTCTGTTAAAGTTGTTTCCTGATAACCATTGTACTAAATTTATATCCCACTTAAGGCATCTGGAGAAGACTCTGCCCACCACTTTGTATGAATTTTATTCCAAGTTGGCCCACATCGGAGTGGATTATACTGACAATTTCTATATGATTCTGTTTAATTCAATGAAAATCAATATTGAATTTTATCCACTACCCAGTATAGGGACCATTTGTTAGAGTAAAAAGGATAATCATAAAACAGAGAGCTAATCAAAATCTAAAGCTGTCAAGCCGAGACAAGAAGGATAACCTATGGTGGTCATATTTCGCTAGCAATAATACCCCCTCTAGGCCAGAATGTGAGCTTCTAAATGATGGTGAACTTGAATATGAAAAGATACGGATAAAATTTAGGTATTGCATTTCAGAGAGTTTCTGATTTTCTTTTGCCAATTATGAGGAAGTGGCTACGCATGTAATGAGCACTCATGAAAGGTGGTGGGGCACTGGGGCTGCTGAGTACAACCTTTTTTATCTCCTAGTGTTTCCAATTCTTCTTTATATAGAGACCCTTTTCATATTAAATGAAGTCAAGAGCTATCCTCGTAGTAAGATATGGGAAAAGCTACTCTTCTAGCTGTGCTCAAAGTATTGATGATATTGATATGTGCTGGTTGGATCTCCCTATGGCTTCTAAAGCCAACACAGCTGTGGACAAAGAAATGGCGTGAAGCTGAAGATAGCGCTAGGCCTACTGTATTTGGATATTATGGTACATACATGCTTTGAGATTAATCTAAATTGGTTTGACTCCTTTTTCATAAATATTATTAACAAAGCTAGCTCTTTCATCTACTGTTAGAAGTGTTGATGCAGTTGTCATAAGAATGCTAATTCATAGATGACGAGGTAAAATACGCATAAAAACATAAAGCTTATAGAGAAAACTTTGCAGGTCTTAATTTTGCTGTTTATACATTTCCTGTTGTTGCTTTGGCTATTATCGGATCCGTGTTCTTGCATTTGATACCCAGAGAGCCAAGAAGCAGGTAATTACATAGCTGTATCATTGACTTATACTGTTTCTGGAAATATATAAAGTTTACATATTGTTTTGTTTAACCTTGGATGATAGACAAGGCAGGAGTTCAGCCTCTTTTCTCTCCAATCCACTTCTTGTGAACACCATTGTGGGTGTTATATCCAGCATCGAGATTCTGATTGTCTCCCTGTTTATCGTATTTCTAGCATGGACTTTTTATGCCCGTATCTCAAATGATCTCAAGAAGTTGATGCCTATCAAATCCCTGAAACTAGATATGTGAGTTCTTGTAAATATATAAAAAGTCTGAGATACTAAAAAACACGAATTTTCAACAGTATTAATGCTTCAGCTCTATTTCAGATGGCAACTCAAGTATCTAAGAGTGGCAACTCGGTTTGGTTTGCTAGCAGAGGCTTGCCTGGCTTTGCTTCTTCTTCCTGTCTTAAGGAGTCTATCCATATTTCGGTTTCTTGGCATCCAGTTTGAAGCCTCAGTGAGATACCATATTTGGCTTGGAACTGCAATGATATTTTTTGCCACTGTCCATGGTGGAAGCACCTTGTTTGTCTGGGGCATCAGCCACAACATTCAGAATGAGGTACAATTTCCGGGTCCTTCACATTTGGGAACAAACTTCTAGTTCATATCAACCATTGAATTTTACATTCAGTCGAAGATATAAATTTGCTTTGCTGACTTTCCCTCTATGTTTTCACCAACAGATGTGGAAATGGCAGAGAACAGGTCGGATATATCTTGCTGGTGAGACTGCTCTTGTTACAGGATTGGTGATATGGATCACATCACTTCCTCAAATAAGGAGGAAAAAGTTTGAATTGTTCTACT
Source organism: Pistacia vera (assembly GCF_008641045.1). Lineage (NCBI taxonomy): Eukaryota > Viridiplantae > Streptophyta > Magnoliopsida > Sapindales > Anacardiaceae > Pistacia > Pistacia vera. The sequence continues at coordinate 315,844 of NW_022196775.1, read as the reverse complement.
ACACGCACCATTTGTACATAATCTTCCTTATTTTCTTCTTGTTTCATGCTGGTGATCGTCACTTCTATATGGTTTTTGGTGGGATATTTCTCTTTGGCCTTGACAAGTTGCTCCGAATCATACAATCAAGACCACAATCAAGCATTCTTTCAGCACGAGTGTTCCCCAGCAAAGCTATTGAACTTATTCTGCCTAAGGATCCAAGTAACGTTTCAAGCCCCTAATAGTTATACATTACAATTTCATGAAATACTAGTTTCCCATTAAGAGGCTTTCCTACCCAATGCAGGCTTGAAGTATACCCCAACAAGTATATTATTTATGAAGATACCAAGTGTTTCAAAATTTCAATGGCACTCTTTCAGTATTACTTCTAGTTCTAGTGTTGATGATCACACACTGTCTCTCATGGTTAAATGTGAAGGGGAGTGGACAAATTCACTCTACCACATGATTCATGAAGAGCTAGATTCACATGCTGATGAGACGAGATGCATACCTATAGCAATTGAAGGTCCATATGGACCGGCATCAATGGACTTCCTAAGGTTCAGTAAAACTCATATTACATTGTTTAAATGATTTATTGAAATTATTTAAATACCATTAATATTACTAATTTGAAATCTTAAGCAGATATGACAGTCTGCTTCTGGTAGCCGGTGGAATTGGGATAACCCCATTTCTGAGCATTTTGCAGGAAATTTATTCGGCTCAAAACAGCAGCAAATATAAACTCCCCTCTAAAATACAGCTTATATATGCTGTAAAATCATCCCAAGACATTTGCCTGTTAAACTCGATTTCTCATTTACTCTTGAGCCAATCACATGAAAAATGGAATCTGAAGCTAAAAGCATTTGTGACCCAAGAAGAGCAGTCTGGTGTCACCGTAAGAGAGCTACTAAATGATTTATCTCTTGTTAGAAGTGTTGGCTTCAGTACAAAATCAAATTATGCAGTGCATGGAATTGAAAGTTCACTTTGGATGGCTGGACTGATTGGAATTTGCTCTAGCGTGTTCCTTATTTTTCTTATTTGTCTCAATCACATCTTTGTTCATTCTGAAAAGAAGGGTGTTGCTGCTGAGAAGTTGGCTGTTCGCTCTAAAGAGAAGGTCCCTAAAGAAGAGACTCCATCTTGGGTTGCTGATCTGATTATATTATTTTCTTTCATAATAGCTATAACATGTAGCACCTTGGTGGCAATTATATTAAGATGGAGGAGACTGAAGAAAGAGATTCCACCTGTCTCCCCAAAACAAAGCAAAGGCATGGCAACAATGAGTCCTTTTGAGGAACATGAAATTCATTTTGAAGGAAGACCTAATTTCGAAGGTACTCTTATATTCTCCATTTCCCATCATCCTTGTATCTGCATTTTCACTTTCAATATTCAATAAGAGGTTGAGTTCTAACATATGGCATATTAAACAGAAATATTCTCCAAGTTTGAAACTGGAGGATTAGACATTGGAGTCTTGGTGTGTGGACCGGTAACAATGAAAGATTCAGTAGCATTGATGTGCCAGCAGAAGTCACATTGTCTCAAGGCAACTGCCAAGAAGAATCCATACTTCAATTTCCACTCCCTCAACTTCACACTCTAGTCTCATCATCAAATGTTGTTATACTCCCAACTTCACCCCAGATGATTGTAATATAGACTGTCTAAATCAGTTTGTTTTATGTATTGTATTATGTCAGTCATTAAGGTAATTGTAGTTAAAACCATTATCATTTCAGTGTGAAAAGACAATAGGAGTTCAATAAAGTAAAAAATCAGCATCAACTTTTTCCTAAGTCGTGATAGCTAGCTCTTTATTTCATGTGGTGGAATCATGATTCATGAACCCCGGTAAATCTTAGAGAATATATGCTTGCAGATGTGGCTGCGCTTCAGTTTCCACCACATCATTTTCAACAAAGAATCCAGGCCCACGATTGCCTAATTATGACCAAATTGTGTCTAAAGTATGCTAACCATACTTAATCAGTATGAACCCAACTGCGCCTAATTCAACTTCTCCAAAAGTCAAATTCACAATGTCAGCTAGCTATAGATGATAAAATATAGTTGCATCCCTTTTCATTTATCCTTTTTCTTTACAATACCTTGAGGAGAAGTACTCAAAACCAATACATTTCCCACCAACTTCGCATTGAAGAAGTCAATGCTACAATGGTTACCAGCAAGCAAGAATATGTTTTTCCCCTCACCCAATTGTCAAAAATAAAGTGAGGCCGTAAATAAAGCTTTCTTTTATTGCCATATGTAAAATACATATCTTCTCGGAGAATATTATAGTTGGGGGAAGAGGAATAATCAGAGATGTTTACCTTCGAGAATATGATTCTTGGTTGAATTATGGCATAATACAAACAAATATCAAATTAATATATTCTTCACAAATAATGGTTACATGAACGTTTGAAAAAAAAAATTAACTATTCACACCGGGAGTTGTGGTTGTAGTGGTTCTTCTTCTCTAAAACTTCCACCACTGTGACCGCCAGGTTCGCCACCATTATCATCAAAATTACCCTCACGACCCGCCAACTCACCCAACAATTCCTTAGGTGTGGCGGCCGCCTCCTTACCAACTAAAACAGCCACCACCTCCTTCATGCTAGGCCGCCTTTGTGGATCAGGATGGCAACAAACCAAACCAAGTTTTAATATCAATTCCATCTCTTCAACTTCATACTCTTCTCTAATCCTCCCATCCGCCGCCTCACAAATCCTTCCCTGCCCATAAAATTCTCTCACCCAATCAGTAAGCACCGCCTCTTCATCTGTCTCAGCAGTCATATCAATCGGCCTTCTTCCACAGGCCACCTCCAAAATCACCACCCCAAAACTATACACATCACTTGCTGAAGTTGGAGCCGAAACTGTTGCCAACTCAGGTGCTAAGTACCCCAAAGTGCCCACCACTCTAGTGGTGTTAGGTACTTCACCTTGTTGGTATAGTTTTGCGAGACCAAAATCTCCAAGTCGGCCTCTCATTTCGGCGTCCAGTAAAATGTTACCAGACTTAATGTCTCTGTGAAGTACTACTTGATCCCAGCCATGGTGCAAATAGTTGAGTCCTTCAGCCACATCGGCAAGGACTAGGCGGCGTTGTTTCCAGCCTAAGAGTTTCTTGGGTTTGTCAAAAATCCAGGTGTTGAGGCTGCCATTGGGCATGAAATCATAAACAAGTAGAAGTTCATTGCCTTTTCTGCACCACCCTCGCATTTGGACAAGATTTTTTTGTTGAAGCCTGCCCATGCTTGAAATCTCTGCCATGAACTCTTTTAGGCCTTGTTTAGAGTCGTGGTTAACGCATTTTACAGCTATTTCTGTGTTGTTAGGAAGAGTTCCTTTATACACTTTCCCAAATCCACCAGAACCAAGAAGATCATTTTCAGAGAATCCATTAGTGGCTTGACTTAGTTCTTCATAAGAAAACCTATGAGGCCAATATTCAAGTTCCCAATCTTCAATCTCGTCCTCTTCTTGGTGTTTCAAATTGTTCTTTCGCCAAACCAAGTAACACCCAGATACACAAATGACCACAAAAACAACACAACCAATCACAATCCCGGCAATAGCTCCAGCTGATAACGAAGATGAAGATGGTAGAGAAAAAACCGGCAAATTAGTAGTGTTAATCTCACTAGCAACCCCAGTGTCACTCAAACTCCAAGCAAGAATTCTTTGTGCCTCAATCCAATTAGTCTTCGATGCAGAAAATCCAACATACATCTCACTAGAAACATAATTAGCAATAGCCGGACTTTTATAATTCAGGGTAGGCCTAGACGGCTTGGAAACACCAATAGGTGCAACCGTGACATTAATCTCAAAATTGATACCATCAAAATCAATCCAAGCGTGAATATTCTGCCCATTCCTCATATTGACCGGCACAAAAGACCCATTTGAAGAGCTATAGTACCCAGCTGAGGCAGTGTCATCCGATTCGATATTGTTGAGATCAATCCCGATATGATTATCATCTGGGTCATTGAATTCCGGGTTTCGACCCGTATCAAATTCAACCGCTAGAAGTGGAGCCACAGTTGGAACAGTTGCATTTGTGAAAAGACCAAAGTATTGACTAGCAAGCGCACCAGGCGGAGATGTGAAGTTCGTGAGGACGAAACAAAGGCCAAAGCCTGGACTTGAAGCGATCTCTGGCAACACGGAGAATACAAATGAAGTTGAGAAAGAAGTGATATTCGTGGAGTTGTCACCGGGTTTCATTGTCAGTTTTGTTGGGTAATAAGCCCGACCGAAAGAGAACTGATTGGAATCGTTGTTGAGTCGGACCACGGAGGACTCAAGGCGGGCGTCATTGATGAGAACGAGGTCGGTGCCATTGGTGATGGTACCAAAAGAATTGAAGAGAAAGTCGACGGCAAAAGTTGGAAAGACAAAAGAGCCGATGATGAAGAGGACCACGATGAATCTCATCTGAATGGACAACGGTGGGTGGCGGAAGAGCCGCCAGCGGTGGTGAGGAAGAGACGTGATGTTGGATATATGAGTGATTGGATGAAATGACTTGGTGAACTGAAGATAATTAGATTTAGATGAGATAGGGTGATAGACTACAGTGGAGATTGATAATGCCAGGAGGCCCAGGACAGCTTTGTTTATTGACTGTACTTACAGGAACAGACGGCGGGTCATCTTCGTCGTATTATTGAAAAGATCTTGTGATTATTTATAAGAGATAAATGATTTGGTAGCATAATGCGTCGTATTTCATGACTACTTTAAACTTTTTTCGTTCTTTTTAAGCCCAAGTATAAACAATGTAGATATACATCCGGGTACGGGAAGATGAATTGATTTGGTCAACGTTGATTAAAATTTTGAACATTCACAAAATATATGGTGGTTGGGTCAAATTCATTTAATATTGCCATTCCCTTCCATAAACCATTTGTATAAGTCGTAACTCGTAACAAGCGCCCGACTGCTACTAGGAATTCTTTCATTTGACTTTTCGGTATTAGACCACTGTTTAAATTAGATAAATAATTAAAGAATGCCTCGTAATTTGCAAAAGGGGATGTAGCTCAAATGGTAGAGCGCTCGCTTTGCATGCGAGAGGCACGGTGTTCGATCCCCCGCATCTCCAAACATTTTTGTTTTGCAAATATTTCCCTCTAATTATGGGCCTGGAGTAGGTTAAGAGCACTAAAGCCCAAATACACTGAAACAAGACTGTTTGTTTTCACATAAAGAGGCTTATCCGTTGTCTATCTCAATCCTATAATTTTATTCTCATAAACCGACAATCCCATGTGATCTTCTTTTACCATTTAAGTGGATCTTCCCTGTCCAGTTTCTGTAAACAAATCGACACATCTTCTAGACCAAAATATGACCACACGACAATCCACTGCTCCTCACTTCAATGTAACTGATTTTATAGGAATCATAACTATATATGTTCCCACTAATGCTTTATGATCATCCCTGCCCTCCACGTGTTTTCTACTCCTCCATCACTCTCCACGTATTCAAACAGTGTTTGCTACGTGGAAGTGTTGGGAATAGTTTCATGCTTTGTCCTCACATGGAATTAAACAAACGAAAAGCAATTAGTTTATGAAGATGTAAATAACGTGTTGGGGTTATACCAATACAATGATAGGAAGTTACCATTTGCGTTGCTTCCTAAAATGCCTACTTATGCCAAGTCACCAATTGCAGTGGTTCCCACTAGGTAAGGGTGTGTATGGTCCAGATTTGTTGGGCTTTTGATAATTTTCGATTGAAAAAGAAAAAGAAAAAATATAATCGAAACCAATTTATGTTGGTTTAGTTCATATTGGATTTAATGGTTTAAGTATTTTTTTATTGTTATTATAAGGCAATATTATACATATAATTCAATATTACAAACTTTTTTTCAGAACTCTGACATATCAATTTGTAATTGGTTAGCTTGCAATAGGTCTCACTTATCCAATTATAAACTGTCACATCAGAATTAGGAGAGAAAGTTAATGAGATTGAATTATGGGTTAATCTTTATTATTATCAATATTATATTTCATATCATTTAAAAATTTAATTTTTCTAATTTTAAATTCTTCAAAATTTGAATTAAAATAAAGATAATATGTAATAATATAATAGAGTAATTCATGAGTAAATTTATTATCATCGTATATAATAAATATATAATATAGTTTTGGTGGATGATGATCCTAAGAGTTGTAAAGAGGTTGAAATGTGAAGTGATGTTGGATGGCAGAACTGACGCGATCGATAAGTGACAATCTTCTTATTAGACAATGAAAATGGCAACATAATTAGTGGTGGTAGAATTCGTTATAAATCTTAAGTCTCAATTATTTCTCGATAACAATAAGTCAATAGCAATTTAATTTATTTTATGAAAACAATTGGTTGGTTAATTAAGTGGTTGTTATTAATTTGGTTGAGATTTCTGAAATTGGGATTACCATTTAATCTTTGATAAATCTATCTAAAACATGATTATTATCACTAGTGATATAAAAAGAAGACAAAGTGGTCATTTTCTAAAGTCATTTTGCTTAAAATATACGGGATTATCCTTTGAAATATCATACTAATACTGATACATGTACATCTCGGGAAGGTTTCTTATTCCAAACGGCTTCTCCAACACTAAACCACTTGGCCTTGTAATTAATGCGGATCCTTTTTCAATGTTTTCACCACATAATAACTCAATGGAATCATTAACACGGATCGCTAGATTAGAAAATGGAAATTAATTGGGATCGGACGGATTTGATTAGAGAAACCCTTTTTTTGTAGATTCCAATTATTTCATTTTCTACCTACAAATACAACATGTGGGCTCCTAATTTCACCATGCTACCTCATAAATCTTTTAATTGATACGGAATATGTTCCACGAATTTGTGCCCTTTTGAAATAATGTTCTCTTATTACCTTCCATGTCTTTTTCTTTGCCACAAAAAGAGAAAATATATTAATGTTTTATAACATCACTACTTGAAATATGTAGACAAGTTGACTAACATCAATGAGAATACAATTTTTTTTAAGAATTTATTTTTTATCACTGATGGTATTTGAGTCAGTTTGTATGTATGTCAATTAATCTTTCAAACCTTTGAAACTATTAATCGATTAATAATTCTAGTGATTATCCCTATTTGTTATTAGTGTTGGAGGAGACTCAAACTCAAAAGTTCATAAAAAAATCCTCTTGTTTTTTTTACCATCAGCCTATCAATTTTAATATAAGGGTTTATGTTATTTATGTAATTTTTTTAATATCGAATATTATTTATTTATTTAAATTAAAGAGGTTGGCCTTATTGGACCATGAAAATAAGGAAGGCACATGGGCGCGGCCTTCTTGGGCCACGTAAGCGACCACAAGGCCCCACTCGACTTTCATACTTTTCAACCGAGGAAAAGAATATCCGAATATGAATATGAAACCTATTGCCTTTCTGTTTCCTATCTCCAACAGACTTTTAACCTCCGCATTGCGTGTGAGACCTACTATGACGTCATCCTCCAACCTCTCCCCTTCTATAAATATTCAACAATTTTACTTCGGAAGGTTTCAAGCCTCAAACAAACAGCTCTCTTCTCTCTTCTCTCTCCTCTCCTCTCCTCTCAAATTCAACATTAAACTTACTCTTCGTCTTACGATCCACATCACAAATACGAAACTGAAAAATATGGTGAGAGAAATTGAAGTCGAGTCCAAGAAAAACTCGGAAAATTTGAAGTTTCTTTGCAGTTATGACGGCAAAATCCTGCCTCGTTCGTCTGACGGTCAGCTCCGTTACGTTGGCGGTATCACTAGAGTCTTTTCCGTTGAGCGTTCAGTGTCCTTTGCTGGTAAGTTGAATTTCTACTCGTCTGTTCAGTCTTGTGTGATTTTTTTTTTTTTTTTCCGAGGAATTGGTTTTAAATTTTTACCTAATTTTACAGAGCTTATGGTGAAACTGGGAGAGTTCTGTGGATCTTCCGTGACTCTGAGGTGTCAGTTGCCAAACGGAGATTTAGATACCTTAATTTCGATTAAGTCCGACGAGGATTTGACTAATCTTGTGCAAGAATACGATCGCGCAGCTCCTAGTTCAAAAATCAGAGCTATTTTATCACCTCCAGCATCGCTCAAACAGATTTCACCTCCTCCGAGTGTAGATTTTCCGTCAGCTAAACCGTCGTTTACAGCCGTAGATCGTTGCTCTCGTTCTCAGCCTTCTTCGCCAACGTTTGGATACGTCATCGGTTCTCAGCCTTCTTCACCGCCCTTTGGATATGTCCGCGTTTCTCGGCATTCTTCGCCGACGATTGGGTATGTCAAGCCTTCTCGTTCTTCTTCCCCGACGCTTGGATATCCCGCCTACCGCAAAGTTTCTCACTATCCCATCCACGCGCAAGGAAACCTTCGGTCCTTGTATTGCCCTTGCACTTACGGGAATTGACATTGAGACAAAGAAAGCCCCCTGTACAAGTACATGATCATAATCAGAGAATCAGATAAATTTAAAACAATTATATTACAATCGGAAAACAAATTTGATACAAGTTTTGGATGATATTAGCGTGTGATTGTAATTTATAACTGTAAATTCAAGAAAGGAAATATTTTTAATTCAATATGGGTAATGTATTTGTGCCTGAATATTTGTTCTTGGTTTCCAATTATCTCTGCGTGTTTGGCACAAATGTGAGCGTTAGGGTTCGGTTAACGGCCTAATAAGAACAAAACGGCTGTTTTGTTTTCCGTGACGTTGTCGTTATTTAACTGCAGTTACAGGGTAGGCTTGGGAGTTACTTCAGAGTCTGGCTGCGTCAATTAGGAATTCCTGTTAGTTTGACACGTACAGGTTTTCGTCAGTCGGCTCGGCTCCGTTGCTAACACGTAGTATTCAAGCGGAAGTGTTTTTCCATTTGTTGGTGATAAGGTTTCGTTTGATTTTTTTAATTAATTTTCTTTTTCTTTATTTGATTTGCAGGTCAAATGGAGAAGAGGTCGTCGAAGAGGAGCTAATGCTTTTGTGTATTTTGGGTGTGGAACTGTTGAAGGAGGACTGGAACACATGCTTTGAATTTGAAGTTTGTTAGTAGGAGCCAAACTGTGTTGATATTGACGGCTGAAGAAAAATACATATTAAACAAAATTCTTGGACTACCCAGGAAGAAAGGAGAAAACTAAGGAAGAATCTTACTCACATAAAATAAAATAAAATAAATTTACAAACGATGAGCATCGCAACTTGCTTAATAATATTGGCAAGTTTGCTAGTTGGCTATTAAAAACAACAATTGGGCTCCCTTAAAAAAGAGATATAAGAGCATCTCTAAAATATTTTTAAAATGACTCAAATTTTTATTATAAAAAGTATCCATAAAAACAAAAGTTTAATTGACTGTTTATTCTTTAAATATAAATTAAAGAATGAATTTGACTTTTCATATTTAAACAGTTAAATTTTACTCTCTATCCTAATTTTAAATAATAAATTACAAATTTTTATACATTTTATTTATGATTTATCTCTCTTATTAAGTTTTTTTCTTGAAAAAACATAATTTCTCTCCTAAAATTTAAAGAGTCTATTAGATTTGAATAAAAATTTTATTTTTTATATTTAAAAATCAATAAAGATGCTTTTTATTTATATGAAAGATACTCTTTAAAATGCTTTAACTTCTCAAATTTTAAAAATTGAATAAACACTCCATGCATTAGATGTTGCCTTTAGGCCATAAACACTCCATGCATTAGATGTTGCCTTGAGGCCATACTTTAATCAACCTAGAGGAGAAGGGAAGGTTCAAGAACCCTCCTTACAAGAGAGGAGATTTTTATGCGAAGAACTTTTCATTCAGCACAGATTTTGACCAAGTGGCAAGTAACTGAGATTTGAAGGTGATATAAACCAAAAAAAACTGTCAACAATTGATAAAGCTTATTATAGACTCCAAAATGTATTAGGTGGTGGGAATTGACCAATCCTTCCCAGAAGGAAATTTCTTTCCTTCTTTGACTAGTGTAAGTGGCGACAAATTCCATAAATTTCCCATGTTTCTTCTGGGAAGGGTGGTTCCAAGGATTCAAACAATTAGCTTAACGACAACGTTTGAAAAGGCCCTCTCTTCCATGGCTACTCTTCTTTCCTTTTTCTTTTTAATAATCTAATCTCTAATATTTGTCTTTAGCATTTCTTCCCATCTATTAGAATATACCAAGTAACAACCCAAGTATGTTAAAAAAGTAGGCAAAGAGGGAGAAATAACTGACATCAGTTCAGGCAGATAACGNGAAGAACTTTTCATTCAGCACAGATTTTGACCAAGTGGCAAGTAACTGAGATTTGAAGGTGATATAAACCAAAAAAAACTGTCAACAATTGATAAAGCTTATAGACTCCAAAATGTTTTAGGTGGTGGGAATTGACCAATCCTTCCCAGAAGGAAATTTCTTTCCTTCTTTGACTAGTGTAAGTGGCGACAAATTCCATAAATTTCCTATGTTTCTTCTGGGAAGGGTGGTTCCAAGGATTCAAACAATTAGCTTAACGACAACGTTTGAAAAGGCCCTCTCTTCCATGGCTACTCTTCTTTCCTTTTTCTTTTTAATAATCTAATCTCTAATATTTGTCTTTAGCATTTCTTCCCATCTATTAGAATATACCAAGTAACAACCCAAGTATGTTAAAAAAGTAGGCAAAGAGGGAGAAATAACTGACATCAGTTCAGGCAGATAACGCGGCATGGGCGCATGAAATACGATGCCACAACATAACAATATTCAAAAAGGAAAAAACAAAGAGAAAAGAGGAACAATGCACAACATCTTCAAGCAGTTTCTTGCTCAAACTCCTCACCCTCAGATTCATCTCCGTGATCAGCATCATCATCATCTGCATCATTATCAAAGTCTTCCTTATCATTATCAACAGTGGTTTTCCCAATCACAATCAGGTTGCTGTTGATTTTCCTGATTTCATTGCACTGCAAAAAATCAATCATACTAAGGTTAACAAGGTAAATTAAAAAGGAAATAGAAAATAATCAAATGGCAGAATAACAGGACTACACCATATGTTCTTTATTGAAAACAGAAACAGTTTTTGTAATGTTAAACATATGCCAAAGAAGCCACATCACAATTCCAGTTTTTATATACATATTGAATGCTAAATATGCAGTTAAATTTCAAAACACTGGTTCAGTGAAATTGCAGAGTTGATGATTACATATCATTTTTTCCAGAAGAGCGAGAAAGGAAGAGAGGTTTTGGCCGGTACAGTAATGTGATTCGACCTTAATGCTTCAAAAGAAGTGAAGATAAGAAACTAAGATAAAAAATTTTAACTCATTTTAAAAGATTAACAAGAGAGAGTAATACCTACTTCTAAATCTTAATGCCAATATATCACTGTAAAAGTCAGCCTAGAGGTCAGTTTCCTAGTTAAAACCAAAGAATTTGATACCTCAGAGTCGTGGTTTTTGAAGGGAAAATAGCGAAAAATAATAAAAAATCTCACCAGTTTTTTTAATTCACAGCCATGGAAGCCATAAACGAACTTAAAAGTGTGTCAGACTCGCCGATTCACAACTTTCAAATTCCAATATTTAAGGTATTAATAAGTTCCTTTCTCAGCTTCAATTAGTTCTTTAGATAGCCAACCAGGCTCATATAATATAAGTGATGGTGAAAACACCTGAAGTTCAGCTAAGACTCATAAAAACCTAACAACCGTGAGATTCTCTTTTGCCAGCCACTGATATCAATCTTAATGTTGATCTGCCAACATTTGATTCGAAGAAGACATCATTTGTAATTTAACTTCTGAGTTCTGACAGCACTTCAAAGCATAACTTCTCTTCAATTTTAATTATTTGTTCATATCAGATACCCAACTAATATCCTCATTTTAATTCTGGTGCTTACTATTTCTAGGCATGCCCAATCATCCTCATCATTAATTTATGAAGAAACAATGATCTACAGTCAGTCCAATCTCCTAGCCCATAGTTTGAAATTCCCTAGCATCAACTCAAAATAAAGACAAGCATTTATTGGATAGCAACTTTGATTACCTTAAAAAAGCTCAAAGCCTACAAAATCCTCCAAATTCATAGATAAAAAGAAAAAAAAAAAAATCCACTTCTGGGAGGAAAACCAAAAAACTGCCTAAAGAAGCTAACCAGTATAAACCAAAGGCTTCAAAAGTGAATTCTTTTTTAATGACTAATCAATACCCAACTGCAAATTCAACTTCAACCTGATATTTGATAACTTATGCCGGCATAATTTGAACCATAACGACTATCATAGGCTCCTAGCATGTTTTCATCACTATGACGATGTGAAATAGATTACGAATAGCATTATTGATGGTTTAGAAAATAAAGAGTGTGTTTTATTTAAATTCTGTAAAAAAAAATGGATACCTTGTCTTCGAATTCCGATTCTTCCAAGGCGATAAGGAATTCTTCACTGTGAGGTTGCGGCCACTGAGATGGAAGCAAAAACGAAGAAGGTATCGTCCTCGTCGACGATGGGTATTGCCTCATGAACGCCGGGAACTGTAACATCTCTCTCACTCTATCCCTCACTTTTTACACTCTCCCTCTGCGCTCCAGATTAAGGATTTACGATCTTCGATAGTGGGTCTGTTTGGGAACTAGGATAGGTTTGGCCCGGCCACGGGTTAAGGTTATATCACAATCACTTATTATAAAAGGTATGTTACTAAGACATTAGTATGGATAAATAGTTAGTGAATTGTTTATCGAATACGACCGATTATAATGAATCACGTGAATATGGTCAATGATGTATCGTAGGATTGTACTAGTATACCATTGATCCTTAGATCTGAGACATTATGGTTGGATTCAACATAGGATACGTATGATTCATATGATGTATAAACACGAGACTAATCATATCTTGTGTAATAAGTCGGTTTGATCATATGTTATTCATGTGCAAGGATAAGAGATAGTCAAGATGAGATTCGTTAACTCAAAATAGTCTAATTTTGAGTTCTCAAACGAATATTAGTAAATATTGAAAAAGAAATATCTCTTACCAGAGTATAATAGATGTCAGATAAAAAATAGTTTTAAGTTGATGAATTTCATTGTGTCATTGGACAACCAAACACCACCTAAAGCCAGGAACTTTTGCCCAATCGCGTAACTAATATCTTCTAACTTGCCGAGTTGATTGATCTAAGCTAATTAGACTAACAATTTCGATAACTGAATCCTAATCATCTTCATACCTTATTTTTTTTTATCAACAATGCCAAGTATCTAATATCTTCCACTACAAAAAGCAGTCTCCATCTTCTTCTTGTGATCATGCCAGTCATGGAAAATCTCAAATAACAGCTTCGAATTAATTAATTAATTAATTCAACAAACGCAGACCCATTAAAGTTAAGCTGACGTAACCGCTTTCAAGAAGCAAATAAGCCCACATTCCCTATAACGCAAGCCAAAACCACCGATCTTCCTCTACAGTTTTCTATATTTTCTTCTCTCTGCATCCCTTCTTTTTTTTTTTTATTTTTTTTTTAAAACTCACTTCTCCTCGTGTCCTTCATAACTTCTGTCCACGTTTTCACAATGCCTTCATCCTCACTTTTTGTCTCTCTCCATAAATCATCAACAGCCAAGACCATTCTTTGTCTCCAAACTTTTAAAACTTATTATTCAAACCAACTTATCTTTCCAACTCTCTTTTGCTGCGTTCTTTAAAGCTGCTAACGCTTGAGTTTTGTTGTCACCATGAGGCTCTACGTGTATGTGCTGCAAGCAAAAGACTTGCTTGCACGTGATTCTTTTGTGAAACTTCAACTTGGCATGTACAAGTCTAAAACTAGGATTTTGAGGAACAATAGCAACCCTGTTTGGAATGAAGAGTTCGTTTTCAGGGTTCATGATATTCATGATGAAGAGGTGGTTTTGTCTATGTTTCACCATGATGATGATTCTGGCTTGTTTCATTTCTCTGGGGAACTCATGGGTCGGGTTCGGGTCCCCGTTTGGTCAGTTGCTGGAGAAGAGAATCAGATGCTGCCACCCACTTGGTTCTCCCTTGAAAAGCCAAAGACTGGCAAGTTTAACGATAAAGATTGCGGTTAGTGTTTCTTCCCTGCTTATATACGTAGTTGTGTTTGTTTTTAATTCAAACTTCGATTTACTTCAATGTACTACAATTTTAATTTTAATTGCGGTTTATGAAATGTTGAAGTCGTAGTGTAGCATGAAATGGTTCATTTGATAATCACAGAAATAATTGCCATGAAGACTTTGTAAATATATGGTTCACAGTTGTCATATTGGTTCTAGTATACTTACTGTACACACTAAATTGATATAGGCTAACTTTGTGAAGGAGGAATCTTAGCATTTCAACATTCCATGAAAATAGAAAGATTTTGTTCTTGTTTTTATAGGATTTGGCGAAAAAAGTTTCAAATTGGTTTGATTCAAGGGAAATTTAAAATTTCAAAATTAATGGTCTCCTTCCCTCACATAAATATGCTTCATATGACTCAAAGACACAAAACATTTTCTAGCATTTGGTTCATATTATCTAATATTGGTTTGGTCCAATGTATGCAGGCAAACTTCTTCTCAGTATGTGTCTAGGCGGTAAAGGGCATGACGCTTCCTCTAACAGCCTCCTTAGCCCGCATTCGAATGTCAATGCTGAAGACCTCATAGAGTTTGAAGGTCCATGCGTGTTATCTCATGATGTATTCAGCTCAAAGGCTCCGACGTTACATATAGCAGAAGGGAAACACTTAATGAAGGCTATTGTAAGCCGTTTAGAGAAGGTTTTTCATAAGAATGGGGAAGCCTCAAAAAATGGGGATTCTTCAGGTGTGCCATCAGATTATGAGGATTCTGTGGAGGAACATCCCTCTTGTCATAGCTTTGAAGAAGCTATGAAGATGATGCAGTCGAGAGACAGTACAAAAGAAATGCCAGAAAACCTCCAGGGAGGTATTCTTCTTGATCAAGTATATCTAGTGTCCCCATCTGATCTCAACAAACTTCTTTTTGCACCAGATTCGCAGTTCATGAGAGACCTGGCAGAACTCCAGGGAACAACAGATATACAAGAGGGCCCTTGGGTTTGGAAGTCAGGAGACATGTCTTGTTTAACGCGTACTGTGTCCTACATGAACGCTGCAACAAAGTTGGTTAAGGCTGTAAAAGCCACAGAACAGGAAACCTATATTAGAGCTAATGGACGGGAATTTGCCATCTTGATGAATGTAAGCACACCAGATGTTCCTTACGGAAATACATTTAATATAGAGTTGCTATACAAACTAATGCCTGGACCAGAGCTACCTTCAGGAGAAGACTCATGTCGCCTCATAATATCTTGGGGCATTAACTTCCACCAAACCACAATGATGAGAAGTATGATTGAAGGAGGAGTTAGGCAGGGAATGAAGGAGAATTTTGACCATTTTGCCAACCTGCTGGCGAAGACTCATAAGATTTCAGATTCCACAGACATACTAGACAAAGATCATGTGCTGGCAACTTTAGAAACAGAACACCAGTCTGATTGGGAATTAGCAGTAGAATACTTTTGGAATTTCACTGTAGTTTCTGGCACTTTTTTTGTTTTGTATGTCCTAGTGCACATTCTGCTTTGTGAACCTAACAAAGTCCAAGGTTTGGAATTTTATGGACTTGAATTGCCTGACAGTTTTGGAGAGCTTATCACTTGCGGATTTTTAGTGATACAATTGGAGCGTGTTTATAGCATGATCTCACATTTTGTACAAGCTAGGTTGCAAAGAGGTAAAACATTAATTGCACTATTTCAAATTTATGTTATTACCAAATCCAGATCAAACACTTTTACCTTAGTCTCACTTTTTGTAACTGTCCCAGGATTCACTTATATTGCCCATCTATTTCAACAGGAAGTGATCATGGAGTTAAAGCCCAAGGTGAAGGATGGGTTCTTACTGTGGCTTTAATAGAAGGGGTCAATTTAGCATCCTTGGAATTGACGGGTTTGCCTGATCCTTATGTTGTCTTCACCTGCAATGGTAAGACAAGAACAAGCTCGGTGAAGCTTCAGACTTGTGATCCTCAATGGAATGGTAAGCCCTTTCTTTGCTCATTGAATTATATTTTCTGTATCATAATTTCGATTTATCCAGTAAGAAGATATTATGCAGATATACTTGAGTTTGATGCTATGGAAGAACCACCATCAGTTCTGGATGTAGAAGTTTTTGATTTTGATGGTCCATTTGACCAGGCCACTTCCCTTGGGCATGCTGAGATCAATTTCTTGAAACACACATCTACTGATCTGGCAGATATGTGGGTCTCCCTTGAGGGGAAGCTTGCTCAGTCTTCTCAGTCAAAGTTACGTTTGAGAACTTTTTTGGACAATAAGAAAGGAGTTGAAACAGTTAAAGAATATTTAACAAAGATGGAAAAGGAAGTTGGAAAGAAGGTGAACCCTCAGTCCCAATATATTAATGATTATTTGAAATAGCATTTCATTGGTTCTTGCTATCATTTTTCGCTTAGTCCTGCAACTGATAAATCCGGATAGTAATATATTTTGCCTTCTTGATTGTGTCTAGCAGGCGTATGGATTCTGACACCGGGGAACAATTTTTTAGCTTGAACAGATTTTTTAGCTTTTTCCTTTCTTCTTTAAAAGAAGAAATATAAGAATCTTTATCTAATTCTATTTTGTGTGATTGACAGTTGAATCTACGGTCACCTTATAAGAATTCAACTTTCCAGAAACTGTTCGCACTGCCACCAGAAGAATTTCTAATCAGTGACTTTACATGCCACCTGAAGAGAAAAATGCCTTTGCAGGTGCCAGTTATGGGTTCATTAATTATTACATATATTCTTGAACTGAATGGATCTTTGGATTACTGTTATAAAATCAGATTGTTGACGGACATTGTGGGTGGGCAAACGAGCCCCTTTACTGTGATTTTAGTTTAATTTGCATGATATGGAAATTGATTAATGATGCTCCAATTTTTTATTTTATTTAATTTTTTTTTGGCATAATGGCCTGATTAAGTTTGATGGATAGTAGTAACTGGCTAGATCATGAACAATATAATGAAGATTATTTTACGAAGATACATCGATGATCTCCATATAACTGAATTTTGGACTTTGTTTTGATGTTATGAAAAGAATGTGAGGTGTAAAAATCACAAGGAGTCTGATTAGTTCCCTTTTATCAACCTTTTAAGAAGATCCACTACTAAAAGTTCAGAATACTTTTTTTTTTTCCAGGGCCGGCTGTTTCTATCTGCAAGGATTGTTGGGTTTTATGCAAATTTATTTGGCCATAAAACCAAATTTTTCTTTCTCTGGGAGGATATCCATGACATCCAAGTGCTTCCTCCCTCACTTTCATCTGTAGGTAGCCCTTCGTTGGTCATTATTCTGCGGAAGGATCGAGGTCTTGATGCAAGGCATGGAGCAAAGTCCCATGATGAAGAAGGCAGGCTTAGATTCTATTTTCAATCCTTTGTTTCATTCAATGAAGCCAGCAGGTGTTAGTGCATGGAATGCTTCAGTTTATCAGCTTTCAACAATAGTAATAAAGTACAGTTTACATATTGCCTTGGTGTATTTATTTGTGTGATGGTTCATCATGCTGTAAAAACAGGACAATTATGGCCTTGTGGAGAACGAGAACACTCACCCCGGATCAGAAAGCACAAATTGCAGAAGAGCAGCAGGATGGAGAAGTATCCATGCTGGAAGATGCTGGATCGCTTCTGGATGTTGAAGATGCAAAAATGTCCAGGGTTTGTTTTGCTGAACTGCCCATGAACGTAAGTCACTTTTCTTCTCATCTACTTCATAAAACAACTCAATGCACCTATGAGCATACAATTGTCTTAAACAAAGTCCAAACTATATGTTATTCATCATGTATCAACAAATGAAATTGAGTGCAGAGAAATTTCACCATTAGAGCACGAGATTTGGGAATTTTTAGTTTATCTAATTTAAAACCAGATGTAAAGACTGGTTCCAAAAATGTGTTTGACAATTTGCAGATAAAAGCACTAATGGAGATGTTTGACGGAGGAATGTTGGAGCATAAAGTAATGGAAAAATCTGGTTGTCTTAATTATACAAATACTTCATGGGAGCCCCTAAACTCAGGTGTTTCTGAACGACATGTGTCTTACAGATTCAGTCGCCATGTCTCAATCTTTGGAGGGGAAGTAACATGCAGACAACGAAAGTCTCCCCTGGCAAATGATGAAGGGTGGCTTGTGAATGAGATCATGTCATTACACGATGTCCCATTTGATGATCACTTCCGTGTATGTAGAAATCGACTATTGGTTGATGTGATTGTTATTTTTTGAATTAGCTTTGATTCATTTTATCCTGATTTATGATTGTTTAATTTGTTTGTTGAAATGCAGGTTCATTTCAAATATGAGATTCAGAAGTCTGCCCTTGCACATAATGCATGCAAGTGTGCGGTTTATATAGGGATAACATGGCTGAAAAGCACCAAATTCCAGCAGCGAATTACTCGAAACATAACTGAGAATTTTTCTAATAGGCTGAAGGAGATGATCGGGCTGGTTGAGAGGGAGATTCTATTTGCAACTCGACAGGATACAAGTTCAATTTGATAAATACTTTGTTATTATTCATCAGAATGCAGCAGCATAATGTTTTATTTTAACTTCTTAAATTGTAAATTTTTACTATAATTACAAGTTTATGAAAGGAAAATTCATCTTAAATAGTTGTTCTGTACATGCAATGAGTTGTTTTATGGTTATAGACCTGTGAATCAAATATCTTTTCTTTATCAGGATTAGCATCTTCATTTCTCAACCTTATATCTCTTTCTTGTAGTTATTAACTTGAAATTGCATTGATGTAGAGAAAACGTATAGCTCAAGTAATTTCGTTTGACCATTTGCAATTTCTTGAATTCTCTTTCCTCATTCTATGGTAAACAATTAGTTGTTTACATCATTGTAATCATGGGCGGACACAGGAATGAAACTTAGGGGTTCAAAAGGTAAAATAATAATTAACATAAATATAAAATATATAAACACAAATATTTGTATTAATAAAATTCATATTAACTAATATATTTATAATAGTCATCGACGAGATTTCATCTTTTGAAAATATTGTATAATGACTTCATTATCAATACTATCAAGTATATTCTTCTCTACATACACAATTAAACTATCATTCAAGTATTCAACCATTAATCAATCATTCTACACGAGCAGTGATAACCAGTAAAATCAATGCTAATTTTATCAACATATAAACTAATAAAAACACTTTATCCTTCTTAGTTTCAACCATCACTTTTGCAAGATCTTCAATCCCATTCAATTCCATAAATTTGACATTAGAGTGTACATCCAAAATGTAAATATCAAATTGAGAATCAAGCACTATGAGTTCTAAGCTAGAAAAATCTTCTAAATAAAGTTAAGCAAGACGCATCAATTTTTGCTCATCAAAAGCAACAAAATTTTCATTTGGACATAAACATGCCAAACAAATAAGTAATTCAATGTTTACCTAATTGAAGCGATTACTGCATATCTAAGACACTAAAATACTTCAATACGGTAATGATGCACGTTTGTGATATCTTTAGGCTTCCGTTGTGATCGCCCTTGAATAAAAAATTTGTCATCCATATTTGGAATATCAATGTCATGTTTGGCACAAAAAGATCAAACTTTGTTAAGTAAATTCTCCCATCCACTATCCCTCATCAATTGTAAAGCTTGCTTACACCCTTCAACCAAATTCATAGCATTTACAATATCTTGATCTTTTTTTTTTTTTTTTTTTTTTTAGTGCTTGAGAAAATTTATTTGTAAAACTAAGTAAATCTTCCATCATAAATAGACTAAACACAAAATTAAATGATTGCATAAATTTTAAAATATTATTAGAGAAAAATAGGGATTGGAGAGATGGAGCGGGACACGTTGGACAAGAGAAAAAGTTGGGATTGGAGAAAAAATGAGAAAAGGTATTATTAGAGAAAGTCAAAATTTTTAATTAATTTAATTTACTGTAATTTTGTAATTTAGTTTTTGTATTGAACAAAATTAGAAGAAAAAAAACCCAAGTGGGGTCACTTGACCCCCACGCGACCCATGTGGGTCCGCCCTTGATTGTAATGAGAGTTGAGCTCCATATTCTAAGCATGGATGTTACGTAATTTCCATATTCACTCTTGTTCTTATATTATTTTTTAATTTTACAGATTTTTTGTCACTACAGAAAAACATTGTTATCAGCCAGAGACTTCTTTATACGTTTAGAATTCTCTGGAATCTAAGATAATTTAAAAAAATTTGCAAGACGTGATTTGGTGTTCAAAAAGTCATTCTCACCTACATATAGTTTTAAAGAATTTCATCTTTTATTATACAAGTTAACTACAAATTATATTGGTTTATATTTGAGTATTGTAGTTTCAGGAAAGTTTTTAAAAATGGAGAAGAAACGTAATGGATAGAAGTAGGAGTATTAAAAAAAATTTAAAAACTGAATCGAAAAACCAGTTCGGTTACGGTTCAAAGAATTCAAAAAACAGGATTTAAGGTTCGGTTTCTAGTTTGGGTGAAAATGCAAACCGGTTTTACTAACCGGTTTACTAAAACATATTATTATATATTAAATAAAAATAAAAATAATAATCTTAATGGATATTATATATTAAAATTAAATAAAAATTAAATTTATTTGTATCAATTTTTAATGTATTATTAGCTGTGGTCAATAGATATGTATGAATGTTTAATTTTTATTTGGATATGTATTGTTGATGTTTACAATTTAATTTGAGAAAAGTTTAATCCAATTTAAGAGAAAAACCGGTTTAAAACAAGTTTTCTCCTAAACTGTTCGATTTGGTCCAGGAATTTTTCTGAACTGAAAAAACAGTTCGATTCAAGAACTGGTTAACCACTTTTGAACACTCCTAGATAGAAGTAGATTGATCCTATATAATTAATTAATATAAAAGGGAAGAGGGCGAAGTGATTACAACCCACCACACCCCTCCCAATGTGGTTATGTTTTATTAACTTAAAATGGTGTTGATGTTGTGAATTTGTATAGCTCAACAACTTTAATCTCAAACCAATTCCAATTTATCAAATTATCAACCATCTTCCAATTATTTGGTAAATAAGAGAAAATTATCAGGGTTTTTAAAAAAATAATTAAAGCTCCGGGGGGCTATAAATATTGACCAAAAGCCTAAGTCTTATACACATATAACCAACTTCTTCATATAAATACGAAAATACCCTCATCCTAACCTTCAAATACTTAACCAACTGAACTCACATTTATTCACTATCATCTTCAAACTCCCACACCATAAACACAAGATCAAGCCTGCAAAAGGACATAGGAAATCACTACATCAAGGTAACACTTTGATCTTAACTTAAAATCTGTATATTGTTACATTTGTGCACTAGGTAGTTTGTGACGATTTTTGTTTGATTTTTTTAACTGTCTACATTGATAGTTAATGGAAGTACTCTCGAGAGAGAAATTGTTTTATTTATGTCGCAAGATTCATTACAATGGCAGATGTGGTTATTTTGGTTGGGTACGGAGAGCAATAAACAACGACGAATGATAGCACAATTTGGAGGAAAACAAAAAATACTTAAAAATCCACCCTGATGTAAAATGGATTGGTTGAGTTGTTGAGCAAACGTCTAGGCATAGATCGTAGAAGGAATACTATCTAAATAACTATATATGAAACCCAAGGATACAATCAATAGAATGTCTTACGACATCGAGGATGATAATGTCTTACTTTTTGTTAGAACAACGTCAACTCTTTCATTCCTCTCTTCATCACGCAGACTGTAAATACAAGAAGGTAGTCTCTAATTATTAGTTTGCAAGTGATAGTAGCAAATGTAACGATTTAGTACAACCGATTGTTGAACCTTCTAATCCAAAGTTATCTCTTTTCCGTGACCAATCATCGGTACCTATTCCGGATTGCACTATAAGATGATTCATTGGTTTGTATTGGAGCATAATACACCACATTCACACAAAGGGAACGTGTCCATTATTGAAGAAGGATGATTTCATTATTCTTTTGACGGACCCCTACCTTATGTTACAAATCATTATAATCAAAGTCCTGGTTCTATGCTCGACGATAGGAAGAGGGAGTTTTTATGACCACTAGAGACTTTGGAATCTGTTATTTATTTTGGTTTGCTGTACATTCTGTTTTCTGCATTTCTGTTTGCTGAGTTATACAGAGGGACAATAATGTATTTTCCCCTTTATAGGTTGTTAGAAGATTCCTTTGTAATAGTATATAGACAGCTATGTATAGTTAATTAAAAATATATCAGAGAACATTTTTCTCTCCATCTTCCTGGACGATTCTTCTCTGTTCTTCATTTTGTTACAGCAGATTCTTCTCTGTTCTTCATCTTGTTACAACAGATTCTTCTCTGTTCTTCATCTTGTTACAGAAGATTCTTCTCTATTCTTCATTTTATTACACGGTATCAGAGCTCCCCTCAATCCAAAACCCTCACCATGTCTAGCTTTGAAAATACTGATCCTAAAACACCTCCTCCCAAAAATCCTAACGAATCTAGCTCTGAAAATACCGATCCTAAAACACCTCCTCCCAAAAACCCTAACGAAAGGTTTCTCAATTTTTCAGATCCTTTCAACCCCTTTCGCATCGACAATGGTGACAATCCCGCTGCTGCCTTAGTTTCTGATCTCTTAACTGCTGACAATTATGTCAGTTGGTCTAGAGCTGTTAGTCGTGCTCTTCGAGCGAAGAACAAGCTTGGTTTCATCAATGAGACCCTTTCTAAACCATGTGATGCCAATGATCCAATTTTTGAAGCATGGGAACGTTGCAACGATTTAGTCGTCTCATGGCTTCAAAATTCTATAAGTTCTTCTGTTAAAACCAGTCTTGCTTTGGTTGATGATTCTCACACTCTTTGGCTTGAACTTCAGGACAGTTTTACTCAACAAAATGGTTCTCGCATTTTTCAACTCAAACGGGATCTTGCTAGCCTCTCTCAAGGTCAAGATTTCATTAGCACCTTTTTTGGTCGCTTAAAAGTTTTATGGGATAAATTGGCTATCTATGACCCCATACCTGTGTGTGATTGTGGCAAGCTGAAAATCTTAAATGATCGATATGATCGTGATTGTGTCATACAGTTTCTAATGGGTTTATCTGATTCTTATTCCCCTTCAAGAGATCAGATGATGCTTCTTGAACCCCTTCCCCTCCTTAACCGAGTTTTTTCCATGCTTCAGTAGCAAGAACGACAACATCTCATGCTTACCCAAACCTCTAATCCTGATCTCATGGCCATGATGGCTAAGACCAACCCTCATTTTCCCAAACTTGCCCAGAAATTTCATAACTCTATAGCCCAGAAATCAAGTCGTCCATATTGCACTCATTGCAAAATCCAATGTCACTTTTTGAGAATTGCTTCAAAGCAGGAAATGCAACCCCACGTTTGTGTACCCATTGCAATATGACTGGCCATTCTGTTGAAAAATGTTACAAATTAAATGGGTACCCCATTGGCCATAAGCTTCATGGCAAGAATAAAAAATTTTCTGCTGTTGCTATTGCTCCTTCTCGAGCATGCTTTACTGATGGTCGTGATGAAGAGTCCTCTGAGACTATGGCTCTTACCAAGGGTCAATAAAATCAACTCTTGGCTTTGTTGCACTCTAAGGACACCAGTTCAGCCATGGCCACCATGTCTGTTATTCCGCCTTCCTTATCCTCTAAGCATGTCTCTAGCTCTAACGTCTCTGGTATGGTTTCTTGTTTATCAACTCAAACACATAATAGACACTGTAGCAATAGATCACATGATCTGTTGTCCCTCTCTCTATTCATCCATCACGGCCACTGGATCTTCTTTAGTTAGATTACCTAATGGTGCAGATGTCCTTGTTTCTCACATTGGTGTTGTACACTTATCCGAGAATTTAGTCCTTCAAAATGTGCTTTGTGTCCCTTGTTTCAATTTCAATTTAATTTTTGCTAAAAAGCTTGCTCTCCATTCTTCTTGCTGCCTTATTTTATTTTCTCATTCATGTTTTGTACAGGACTTAGCATCTTGGACAACGATTCGGATGGTTGAAGTGAGGCATGGTCTGTATCACCTGGTGCGTTTTGGCGTGTCACCCTCAGCTTTAGAGTATGTTTTACCAGCTTTTCCTCATAAAGACCAGCTTCTTAGTGCTCTGTTACACACAAGGATTCCTCTTCTGATTTGTGGCATTGTAGACTTGGGCACATATCATTCTCTAGGCTTCTTTTAATTGATGATCCTCTTGTCAAACAGAACCTGAGTTCTTCTAATACATCTCTTTGCTGTGTTTGCCCTTTGGCCAAGCAACATCGACTTTCTTTTCCCATTTCCACAAATAAATCTATTAACGCTTTTGATCTTGTTCACTGTGACATTTGGGGCCCCAACCCCACAATTGCAATTGATGGTTCTCGATTTTTCCTTACTCTTGTTGATGATTTCTCAAGGACCACCTAGGTCTATCTGCTCAAACATAAATCTGATGTGAGATCTTGTATTGAAAGTTTTACTCCTTAATCGAAACTCAATTTCAGACCAGAATTAAAATGTTTAGAAGTGATAATGGCAAGGAATTCCTTATGACAGATTTTTTTTTAAATCTAAGGGTAT
Source organism: Pistacia vera (assembly GCF_008641045.1). Lineage (NCBI taxonomy): Eukaryota > Viridiplantae > Streptophyta > Magnoliopsida > Sapindales > Anacardiaceae > Pistacia > Pistacia vera. The sequence goes on along the minus strand of NW_022196775.1, from coordinate 291,044 downwards.
TATCCACCAAACTAGTTGTGTTGAAACACCCCAACAAAATTGGATAGTTGAGCGCAAACACCAACACATCATGAATGTGGCTCGGGCCTTAAGAATCTAGTCTAATATTCCCGTTAAATACTGGAGTGATTGCATCCTAACTGCTGTTTACATTATAAATAGAACACCCACACCATTACTTAATAATAAAACTCCTTTTGAAAGTCTTTTTCATAAGCCACCCATTTATCATCATATGAGAGTTTTTGGCTGTCTTATTTTTGTTTCAACCTTATCCCATGGACGAAAGAAGTTTGATCCGAGAGGTAGGAAAAGTGTATTTCTGGGCTACCCTTTTGCCGTGAAAGGCTACAAATTATTAGATTTACAAACTGAACAAATTTTTATTTCTTGGGATGTTGTGTTTCATGAAACAGTTTTTCCATTCAATACAAGGATCTCACTTCCTACTCCATCTCCTATTCCTTCTATTACTCTCATCACACCAACACCTTTTAATTTTTGTCCACTGCTCAGCTTTACCCCCTCCTGCTTCTCTGCCTTCCAGTACATTTTAATCTCCTTCACCACCTAATTTTCCTCTTGAGATAACTCAACCTATCTTTCCTTCTCATTCTCCAATTTCCTCACCATCCTACCAATCTTCCATTCCTGCCCCACCACCACCCCTTCCTCCTCTCCCTCGCAAATCCACCAGAACTAAGCGTGGGCCCAAATTTCTACAGGAATATCATTGTCAACAGAAGGCTCTCACTTCTTCCATCCAATTGTTGCCTCAGCAGCTACGTCTTATACAAGGTACTCCTTTCTCACTTGCTAATTGCTTATCTTATCATGTTTTTTCTCCTTCTTACCAAACTTTCTCCACTACCCTTTCCACCCATTTTGAACCACAAACATATCGTCAAGCTCTCAAACATCCAGGCTGGTGTCAAGCCATGGATAATGAACTGGCTGCCTTAGAAGCTAACAACACTTGGCAACTTACAAATTTACCTCCAGGAAAAGTGCCCATCGATTGTAAATATGTTTACAAAATCAAGTACCATTCCAATGGGTCTGTTGAGAGGTTGAAGGCCCGCTTGGTAGCCAAGGGCTACACACAACTTCAAGGGGTGGATTATCATGAGACATTTTCTCCTGTTGCCAAGTTGGTAACTGTGAGATGCCTCTTAGCAATTGCTTTTGTTAAGGGCTGGCATTTACATCAATTTGATGTAAATAATGCCTTTTTACATGGGGATTTACATGAGGATAGTTACATGAAGAAACCTCCTCGTTATATCAAAGGGACACCCACTCAAGTCTGCAAACTATTAAAGAGTTTATATGGCCTTAAGCAAGCATTGAGGCAATGGTACTCTAAATTTTCTCAATCACTACTTGAATCTGGTTTTTCACAATCGAAGGCTGATTATAGCCTCTTCACAAAGGAAAATAATGGTTCTTTCACAGCTTTATTAGTGTCTGTCGATGACATACTTGTGGCCAGCAATGACATTAATTCTGTCAGCCAGTTGAAACTCTTTCTTGACAGCAAATTTAAGATAAAGGACCTTGGCTCTCTGTGGTATTTTCTTGGCATTGAGATTGCCCGCTCCTCTCAAGGTATCTTTTTATGTCAAAGAAAGTACACTTTGGACATTTTAGCTGATTCTGGAACTTTGGGTAGCAAACCTACTAAGGTTCCCATGGAACAAAACCTCAAGTTAACTCAATCTTGTGGCCAACCTCTATTAGACCCGAGTGTGTATAGACAATTGATTGGTCGTCTCCTCTATCTTACAATTACTCGACCTGATATCTGTTACAGTGTGTAAACTTTGAGTCAATTTATGGCTGCCCCCACTGATTTTCATCTCTCTGCTGCTCAGAAAATTCTCAAGTATCTCAAAGCTGCACCAGGTTAGGGGTTACTTCTACCCAGCTCCTTCTCACTTCAGCTGACCGCTTTTTGTGACTCGGATTGGGCCTCCTGTCCTGACACTGGACGATCAGTCACCGGGTACGACATCTTCCTTGGTTCATAATTGATTTCATGGAAATCGAAGAAGCAACTCGTTGTTTCTCGATCCTCAGTCGAGGCTAAGTATCGATCGATGGCAGCTACATGTTGTGAGCTTACCTGGCTGCGATTTCTACTTTCTACTCTCCAGGTTTCTCACCCTCAAGCCGCTGCCTTGCACTGTGATAACCAAGCTGCTATCCATATTGCCGCCAACCCCGTCTTCCATGAGAGGATGAAACACATGGAGCTTGATTGTCACTTGATTCATGACAAGATTCAAGAGGGTAGTATCAAAACTTTTTATGTTCCAACCTCCAACCAGTTGGCTGATCTTTTGACTAAAGCTTTGTCATCTATTGTTCTTCATTCTCACTTATCCAAGATGGGAGTTCTCAACCTCCACTCTCCATCTTGCGGGGGGGTATTGGAGCATAATACACCACATTCACACAAAGGGAACTTGTCCATTATTGAAGAAGGATGATTTCATTATTGTTTTCTGTTATTTATTTTGGTTTGTTGTACAAACTGTTTTCTACATTTCTGTTTGTTGAGTTGTACAAAGGGACAATAATGTATTTTCCCCTTTATAGGTTGTTAGAAGATTCCTTTGTAATAGTATATAGACAGATGTGTATAGTTAATTAAAAATATATCAAAGAACATTTTTCTCTCCATCTTCCTGGATGATTCTTCTCTGTTCTTCATTGTGTTAAAACAGATTCTTCTCTGTTCTTCATCTTGTTACAGCAGATTTGCGGGTCAAAGATATTTTCAAAAACAAAGAGGTGTTATAGGATTTGTTAAAAAGACACGTTTTGGAGAATGATTTTCAATTTAAAGTATGGAAATCCACAATGTACAGATGAGTGATTAAATGACATCATGAATTGTGTAAATGGCGTGCAAGGGCGATGAGGTTAGATGGTTGGAGTATTTTTAGTTCCAACATATAGATAACCACCACACATGCCCAAGAGATCAAATTATGCCCTACCATAGACAGGCTAGCACACGACTTGTGGGGTAAATCTTGAAAATGATGCTTGTTATGGTGGATCAGATTTACAGACCTAATGAAATCATGACCGACTTTGCGAAAAAGTAAAATATCGATATTTCATCTACACAAGCATGACGTGCAAAGAATTGGGCACTTAATGCAATATTGAGAGGAAAACTTGAGGAGTTTTTCATGCTATTACCCGAGTTCTATCACGGTTACACAAATCAAGACTGATGAGGACAATCATCAAGAACTTCTTCATGTCTTTGGGTTGTTCCATCAGAGCATACAGGACTCATATTTGTACTGTTATTTGTGCGGATGATGCCTTTCTGAAGGGGGTATCTAGGAACATTATTTTTTACAGTCGCCAAAGACTATAATAATCAAATATATTTGAGGGCTTTCGACCTTGGTGATAAGGAGGAAAATGCCTTCTGGATTTGGTTCATGAACAGAATACTAGGAAAGATTCATTCAGGTTTTCCAGTTCGCCTGGATCACCACACGAATTGGAAAATCTACTCTAGGTGTCTAAAATGCCTTTTTTTGGTAACAAATCAACCAATTCCAAGTTCTTAACCTTAAAAATTCAATATTTCATTATCCAAAACAATACCCACAACATATACAACCATAACAACAACAATGTACACAATATCAACACGACCCTAAACCCTAACGGTTAACATAAACTAATAAACGCTTGCAATTCATACCAAATTGACAAAAAAAATGAGTCAAGAAACTGACTTTTTACCCATCTCGAATTGTTGATACAAAAATCTGCACCAACTAGAGTAATCTGATCGACCTTTGCGGGATTGGAATCGATATGTGCGTGATTACCGGTAATCAGTGATGAAAAATAACGAATGCAATAATGTAAATAACAAAGAGATTTTTAAAGTGATTCGGCGAGATAAACTCTTGAGCCTACGTTCATTGTGTTTGTATTTACTGTGAGAGCTTACAATTAGAGTTATATGAAAATTTTGTAACCCCTTTTTCATCGTTGTAGGGGGTTTATATACAATGTAGAAAGGAAAGAACGAAAATAAAGGGATTACAATTGATTCGAAATGCAATCCCAATATTCTCGCAATTATGCACTGTGATTGCATAGAGATTGCTGTTGATCCAGTCTTTCCCGCAATATATGGGATCTGAAGTTATCTAGGAATTGATTGAGTGATCATTCAGGTTGTTCGCGACTAGCTTGTGTTAGGTCAAACCAAATATAGATGAGCTTACGCTCGGTCGGACAATAGGTGAAGTCAAGCTGATATCGGGTCAAGCTATATCCTCACGATATCCCAAGCTTAGTGGAAAAATCACACACAACATCTGTCCCCTAGTGTTCGAAGCTTATTTCGAGCTTCGAAAACTATTACCCGATTTGATGCCAAGCTCGGAAGGATAACTAATCCTCGGATGTGGGTTTGGTCGAGCTCATAGGGTGGAGCTCATGTCTGATCGACATGTTTCACACTTGTTTGCTTCCGATGATACCTGCGAAACTCAGAATATCAAAAGTTAGGGCAAACATGTAATTTCAATGCTGTCATGTCACATTAAATGCGACAGCCTTTGTCAGTCACGTTTCGTCACGCGTGGGACACTACAATTATCCACGCGTGAAGTCTAGGCGACGTGCGATGATGGCTATCAGTGTAACAGTCTGATGGTTCGTTACCCCCAGCGGATGGTCGACATGTGGCCACGCCTAACGGCTGAGATTGTTCAACAAATGAAGGGTCAAGATTCACTACAACTCGACGGCTGCGATCAAACCCCGTCCTTTCGTCTCCCATGCAAGCTACTATAAAAGGTGGAAAAGTCGTCAGAATCCTCATTCAGTCCACGAAAGTTTTCTGGCGTTCTTGTGCATTCTGTTGCTATTTTATCGTTATCCCGATGCTCTTTCTAGCGATATTCTGCGCTTCTCTCACTCTAGTAAGGTTCTTTTCCCTTTCTTTGTCCATTTTTCTGGTTTTCACGTCAAAGGGTGGTCATCGTAGTGGCCACATTAAGCGTCTTAGGGTTTTAGTAGGGTTTTCAGGTGTGTCTCCGATGTTCTTAGGTTTAAGAAGGGTTTAACGTGGTGGCTGCCAAGACCCTAAGTAGGTCGTGCTCTTTTGTAGTGTGGCGCGAGCTATCTTGGGTGCTTGAGCTGGCAAGTGTGAATTAGTCGTCGAATCTTTCAAGCTCTGACATATGTTCGCTTCTTTTTCAGGTACCTAGAAGCGAGCTATTACCATGTCTTCTTCCAGCAGTCACACAATCGATAGCATGTTTGATTCGCCCGCGGGCTCGGCTATTCTCGGGGATTCAACCCATGAGGTCTCTAAGGAGATCGTTGTACGAAGCTTAGACCCCAACGTAGTAGGCTCATCTGATCGTGCTTCAATATAGTTGGATCAACCCACATGGTCTCCAGTCCATAGGCTGTGAAGAGAGCCACAATCTTTGATTAAAGTTGGGGATCTGGAGTGCATAAGAGCAGCCTATGAGCCACAGCTTAATTTGATGGTTCCGGAGGCATATTCTCGAAAGAACCCCCCGCCCGGATGGGTGGCAACCTTTGAGACCTCCTGAGATGCAGGGTATCCATTCCCCCTCATCATTTTATTGATAATGTGTTGAAGCGGTTCGACATCGTTCCTCTCCAATTGTCTGCAAATTCATATGTCATTCTCATCAATCTATATATCGCGTACATGATCGCAAAATTGGGCGAGCCATCTGTCGAAGAGCTTGTCCATCTGTATAGGCTCAAGAAAGGGCAAGACCAAATTTACGACCTTTCCAAGTCGAGAAAGGTACATTTCAACAGACTGATCAACGTCTCGAAAAAGGTCTCGCACTAGGACTCTCAGTTTCTCTTCTATAAAGCCTGGGATACCTGCGCTTTCGCTTCGAATGCGAGTAAGACTTTGATTCCTCGTGTGCGTAAGGGTCGCTTTCGAGCATTGTATCCAAGCGAACGTCGAGCAGAATTATCTTCCTACCGCAAGCTTGTAGAGGCTGCAATGTTTCAACGACCTTTCTAATGATCAGCGTAACATCAACGAGCTTCTCACCTGAAAGCGTACGACTTTTGTCGGGACAAGGCCAGATTCCTTACAATTTTGGAAAAAGATTTAAGTTACAAATTGCTCGCATTTTTTTTCCTGTGTAAATAGGTTGCTCACTGTTTGCTTTCTTTCTTTCAGAGATGTGGGCTGAGAAACTGAAAGGCCTTAAAAAGAAAGGGGCAACCTCGGCAGCTATTGAGATGGCATTGACTGCTTTGGCGATGAAGTAGCCTATTGACACTGTTGGCATGAAGTGCGTCGGTGGCGAGCTTGTGGGAGGCTCAAGCTCGAAAAAACCTACGACTGCCCCAAAGGCAGTTGGTGGGAAGAGTGCCTCCAAGCCCCAAAATGGGCTAGTGAAGAAAACACCCGAGCTAACTGGGATTTTGAGAAACCAAAAGGCATCCGAGCAACATGATGGCTCGGGCAAAAAGAAAATGATCGAGCCTCTAGAGGGCTCGAGCAAACAAAAAATGGTCAAGCAACAAGTTGACTCGAGCAAGGAGGTCACCGTGCAGGCTGGCGGCCAAAAGAAGAGAGCAGCCAAAGAATTGGCCAATAAGAAGTCGGCTTCTGTGGGCAAGGCAGGTGCTGCTAGAGGAAGCAAATCTAGCTTGTCCCAGCCGAAGAGTAAGTAAACAGACGAAGTGGCCCAAGCTAGGGTCGATGGGCTGATCGATCAACTCCCTGACCATATTGGTGTTAGGGCCGCAATGGCTAGCGATTGCATCATCTCGCAAACATTCCCAATTATCAGGGACTCGCCCCCCACTCAGATGTTGGCTTTAGCATGTAACTATGTGACGAAGGTAAAGGTAGTTCGCTTTTCTTTTATTTGCATGCTATCTTTGCCACTTGTTGACTTTTCATCTTACCTTTTTAGGTAGCCATGGAAAGCAAACTTCTGTATAAGGAGTGCAACACTATCTTGGAAGGCACTCACAAGAGGTGGACGCTGGCGGAGACAATGAAGGAGGATGTTCTGCCCAGGGCCGAGGTTGCAAAGAAAGGGAAAAAGGCTAAGCCAGTCGAACTCGAATGGCTCAAAGAGGAAGTGGCAACCTTTTGGGGTCAAGGAAAGGGAGTTCCTTGACAAGCTTAATGTGAACGAGGCCGTGTGAACCAAAGTTGTAGCCGAGGCAATTGAGGCTGAGAAGAACTTGGCGCAGCAGCATGGTGCCAATAACAAGTTAAACTCTGAGCTTTCCTCAACTCGAAAGTCTACCTCGGACTGGGAAGCCAAATTTAGGTAGTTCTTACTCGACCTTGCCCAGGAGGCAAAAGGTCAACAAAAGGTCGAAGCTGATATCGGGCAACTCAGGCTTCAAATTGAAGAGCTGAAGAGGCCATCATTGGAAGTAATTGATCTACCATATGCAGTGGAAAACAAAAATTCAATCAATAAATCAATTATCTTTCTTTGCTAAGATCCGAGTATAGATTATACTATTTACATGTTTATAAACAAAAATTTGCATAAAGTAAATCAATTCAAGGATTAGAATACTTATGTACGTTAGAAAGCTCCTTCAAATATCTCTGATTTCGAACAGGAACACTGTTCCCCATACTATTCATGGTTACTGTTTCCATCTACTGTTCACCGTATACTGTTCACGTGATTTTTTGCCAATTGATCCAAAGTAGGATCGCACTCACGGAAGTCCAAACGAACATAATTCGCAGAACCCTTATTATTTTGCTAGAACAATCAAGGACTTAAAGAATCAAGAAGGAAGAAAAAGAAAAGTTTTCTTCGAGAGAGAGAGAGAGAGAGAGAGATAGGGTGGCTAGGGTTTCAATTGAATGAATAATTCTCTCATGTTTTAATTTTAAGTTGCACTTATATAGTGCAACAATTAAAACCCTATTCCACTTAGGAATAGTCATGGGCTCTAACCCTAGTTTATCCTTGCAGCCAAACACACCCTTTATGGTATTTTAATTAATTAATTATTATTATAATTAAAATCAATTAATATATATTAATATTTAATTAATAATAATAATTCATTTAAATATATACAAAGATATATTTAAATATAATCTCACTAATTTAATTTTAATATTAAAATTAAATACAGGCAACAACCTCAGCAAATTTAATTGTACTGTGAAATTACCAAAATACTCTTTCGTCCTAAAAGATGAAAATAGCCTTCTCACAAATTGATTCTTAAATTATCTTCTAAGTGTATGACCCGTAGGCTCCTTATCATTTCGGCAGTGTATAGTATCGCGATTAACACCAATTAATCGTCTCACTACACACCGACCAATATTGGCCTCTAGCAAGGTATCATGGCCACCCGATAGATTCGGATTCAGCGAAACCGCAGCCTGTCAAAGGTATGGTTACCGTGCAATCAAATCCTTTCATCAACTGTTATCTCATCGAGACTAAGGTACATAAATAGTGTCAACCTCAGATATTCTCGACATATTTGTATTCAGTTACAAGACCAATGATAGGAATATTAAATTAGATTGAGCATCAACTCAATCCCATTGTGGCCACAGATTTAGTGTCATTGTCATTTACTGAATTACCCAGTGAGATAACTTCTACCCAGGAGTGATGAATCCTTTGTCGATCCACCATAGTCTCGATACATTTCCCAATGTAGTCAATCACTACCATATTGATAGCTCTAAATAGAACTACGTTGGGCTAGTGTCAAACTACACCAATTGGTGCACAAGGCACTCCGGTGATCTCAAGTCTAAGGATCACATGCACCACCATCTGTTAGAGGATTCATTCCATAGACACTAGGGTTACCATCTATATGGAATCCTCTGGTGGGTCTGTCCAATGAACTTACCTTTAGCAAGCACCCACGTGTTGCACCAGGTTATTGGCAAACAACCTTGACAAGTGAGATCAGTCACTGCCTTTCGACAGGGTCATTCAACACTATGATAGCCTCACCGTATTATCTATGTCCTTGGTCAGAATAATACTGGTGCCACGGACGTTTCTAGAATGGCCATCATATGTGATCATAGGGTTCTCACTATCAAGATTTGAAACACTTGATACCATCATCACGATTCTATCATCCTAAGGACATATTATATCATCACATACACGATATAGAAGAATATGTCTTTTATTGATAAATAATTAATTGGCTCTAGGGCACCTACTCTAACAATCACTACTTGGTCTTGGCAGACGTCAGTCTTCCTTGTGCAGAAGCTATGAGAGGCTCACCCCTTGATCAAATTTTCTTTTCTTCCGCGAGCATATCAAAAGGAAGTCGAGAGGATGAAGGTCGAAGCCCAGGGAATGGTCTACGTGTACTTGGATGACTCCGAGGATGATGGCGAGGGCTAGGCAGAGGTCAAGGAAGGCGAAGAGGAGATCGGGCTCAAGCTGAAAGTTGAGGATCCAGTTCCCCTAACCACACTTCCCCCGAGCAAGGCTCCTAACCCTGGAGACACCACTGCTGTCCCTCCTATCAAGGAACCGTCTCTTCCCCCTGATGGCGAGCTCTTTGGATCAATCAAGGATGACATCCCTACTCCTCCAGCTGCTTGAGAGTTTGTTTACTTTTTTTTTGTTTTTTTGTCGTTGTTTTTTTTTTTTTTTTTTAGAATGTAATAGAACTTTATCAATGAAAGAGAATTTTTCAACCTATCCTTGTTGAGCAAAGATTGTTATATTTCTACGGAGTCGTTTCATTTGTCCTAGTTGGACTTGTAACAGGAGATCCAAATTTGCTCTAAATTAGGTGTAGCTCGCTTCTTGAAGAGCTTTTTCGGATGCATGCAAAGAAAACTTTTGCGACAAGCAACTCTGATTTCAGATCAGTTGTCCGCATTGAATTTTGGTTGCTGGCTTAAAGCTGATTTCCTTCGACGTGTTTTTTTCTTGAATTTTATCAAGTTTAACTTCGTCGACTTAGGATGTTTCATCCTTAAAAAGTTGGATTTTAGCGTGGCTTTTGAGATAAGCCGCCTTTTCCGGACTCTTGACTCTGAGTTTTCTTTTTGGGATACCATTGTATAAGTTGCAATTTACGGGTCGGTGAACAGTTACTTACAAACTAAAGACATTAATTATGAGTAGAGAAAAATCAGGAATAATACATCTTTTAATGATCAAGCGCTTTGGTCGTGAACGACCTTACAACAGATTAAAAAGAGAAAGATAAGTGAAACCTGAGCTGCTTATTGGTAATACCTTCATAAGTGCTCGGGATTCCAAGCTCGCAATATTGCTTCGCCATTGAGACATTCCAGTTGGAATGAACCTAGTGCGAGCTTTTCAGAGATCCTGAAAGGACCTTCCCATTCGGGTTCAAGTGCCCCTAAGTTCAGGTTTTGGGTACCCTGGACGACCCTTCTAAGGACCAGATCACTCACTTCAAAGTCTCAATTTTTGACTTTGGTATTGAGGTATCGTTTGACTTGCTACTGATATGAGGCGAGCCTTAGTTGGGACTTGGCCTGCTGTTCTTCGATTATGTCTATCCTCAGACGGAAAAGGTCTTCATTTGTTTCCTCCTCGACAACTTCTCTTCGGAATGAGCTGATTCCTACTTCAACCGGGGCTATTGCTTCACACCCGTATGATAGAGAGAACGAGGTTTCACCTATCAAACTCTTGGTTGTCGTCCTATAAGACACAAATCTTCAGGTAATTCATCGACCCATCTGCCTTTCAGGGCATCAAGCTTCTTCTTAATAATGTGTTTGATGACCTTGTTCATAGCCTCCACTTGTCTGTTGGCTTAAGGCCAATAAACAGCAGCGAAACTCTTCTTGATGCCAAGCTGCTCGCAGAAGGTTCTAAAGTCTTTACTATTGAACTATTTTCTGTTGTCGGTTATTATCGTGTGGGGAATTCCAAACTGACAAATAATATTTTTGTAAACAGTCTTTTAGCTTGTTTGACGTGATGGTTGCCAGGGGCTTGGCCTCTGCTCACTTAATGAAGTAGTCCACGGCTACTACTGCGAACTTAACGCCCCCTTTTCCTTGAGGTAAAGGGCCGATAAGGTCAATGCCCCAGATTGCAAATGGCTAGGGGCTTGTTAGAGTGGTCAATTCCTATGGTGGGGCTCGCGAAATATTTGTGAATCTCTGGCATCTGTCACATCTTCGAACATAATCTGCTGCATCGTCGAAACTTGTTGCCTAGTAATACCCCTGGCGAAGTACTTTGTAGGCTAGAGATTTACCTCCTGCATGGTTTCCACAAATTCCCTCATAGATCTCTCTCAGAACGTAGTCTGCGTCCTCGTGGTCAATACATCACAGCAACGATACATTGAACCTGTGTTTGTACAGTTTATCATTGATGAACGTGTACCAAGTTGCCTTGGTACAGAGTGTTCTGGCTTTGGTTCTCTGCTCTGGTAGTGTACCATCCCTTAGGTATGCAGTGATTACGTCCATACAACTGTATCTCTGACTCGTAGTTAAAACTGAACCTTGTGAAACAGAGATGCTTGGTCCTGGGAGGAACTTAACTGGGATGGAATTAGCTTTTTACTGGTTCATTGCAGAAGCTAAGCAGGCTAGTGCATCTGCTTGTGAGTTTTTTTCCCTTGGGATATGAAGAATTGTGAAGGATCTGAAGTGCTTGAGCTCAGCTTCCGTTAGCTGGAGGTAGGATGTCATCTTGTCTTCCTTCGCCTGATATTCCCCAGTAATTTGATGGACCACTAGCTGCAAGTCATTGTAAATCTTAATAGATTCCGCCCCCATTTCTTTGGCGAGGCAGATCATTGTGAGCAACGCCTCGTACTCAGCCTCGTTGTTGGAGGCGACAAACCCGAATCTTACTGTGGCTCTGATCGGGTTTTCCTCTGGACTTTTGAGCAAAAGCCCCACTCCTGTCCCTTTCTCATTCAAGGAGTCATCTACATACAGAGTCCATTGCCATAAGTCGTTGAGTTTCGACTTCTGTTGTCTGATTTCTCCCAAGGTGTCAGCCATTGGCGGGCTTAATTCATCTTCTGGCTGGTAGGAGAATTCGGATATAAAATCTGCTACAGCTTGACCTTTGATTGTTGTTCTCGAAATGTACTTGATATTGTGCTAGCTCATCTCTATTGTCCATTGGATCAATCTACCCGATGTCTCGGGCTTGTGCATTATTTTCTTTAATGGGAAATTTGTTAGCATGTGGATGGAGTGCGCCTGGAAATAGGGTCACAGCTTCCTAGCAGCAATGACAAGGGCGAATGCGAGCTTCTCCATCTCTAGGTACCTCATCTCTGCATCGAGCAATCTCTTGCTTACATAGTGTACTAGCCACTATACTCTTCCCTTTTCGCGTACCAACGCCGCACTGACAGCAGAATTTGATACTGATAAATATAGCAGCAACGGTCACCCTAGATGGGCTTTGACAGTAGGAGAGGCTGCCCTGGATGTTTCTTCAGCTCCTGGAAGGCTTTTTCACACTACTCTGTCTATTTGAAACATTTCTTCCCCTTAAAGGTCTCAAAGAATGGCAAACACCTATCTGTGGCTAGGGAAACGAATCTGCTGAGTGCGGCCACACGCCTTGTCAAGCTCTACACCTGTCTTATCCTGGTCGGGTTTTTCATGTCGAGCAAAGCTTGAATCTTCTCTTGGTTGGCTTTACACGCCGTTGGTTTACGGGGAAGCCCAAAAATTTCCCCGAGCTCACCCTGAAAACACATTTTAAAGGATTAAGTTTTATTCGGTACCTTCTGAAGATGTCGAACATTTCCCTAAGGTGCTCAACATGGCTTTCGATAATCTTTGATTTGACAAGCATGTCGTCGATGTATACCTCCATGGTATGGCCAATTTGGTCGGCGAACATCTTGTTCACCAAACGCTGGTAAGTTGCCCCAACGTTCTTGAGGCCAAATGGCATAACACTGTAACAATAAATTCTACGATTAGTAATAAAAGAAGTATGTTCTTCATCGGGATTTGGTTATATCCTGAGTACGCATCCATGAAGCTGAGTAATGAGTGTTCTACTGTCGCATCTACTAGTTGGTCGATCCGTGGTAGCTGAAAGCTGTCTTTGGGACAGGCTTTGTTCAGATTCGTGAAGTCGACGCAAGTCTGCCACTTGCCATTCGACTTCTTGACCAGGATTGGGTTGGCGAGCTAGTCCAAGTAATTGACTTCTCTGATGAAGTTGACTTTTAGGAGTTTGTCAACCTCATCCTTGAGCACTTGTAAGCGCTCCGCATCCATGACCCTTCTTTTCTACCTTATGGGCTGAGCTTGAGGGTCGAGGTTAAACCTGTGGCACATTACCTCGGGGCTGATCCCAACCATATCCGTGTGCACCCACGCGAACACGTCGAGGTTCTTCTTCAAGAACCCCACCAGATTATTGGCCATTTCTCTGGTCAAACTACTGCCAATTTTTAGCATGCGAGTTGGATCTTCCTCGTTGACACTTATTTCTCGCAGCTTTTTGGTCGACTCTATTGCGGGCTCTTCTCTATGGATGCGAGGATCTATGGTATCCTCGAGTGGTCCGAGGTTAGGCTTGGATTCTGCTATGACCATTGTTCTCAGGAGCGGCCATTTTTGTGCTATATGTATGGCCCGATTGTAACATTCTAAGGAATCTCAGAAATGTTACAACCGTAAGCATAATCCGGATGGATTTAATCATGGCAACCGACGAAAAGGTTTCCTCATAGTTTGTTCTTTGTCTTTTTGGAACCTGTTGCGGTCCCTATCGTTGCAGTCTTGGCCTCCATGCTTATCCGATGGGCGATCTTGTAGCCTATCCGGGGCTCCTCGCATCGAGCTTCCGGCCAGTGCTGCCAGGGAGCTTTCTCCCCTCTGGTGTTTTGTAACCATGTGATAAAACTGGGCCAGACTTACGTGATCTTCACTTTGGAGCTCTTTTTATAGCTCCATGTTCGGTTTGATCCCAATAATTAGCAAAGTTTGGATGGACTCCTCGGGGGCATCCGCAATCTTTGCTTGCTCATTCTGGAACCTCCTTAAGTACAAGGTCAGTGTTTCGTCTCTCTCCTGACGAATGTTACTCAAATAGCTGAGCAGCATCGCGAACTGCCTCCTCGCTTGAAATTGTTGTAAGTACAGTGAGGTGAATCGTTGCCAAGAGTTGATGGAGTTCACCTTGAGCCTTTTATACCACCTCTTGGCATCCCCTACCAATGTGATTGCAAAGCATCAACATTTCACCAAGTCACAGACCTAGTGTAGCTCCATCAGGTTGTTGAAATTGTCGAGGTGGTCTCTAGGGTCCCCTTTCCCATCAAACTTGCTCTCTAACACCCTGAATCCTTATGGAAGTGGGGCCTAACAAACTTCCTCTATAAAGGGGAAACTTACTATTTCCTCCACCATGCCATTCTGGCGGGCTCTCAGATCATCGAGCATTTTCTGCATGCGATCTAAGTCTTCATTGTGGTTGCCCTGGTGGTCTTTGTTCAACCTCACTTCAAGCAAATGGGTTCGCAAATCTGTCATTTGCGAGGTCCCTCAAGTGTTCGCGTTGATGCGCGAGGTCAAGTCATGATTAAAGGTGGAAAAATAGGCACGGCAATGGGGCGGGGCAGGGCAGGGATCTCATTCACCGTACCCATCCCCACCCTCAAAATCATTCCCCACCCCCGCCCCATCCCCGTTACGGGGATGACAGGAATTCCCCTTCCCCGCCCCAAAGGGGAATGTTGAAGGCCCATCCCTGCCCCCTTAATTTTATATAAACATAAATTAATTTGAGCATTACCAAACACAATAGTTAATTCTCGTTCACATGACAAACATTTAAATTAATCATTTAAACATAATTAATTATACATAAATATGGGTTAGGGTTTGTTCTTGTTCAATTGTTTAGGATGAGGGAAATTAGGAAAATATGGGTTTATATAGATAGGATAATTGTGTAATTAGGTGAAATATAAGGGTATTAGTGAAAAATAAATATATATTATATACGGGGCGGGCCGGGGGAAAGGCATCACCCACCCTCGCCCCATCCTCGAGGACGGGGATTAAAACACCCCCCACACCCGCCCCTATCCCCAAAAAAACCAGGGCTTCCCCGCCCCAGTTCTGATCATCTCCACAGCTGGCTGTTCTCAAGGTTTGACGTCCCTGCTCCCTTGTGGTTTATGACGTGTTGAGTTGGCGACACAGGTGATCGGCGTCCAACGGCATCCTGTTGCACTTCGTGGTGGGTGGTTTCCATATTTTCAAGGTTTCCGGTGGTGGTCTTTGATCTGGTGTGCACCATTGTGGGCTTGGATTGGGTTGGTTGCTATGATTGTTTGCCAAAATATCTGAGATGTTGCCGAGGTTCGGCCCTCCTTCTAGTGCCAAAATGTTGGTATAGAGATCTGCACCAACTAGAGTGATCCGATCGACCTTGGCGAGATTGGAACCGATATGTGCGTGATTACGGGTAATCAGCGATTAAAAATAACGAATGCAATAATGTAAATAACAAAGAGATTTTTAAAGTGGTTCAGCGAGATAGACTCTTGAGCCTACGTCCATTGTGTTTGTATTTACTGTGAGAGCTTACAATTAGAGTTATATGAAATTTTGTAACCCCTTTTTCATCGTTGCAAGGGGTTTATATACAAGATTTGTAGAAAGGAAATGGCGAAAATAAAGGGATTACAATTGATTTGAAATGCAATTCTGATATTCTCGCAATTGGGCGTTGTGATTGCGCAAAGATTGTTGTTGATCCAATCTTTCCCACAATATCTGGGATCTGAAGTTATCTAGGAATTGACTCAGTGATTATTCGGGTTGTTAGCGACTAGCTTGTGCTAGGTCGAGCTGAATGTCGACGAGCTTATGCTGGGTCAGACAACCGGTGAGGTCGAGCTGATACCAGGTCAAGCTATATCCTCGCAATATCCAGAACTTGGTGGAAAAATCACACACAACACAAATATTTCTCGATTAATTACAAACGTCCACTACAAGTACTACTGTCGATTTCATTCTTTCCACCACCAAATAGGGCGTAATTTGTTCAATGTTAATCCACCAAAGTCAATTAAATAAAAAATTTCCAAAAACGGTTGAAAATTAAAAAAAAAAAAAAGGAACTAAGAAATTTTTTTTTTTTTAAATGGTGGAAAAGGGAGTTTATATATAGGGGCATTTTCGGTAAAATGCCATTTGGTGGTTACATGTGTATTGGACTTAGGATTTTGGTCAATATCGTATAGCCCCCCTGGAGTTTTGGTTATTTTTTAAAAAACCTTATTATCATCATCTTAGAATTTCTATAGTCATACTCTTATTTTCCTCAAATATTGAAATACGTGGAAATATCCAAAAGAAGGTTCACGAAGTAGCATTAAGCATTGAGCCGGCATTGCCTACCTACATGCCTAACCCCCAATCCCAATTAATTAATTTAATTAATAGATTACCTCTTTAATTATCCCAAACGGCCATACTCAATCAATATTTATTCGTTAATAAAATAAAAATAACAATATGTGTTGATAAACACGAAGGACGGAGGTGACGGAGGTTTGAATTTGATTGAGAAACTTCATTCGAAGTTATCGCAACGTGACATGACATCACGTAACCATAACCCGTATAAGTTTATATGGTAACACCTGGTGCCGTTATTAACCTATTGTCATCGTCCTATATTTTCTCCATTCTCTGACCCTCTGTTACTTCACTACTCTTCTTTCATTCATTTAATAACCATCCTTTTTCATACTTCTCTTCCTCCTCCTCAAACCCTAAAACCCCGCATGGATCCCAATCCCAAAAACTTCCCTGTTCTCTCCTACGTCATGGCCCGTCTTCCCACCTTCGGACCTAGAACCACCTCGGCCACCGCCGCCGAATACGACATCGAACAACCCGATCCATCCTCTTCGGGTCAATCAGAGATAATTGTTGATCGAATGCCTCATTTGTCTGACCCCAAGCTCATCTCCTCCATGAGGCACGCCATTCATGACGTCTACCAGACCCGATCCGTTCTCCAGGCTCTCGGGCCGCGCCCTGACCACGAGACAGTCGACAACGCAAAAGCTAGACTCTCTGAAATAGAAAGCAGTCTGTCGAAATCTCTGGAGGAAATCGTGCTTATGCCTCGCCCTGCTGAGGTGGACCGTTTCGAGTGGCGGGCGCACTTGGCGGAGAAAGAGAAGGAATGTAGAGAAAAGGCAGAGAAGGAGAAAAGCGTGTACAAATCGATTTTACAAGTGGATGAGATGCACGAGGCCTATGAGAAGATGTTGAAGGAGGCGGAGGCGCTGTTGGTTAAGATTTATGAGAAAGCGGAAAATGCGGATGGCAGTGAGGTCTTACCTGTAAGTGAAGAAGTCAATGAGGAAGTTGTGGGAGTGCTTCAAGAAGCTTCTGGAAAGCCCTTGGAAAGAGTCGATTTGTCTTCCAGACGCCTCAGGTTCTTGCCCGAAGCTTTTGGAAGGATATCAGGATTGAAAGTCTTAAATTTGTCTAATAATCAGCTTGAGGTAACATTTATTTCATTTTTTTGTCCTTATTTACCTGTCTTTAATTGAATTTAATTTGTTTACAATAATGTGAAAAGTGTGGAAAATTATAATTATAAAAGGCTTACTTGGTTCCATTTTATTGAAATTTAAAATTTGTAACTTGTTAGAATCATTTTCAGTGCTGTTTTTTCCATTACATATCAGGTTATCCCTGACTCAATAGCTGGATTAACGAATTTGGAAGAACTTTATTTGGGTTCAAATCTTTTAGAGTCCCTACCTGACTCCATTGGGTTGTTGTATAATTTGAAAATCCTTGATGTTTCTGGAAACAAACTGTGTGCTTTACCAGATTCCATCTGTCAATGCAGGTAAGTTTATTGCTCGTTTGTTGAAATTTGTCTTTTCTGTTGTTCTTTTTAGACTTTTAAATTCGTTTGGAATGATTCAGGTCATTGGTGGAGCTCGATGCTGGCTTCAACCGCCTATCATACTTGCCAACTAATATTGGATTTGAATTAGTGAATCTACAGAAGCTTTCAATTCCTTTGAATAAGATTCGTTCGCTTCCAACGTCAATTGGCGAGATGAGGTCTCTGCGGTATCTGGATGCTCACTTCAATGAGCTCCATGGCCTCCCACTATCAATTGGGAAATTGACAAATCTTGAGATCTTAAATCTGAGCAAAAATTTCAATGACCTGACTGAACTTCCGGAAACCTTTGGTGATTTGATAAACCTGAAGGAACTTGATCTTAGTAACAACCAGATTCATGCTCTTCCTGATACATTTGGCCGACTTGACAATTTGACAAAACTCGACCTGGATGAGAATCCTCTCGTAATCCCACCAATGGAGGTTGTGAAGCAAGGAGTTGAAGCTGTCAAAGATTTTATGGCCAAGAGGTGGCTTCAACTACTAGTGGAGGAGGAAAGGAAAAGCATGATGCAAGTAAGCGAAGAGGGACAGACAGGATGGTTGACCCGCAGCACCTCGTGGTTGAAAACTTATGTTTCTGGTGTTAGTGAAACTGTCTCAGAATATTTAGGAACTGGGAGTCCTAGGGACCCTTGCCTTGATCAACAGTTTTGACTCCATGCTCCAAGAATATCTTGAGTATCCAAATTCCTGATGTTGTGGGACACTTTGGGATTTGTCGCTGTTAATATAGTTGCTCTTTCTTATTCTAACTTGATCAATTAGAGCAGGGCATAAAGTGATGAATCTCCAACAATTTTGCTGCTTGGGAATTTTTAATAGTAGGGGTGTCTGGTAAGTTATTTATTACTATGTTTTTATTTTAGTGAAATGCCTTTAACTGTACATTAAAGAAACTGGAATTTGAAATTTTTATACCAGTCCTTTTCGTGTGATATATCGAAATAAGGGAGATCATTGGATTGTCTTATAATGAAAATACTCACTTGCGATTTGCGAATTCCTATTACTCAATTGTTTTGACGATGACATTGACATTGTCACTATCCACGACCAGAAGTGGAAAAGTAACCATATGAAGAAAGAAGGTTATCCTTCCCAGTTCTACCTTACAATTTTTAGGGAGCAGTAAACAATGGTTTTTGGTCTTTAGAAAGCAGTAAACAATGACCTTTGATCTCCTACATTTAGTGTTATAATGGTTTTGTTAATATGGTAAGGTAGATGTCACTTGTCAGGGTGTTTACTGTTTAGTGGCTGAAGCTTTTTGGCTATCACAAAAGTAGTGAATCAAATCATAGCATAAGGTATTTGGAAATGTTTGAAGTAGTTGAAAAGGAGGAGTGTTATGAGTTCAACCCTGTAAATTTACGAAAGATGAAATGATTTTATGGATGATTGGTTGCTCGTTTTTGTAGTTTGGATCATGTTTATTGCTCGTTTTTGTAGTGATTATTGGGTTTCGGGGGCTGGTATATATAGCTTATGGATTTTGCCCTTTCTTATTTTGGACGCTGGGACGAAGCGTCGTCCGTGAACCATTTCAAAAGTGATATAACATATTTTCTGTAATCTGTTTTGTTTAAGGTTTTCGAAAGTAATTTTGGAATAGTTAATTACAAATGCTGAATTATGATAGGAAGAACCAATGTTTTGAAACCCAACCCGGGGTGAAACCCGGCAAAGTTTCCGGGTCTCGGGTTGACCGGTTTAACCGGGCGATTGACAAAAACTCTTAAATTTATGCAAATACGCCCCTAAAAATAACATTTAAGTCCCATGTGTTTGAACTTTATCAAACACACCCCAAATGCAAATCAACTGGTGACTGATTGGCGGCGGCGACACCCTAGATGTAACCCCAATCGTCCCTTGAGTTGATTTCCATTAAAATCTACCCAAGATCTGGTCGAAATAGGTTTGATTTCAGTTAGATCTCATCGACATTGGCGTCGGTATTCCAAGCCAGATCTCATCCACGCCGGCGTTAACAACCCTCGCCATCACCCAGGAAACACTCCCCTATTTCTCCCAACCAAAACCCACCTCACCCCACCCCCGTTAGCCTCACCAATCGTTGGCAAAATCTCATTGTTGTTGCTGCCAGATTTATTCGATTTCCAGTTGATTTACTCACCGGAAATCAACGCCGTCACCACCATTATATTCACCGGCACTTAGTCTTCAAAAGCTCCAACTTTTTGGCCGTCGATTGTTCGCCAATCATTCTCCCAAATCTTAGGGTTTTGGGGTGAATCGGAAAAGTTAAACCCGGTCTATTGAAGCTTCTGGGTCCCGGTTGAACCGGTTCAATCGACCGGGCTTGTCGGGTTTTAAAACACTGGGAAGAACCATTGGATTCAAAATTCTACTTGAATCCAAATGGTGATACAACTAGAGGTGCTTACAACTACATGTTGATAAAGTATGAGGACTGTGCTATTGTTAGTCAAGATTTTCGTTTTCCTCGTATGTCCTGAGTTAACACCTCTTGATTTAGTGGATTATGAAAGAATTGGGTAATTATATACATATAAGTAAGGATTATATGGACAAAATTATAATAATTAAGTATATTGAATATTAAAAGTATGAGGGGTGCAGTTGAAAATAATAGGATGTCATTATCCGACGTGCATAATTTCCAATGTTATTTTATTATTATAATTTTGTCCATACTTTAAATAATTGACAATTGGGACATTGTAGGCCATGCAATTCGTTTAAAGTCTAAAGCTAACCATTTTATGATAAATATTATTTTTTAACAAATTAATATGACATATCATCTCTTTTAATTTTATTTTGTAATCATCTTAAAATACATAGTTTATATGGTTGAATTTTATTTTTTTAAATTATACGTAAAAGTATTATTGAATTAAAATTATTTAAAATAAGATTTTCATTAAGAATGAGCAAAATTTCAACGTATAAATGTTCACCTTAAAACAAATTTTCTTGGTATATCAGAGCCATAACCATAGGAAGATCCATTGGATTCATCGTTCTATGTGTTTCCATCTTGTTCTAGATCTTTTAATAAACTTGAGGAGTCTTTCATGCTATTACCCGAGTTCTATCACGGTTACACAAATCAAGACTGATGAGGACAATCATCAAGAACTTCTTCATGTCTTTGGGTTGTTCCATCAGAGCATACAGGACTCATATTTGTACTGTTATTTGTGCGGATGATGCCTTTCTGAAGGGGGTATCTAGGAACATTATTTTTTACAGTCGCCAAAGACTATAATAATCAAATATATTCGAGGGCTTTCGACCTCGGTGATAAGGAGGAAAATGCCTTCTGGATTTGGTTCATGAACAGAATACTAGGAAAGATTCATTCAGGTTTTCCAGTTCGCGTGGATCACCACTCGAATTGGAAAATCTACTCTAGGTGTCGAAAACGCCTTTTTTGGTAACAAACCAACCAATCCCAAGTTCTTAACCTTAAAAATTCAATATTTCATCATCCAAAACAATAACCACAACATATACAACCATAAAAACAACAATGTACACAATATCAACACGACTATTAACATTTAAATTGGAAAAACCCTAAACCCTAACATTTAACATAAACCCTAAAATTTTTATAATAAACCCTTGCAATTCATACTAAATCGACAAAAAAATGAGTCAAGAAACTGACTTTTTACCCATCTCGAATTGTTGATACAGAAATCTACACCAACTAGAGTGATCCGATCAACCTTGGCGGGATCGGAACCGATATATGCGTGATTACGGGTAATCAGCGATGAAAAATAACGAATGCAATAATATAAATAACAAAGAAATTTTTAAAGTGGTTCGGCAAGATAAACTTTTGAGCCTACGTCCACTGTGTTTGTATTTGCTGTGAAAGCTTACAATTAGAGTTATATAAAAATTTTGTAACCCCTTTTTCATCTTTGTAGGGGGTTTATATACAAGATTTGTAGAAAGGAAAGAGCAAAAATAAAAGGATTATAATTGATTCGAAATGCAATTCCGATATTCTTGCGATTGGGCACTGTGATTGCACAGAGATTGTTGTTGATCCAGTCTTCCCCACAATATCTAGGGTCTGAAGTTATCTAGGAATTGATTGAATGATCATTCAGGTTGTTCGCGACTAGCTTGTGTTGGGTCGAGCTGAATATCGATGAGCTTATTCTGGGTCGGACAACAGGTGAAGTTGAGCTGATATCAGGTCGAGCTATATCCTCGCGATATCCCGAGCTTGGTGGAAAAATCACACACAACATCTGCGCCCTAGTGTTCGAAGCTCGTTTTGAGCTTCGAAAACTATTGCCCGATTTGATGCCAAGCTCGGAATGATAACTAGTCCTCGGATGTGGGTTTTGTTGAGCTCATAGGGTTGAGCTCATGTCCGATCAACATGCTTCACACTTGTTTACTTCCAATGATACCTGCCAAACTCAAAATATCAAAACTTAGGGCAAACATGTAATTTCAATACGGTCATGTCACATTAAATACGGCAACCTTTGTCAGTCACGTTTCATCGCGCGTGGGAGACTACAGCTGTCCACGCGTGAAGTTGAGGTGACGTGCGATGACGATTATCAGTGTAACAGTCTAACTGTTCGTTGCCCCTAGCAGATGGTCGACACGTGGCCACGCCTAAAGGCTGAAATTGTTTGACGAATAAAGGGTCGAGATTCACTGCAACTCGATGGCTGCGATCAAACCCTGCCCTTTCATCTCCCAAGCAAGCTATTACAAAAGGTGGCAAAGTCGTTAGAATTCTCATTCAGTCCACGAAATTTTTTTGGCGCTCTTGTGCATTCTGCTACTATTTTATCGTTATCACGACACTCTTTCCGGTGATCTTCTATGCTTCTCTCACTCTGATAAGTTTTTTTTCCCTTTCTTTGTCTGCTTTTCTGGTTTTCACGTCAAAGGGTGGTCACTGTAGTGGCCACATTGTGCCTCTTAGGGTTTTAGTAGGTTTTCGGGTGCATCTCCGGCGGTCTTAGGTTTAAGGAGGGTTTAACACGGTGGCCACGGGGACCCTGAGTAGGTCGTGCACTTTCGTAGTGTGGCGCAAGCTATCTTGGGTGCCCTAGAAGCAAGTGTGAATTGGTCGCCGAATCTTTCGAGTTTTGACAAATGTTCACTTCTTTTTCAAGTACCTAGAAGCGAGCTATTACCATGTCTTCTTCCAGCAGTCACACAATCGATTACATGTTTGATTCACCCACGGGCTTGACTAGCCTTAGGGATTCAACCAGTGAGGTTTCCGAGGAGATCGTCATGCGAAGCTTAGACCCCAAAGCGGTAAGCTCTTTTGATCGCGCTTCGATGCAGTTGGGTTAGCCCACGTAGTCTCCAGTCCATAGGTTGCTAAGAGAGCCACAATCCTTGATTAAAGTCGGGGATCTAGAGTGCATAAGAGTGGTCTATGCGCCGTAGCTTAATTTGATGGTTCCGAGGCATATTCTCGTAAGAACCCCTCGCCCGGATGGGCGGCAACCTCTGAGACCTTCTTGAGATGCGGGATATCCATTCCCCCTCATCATTTTATTGATAACGTGTTGAAGCAGTTCGACATCGTTTCTCTCCAACTGTCCGCAAATTCATACGTCATTCTCATCGGTCTGTACATCACGTATATGATCGTAGAATTGGGTGACTCATCTGTTGAAGAGCTTGTCCATCTGTATAGGCTCAACAAAGGGCAAGACCAGACGTACTGCCTTTCCAAGAAGAGAAAGGTACGTTTCAACGGGCTGGTCGATGTCTCAAAGAAGGTCTCACACTGGGACTCTCAGTTTTTCTTCTATGAAGCTCAAGAGACAGGCACTTTTGCTTCAAACGCGAGTAAGACTTTGATTCCCCGCGTGCGCAAGGGTTGCTTTTGAGCTTTGTATCCGAGCTAACTAAGTTGCTTTTTTTTTTTTTGTAGTTAACATCGAGCAGAATTATCTTCCTGTCACAAGCTTGCAGAGGTTGCAGCGTTTTAGTGACCTTCCCGATGATCAACGTAACGTCAACGAGCTTCTCACACTTCCTCACTTGAAAGCGTACGACTTTTGTCAGGACGAGGCTAGATTCCTTACAATTTTGGAAAAAGGTTTAAGTTACAAATTGCTCGTGTTTATTTTCCTGCGTAAATAGGTTGCTCACTGTTTGCTTCCTTTCTTGCAGAGATGTGGGCTGAGAAACCAAAATGCCTTAAAAAGAAAGCGGCTGTCGAGACGACATCAGCTACTTTGGCGATGAAGTAACCTGCTGACACTGCAGGCATGAAGCACGCCGATGGCAAGCTTAGGGGAGGCCCAAGCACAAAAAAGCCCACGACTGCCCCAAAGGCAGTTGGTAGGAAGAATGCCGCCAAGCCCCAAAAGGGGCTGGTAAAGAAAACACCCGAGCTAATTGGGAGTTTGGGAAAGCAAAAGGCATCAGAGCAACATGATGGCTCAGGCAAAAAGAAAACGATCGACCTTTGGAGGGTTCAGGCAAACAAAAGTGGTCGAGCAGCAAATTGGCTCGGGCAAAAAGGTCAACGTGAAGGTTGGCGGCCAAAAGAAGACAGCGGCCAAAGAATTGGCCAAGAAGAAGTCCGCTTCTATGGGCGAGACAGGTGTTGCTGAGGGAAGCAAATCTAGCTTGTCCCAACTGAAGAGTAAGAAAACAGACGAAATGGCCTAAGCTGGGTCGATACGCTGATTGATCAACTCCCCAACCATATTTGTATTGGGGCCGTAGTGGCCAGGGATTGTGTCACCCCGCGAACATTCGCGACTGTTAAGGACTCGCCCCCTGCTCAGATGTTGGCTTTAACGTGCATGTAAAACCCCTCCCTAGCCGGGTATTTCCTAAGTATCCCTTGGCCATTGAGAACTTAGAAAACGCACGCCTAGGAAAGAAGTTTATTTTAAAATCCTATTTAAAGAATAAACTTGTAGTTTAAAACATATATATAGATATATGTGTTTAATTTTTTTCTTAACTATAATAAGTTCATTGTATAATCAAAAAATATAATTTCCTTTCTTGGAGTAAATTATGAAATCCATAGTAATACTTACTAGAACATACACACTTTTATAAAATTTACTAGCAATTTGATTTCCTTTGTTAATACAACATATTTACTCCATTATAGAACATGGACATAATTACTAGATTATGAGATATGAACATAATTACTATACTAAATATTAGCAAAACCATTCAATAGTCATCATTAAAGCATCCCCTCATGCTCATAGCGTCCCTTGGAATCCTCTCCCAGCTTCATGCCTTAATCCGTACCTGCAAAACATTTTAAAACATTTCGTGGGGTGAGCGCTAATCGCTCAGTAAGGAATATGGCCATTTATAAACTATTAAGGTTCATTATACAAGTAAATTACTTAGGACTTTACCTACCTACAAAACATGACCTTCATTCTTTGACATAACAAGTTCATAAAACATATCATACATTTTGGACTTTTCTCATAAACATAAGTCATAACATAACCATACATAATATAACATAGAACATAAATGACTTATGAAATATTCATGTACATGGCATGCTTATTTGTTTTGTCTATATACTTGACGGTTTCATTAGTCTTTGTTATCCGATCGGATTCATTTGAACCATTACCTTGTTCTTGGTCGTCACCTCAAAGGACTCATGGTTTCCATAAGAATTCCATTCCTCTGATCTTGGTTTATACCTCAAGAGACTCATGGAATTCATTCTTTAACATTTCATAAATTTTTCATAAGACAACTAAATAAGCTATATGCATTACCATTATGAATGCAAACATATGGACGACATATTCCATGCTCAATCATACTATATTCTCCTACTACCTTCTTAACTTAATTCATTTAATTTCTCATACAATACAAAGAATTTCGTAGTAAGATTATTCGGGTTTACTAGAATTAAAAACAAATGGGAATTTCCATTGAAGGTGGATGCCATACAGTTCGTTACTTTCAAGCAATTTTTCCATTATCTTCTAATTCGAATTTATTTTTGGCAAACAACATAAACGTTTTAGGTCTGTTTCTAAACTTTTAAAACACTTCAAGAATCAACTCAATCAGACTTCTATAACTTCAGTATGACTGATTCAGTGAAGCATGTACAGTATAAGTCTTAAAACAGCCAAATCCGAATCTATTCATTTTAACCATGTCACCTTCATTTGCACATTCATATTATTTGCCATATCATTCTAAGTATAAAAGGCCATAAAAACCTCCCTTTTTACAGAACCAAAAGTGCCAAACATCGTCCAACTAAAATCTCTTAATTGGCATAATCATCCTCCATATGCACACATACACCAACACACACCCATTTAACAACTCATAACCAAACTTAGCATCACACTCATATTAACATAAATACATTAAGTTTCATAAACCCTAGTGTTATCAATTGTAGTCATAGGGAGATTTTTTTCCCTACCTTAGTATTCAAAGCACAAAGATACTCCTCCTTGGCTCCAAAATTTCACCTTTCTACCTTACACACACAACCACTTATGAATTTCTCTTTTAACCAAAAATTCAGAAAAACTAGGTTTTGAAACTCACCTTTAACCCTGAAATTGAAGTTCTTTAAGGGTGGATGGTGATCTCCTTTGAAAATCAACTTGAAATCCTAAGAAACTTTGAGAATAAAAGCTTGGATTAGTGGCTTTTTAGGTGATTTGAGAGTGAGAAGAAGATGATATATTTGGGGTCTCCAGGGCCGACTACTCTCTTTTAAACCTTGTAAATATTCATTCCATTGATACCTAATGTGATTGGTCAATAAAATTTAGATATAAAGGTCATTTGGCATAAATTTATATAAGGGCGTTTTGGTCATTTCTACCACACATGAATAGTACTCATTTAATGCCATTTGACTTCTTTAAACACTTAACCTTAAGTAATTCTACTAGCAAATGACAATTTACCCTGGTGCACTTGTATGGCACTTAAATCATATGGTTTTGTATAAAAGACCAGTATAACCCTTGGTTACCGTTATGCCATTTAACCTTATCAATCAACTTTATAACCATTCTACCTCCATTCTCTTCAATGACATCATCCTTTACACTTTATAATGGCCCCATCTCGAAATACATGTAAATTGACCATTTTACCCTTCCATTCAAAAAAAGAAAATTACTTGAAAAGTAAATTTCATACCGTAGGGCATTGTAATATACGCGGGTTTACAATCATCCCCCCCTTAGAAGAATTTCGTCCTCGAAATTCAGTTTGAAGAGGTCTGGATATCTTTCCTTCATATCTTGCTCACCTCCCATGTCGCTTCTTTCTACATTATGATTCCTCCACGTATATTTAAACAAGCGGTACTTTCTTATTTCGGAGCCTTTTTATTCGTCTATCCAGAATCTGAATTGGACGTTCTTCATATTAGTTCATCTTTTAACTCCACTTCATTTGCTTGTAATATATGCGAAGGATCACTAACATACTTTCGCAATAGGGAACATGGAAAACATTATGGATCCGGTCCATACTAGCTGTAAGCAAGTCTATAGCTACTTTGCCCACTTTCTCTAATACCTCATATGGACCGATATTCTAGGGGCAAGCTTCCCTTTTCTTCCAAACCTCATCACCCTTATTAAGAGAGAT
The DNA here is from genome assembly GCF_008641045.1 of Pistacia vera. NCBI lineage: Eukaryota > Viridiplantae > Streptophyta > Magnoliopsida > Sapindales > Anacardiaceae > Pistacia > Pistacia vera. Next base: position 263,445 of record NW_022196775.1, on the reverse strand, counting down.
TTTCACAAACACCTTGTCTCCTATTTGAATTCTATATCCTTTCTTTTGGGTCTGCATAGCTCTCTGTCTGTCTTGGGCCTGCTTCATTCTCTCTCCAATTAACTTTACATCTTCTATCATTTTTTGTGTCATTTCGGGACCAAGAGCTTGAGTCAAGCATTCTTTTCTCCTATCTCGTCCCAATGTAATGGAGATCTACATTTCCTTCCATACAAAGCTTCATATGGTGCCATTTTAATGGTTGCTTGATAACTATTGTTATAAGCAAATTCAACTAAGGGAGAATGTCACACCAATTCAACTTATGTCAATACAGCAGCCCGTAACTATCCTCCAATATTTGATTCGTTCTTTCTGTCTGTCCATCGTCTGAGGAGATAGGCTGTGCTGAAATTAAGCTTAGTACCCAATGCCTTCTGCAGCTACTCCAGAATATTGACATAAATTTCACATCCCTGTCTGAGACAATACTATTAGGTACTCCATGTAATCTTACTATTTCTTTAACATATAATCGGCCTAGCTGATCAGAGGAGATCTTGTCTGTAACGGGAATGAAATGAGCAGATTTAGTCAATCTATCTACATCACCCAAATGGCATTATAACCCTTTTGCACTTTAGGAAGACCTAAAATGAAATCCATAGAAAATCTTCCATTTCCACGAAGGAATACTAAGGGGCTGCAACAATCCAGATGGGCGTTGATGTTCTGCTTTAACCTGTTGGCACACCAAGCATCTGGCAACATACTCAGCTACTCTTTCTTTAACCTTGGCCACCAATAGCTCTTCCTCAAATCGCTACGTCTTTACACTCCCTGGATGAGCAGCGTAAAGAGTACTATGTGCTTCCTCTAAAATCTTCTTTCTTAATTCAATATCCTGAGGACATCCACTCTATCTCTAAATTCAAGATTCCATTCACCCATTTGAATTCTGATTCTCTACCATCTTTCAACTGCTGCTCATTCCTTTACTAAACCCGTCATTGCTTGTTTTCTCTAATTTCCTCCAACAACTTAGACCGAACTTCAATTTGTGGACAATTTCCCAAACTCCAACTCCATCCCCTCCTTCATTATCTCTTTGTTCAGGTGCTTCTGAAAAGTTAATTGAGCTAAGGAGACTTTCCTGCTGAGGGCATCTGCAAAACATTAGCTCCCTGGCTGATACATAATATCACTTCAGTCCTTCACCAACTCAAGCCATCTTCTCTGCCTCATATTCAATTCTTTCTGGGTGAAAAAGTATTTTAGACTTTTGTATCTGTTGTAATATTACATTTCACCCAAAGAGATAATGTCTCCAAATCTTCAAAGCAAAAACGACAGCGTCTAATTCAGATCATGAGTGGATACCTCTTTTCATAGTCTTTCAATTGACGAGAGGCATAAGCAATCACCTTGCCTTTTTGCATCAATACTGCCCCCAAACCGTTATGAGAAGCATCAGTATATATCATAATCACTCCATCCTCTGGAAGTGTTAAAATAGGAGCAGTAGTTAATCTTCTTTCATCTTGAACTCTTCTCACAGTTTCAGTCCATCTGAACGGGGCTTCCTTTTTGGTCACTGTGGTGGAGAAGCTATTTAGCAAAGCTTCCACAAATTTCCTGTAATATCCTGCTAAACCAAGAAAACTTCTAACTTCTTTTACAGTCTTTGGTCTTGGCCATTCAATCACTGCTTCAATCTTACTAGGGTCTACTGAAATACCCTTTTGTGAAACAACATGTCCCAAGAATGTTACTTGATCCAACCAAACTCACATTTGGAGAACTTAGCAATAACTTTTTCTCCCTTAGTCTTTGTAACACAAATCTCAAATGCTCTTCATGATCTTCCTTTGTTTTGGAATAAACTAGGATTCATCTATAAAAATTACTAGAAATTTATCTAGACAATCATGGAAAATCCTATTCATCAAATCCATATACCGCTGGTGCATTAGTCAATCCAAATGGCATCACATAAATTCATAATGCCATATCTGGTTCGAAATGCAGTCTTGGGAATATCTTTGTCAGCGACCCCACTTGATGGTAGCCTGACCGAAGATCAATCTTGGAAAACACCGAAGCTCCCTTTAACTGATCAAACAAATCACTTCTTGGTAATGGATACTTGTTTTTCACCGTCACCTTATTGAGCTCCTGTAATCAATACACATTCTCATCGAACCATCTTTTTTCTTCACAAATAAAATAGGAGCTCCCCATGGAGAATGACTGGTCGAATGAAACCTTATCTAACAACTCCTGAAGCTGCTTCTTTAACTCTTTAACTCTGCTGGAGCCATTCTATACGGGCTTAGATATTGGTGCCGTACCAGGAGCTAATTCTATACAAATTCCACTTCCCTTTCTGGAGGAAGTCCTGGCAAATCTTCTGGAAAAACATCTTCGAATTCTCTACTATGGGTACATCCCGACACTGAAGTCTGGAAACTTTTCTTTATTCACCACATTAGCTATGTACCCTGCACAACCCTTCCTTATCATCTTCTTCCTTCACTGCACTTATCATCAGGCTGTGTAGATGACCTTCCCCAAGGTGAAACTTTCTCCAGCATCTAAGTTAAACCTGGCCTTCTTCTTCCGACAATCTATTAATACTCCATATTTGCTCAGAAGTCCATCCCAAAATCATATCAAATCAGGCATATCAAAACAATCAAATTAACATTCAACTCATGCTCATCAATCACTATAGTTTCCCCCATCAACAACTTATCAGCAAAATAATTCTCCCCATTAGGCATCTCAATTTTACAGCATGTCCACTTACAAGGCTCAACCTAATCTTTTTATAATACCATTGAGAATAAAGATGGGTACCCCAGAATCAATCAGTACATATAAAGAGTTAGAGTGGAATTGAACTGACCAGTAACTGCAGATGGATTGGCTTCAGCTTCTTTCTAAGCTACTGAGTAAACTCTGCAGTCGAACCTCCAACAGTCTGAAGGGAAGTAGCTTGAGTAACTTTACAGTCCTTTGCCATGTGTCCCGGTTGTTTACATTTGAAACACACATTGTCTAATAGACAATTCCCTTGCTGCCTCCCACATTTTGACAATGGGGAATTAGTCCTTCTTGTTGTTGCGTGAGGAGTCCTCTATTCTTGCTACCCTTCTTTGAAATCCTTGTTGAAACTTTCTTTTACCTTTGTCCTCTGAGCCTGTGAATTCCCACTTCAATTTCTGAACTGCTGTCTGGCCTGAACTAGAATTACCAATCACCAACTGGGGGTTCTCCATCCGCCTCTCCTTTTCACTAAATCTCTGCCCTCAATGCCCGTTCCAAGGCCTCACTATAAGTCTGAGGAGGTTGACCACCCGCTATAACAATTTGGGCAATTTTTGGTGTAGTCCATTAATAAATCTCTCTAACCGGCACTGTTGAGTACTCACCATAGTAGGACAAAACGCCTAAGGAATTGAACATTGTAGCATACTCTCTAACAGTCATATTACCCTGCTTCAATTCCGTGAACTCTTGAGTCTTCACGGATAACATGTCTGCCGACCGATATTCTGCTTCAAATAGCCTTTTAAATTCATTCCAGGAAAGATTACTCGTCACATAGGTATGCTCCATTAGCTTCCACCATACCCAGCATCTCCTCTCAACAATAGGAACATAGCGGACTTTTTCCTGATCACTCATGGGAAACAAGGCCATTCCCGTTCGACAGTCTCTAGCCACCCTCTGTTACCGCCGGATCGTTTGAACCACTGAACTCTGGAGGTTGGTGCTTTTGAGAAAGTATATATGGTTCCACTTGTCCAGAAGGTGTAGCACCCATCGGCATAACTGGTCCAGTTACTGGAGGTGGAACTGGTATTTGGAGCTGTGGCTGAACTACTGGAGCGAGAGGATTTGTGTTCACTTGGTTACTTATACCCTCCGGATCACCCTCCTAAAGGCCTCATTAATGGCTGTCTGAATCATCCTGTTGATTGCGCCTCATCCAAAACAGAAGCTTTGGGCAGACGTAGCTGGTCCACATTAGGGGGCACACTGGTAGTCGGTGCTACTGGCTCCTAGTGCTGCTTCATTAATATTCTCCTCGCCCCTCCTATTAACCTTTCGTGGACGCCTCGTAGCCATACCCTTTACTCACCCAAATTTCAATCAATATAGCTAAGTCTATTCACTAAACAAGTAAAGAATACTTACAGCAATCGGCTGGAGAGAGTATCTGGGGACGCATGAGAATGATACTTCCATTACTTATAAACACCATTTCCAGCATCAATTAAATTAAAATCCTATAACAATTTAATCAAAACATCATTTCAAACGCCCAATCACGCTCTGATACCAAATGTAAAACCCCTCCCTAGCCGGGTATTTCCTAAGTATCCCTTGGCCATGAGAACCTAGAAAACGCACGCCTAGGAAAGAAGTTTATTTTAAAATCCTATTTAAAGAATAAACTTGTAGTTTAAAAACTATATATAGATATATTGTTTAATTTTTTTCTTAACTATAATAAGTTCATTGTATAATCAAAAAATATAATTTCCTTTCTTGGAGTAAATTATGAAATCCTAGTAATACTTACTAGAACATACACACTTTTATAAATTTACTAGCAATTTGATTTCCTTTAATACAACATTTTACTCCATTATAGAACATGGACTAATTACTAGATTATGAGATATGAACATAATTACTATACTAAATATTAGCAAAACCATTCAATAGTCATCATTAAAGCATCCCTCACGCTCATAGCGTCCCTTGGAATCTCTCCCACTTCATGCCTTAATCCGTACCTGCAAAACATTTTAAAACATTTCGTGGGGTGAGCGCTAATCGCTCAGTAAGGAATGGCCATTTATAAACAATTAAGGTTCATTATCCAATAAATAACTTAGGACTTTACCTACCTACAAAATATGCCTTCATTCTTTACATAACAAGTTCTAAAACATTCATACACTTTGGACTTTTCTCATAAACAAGTCATAACATAATCATACATAATAACATAGACATATATGACTTATGAAATATTCATTTACATGGCATGCTTATTTCTTTTGTCTTATACTTGATGGTTTCATTAGTCTTTGTTATCCGATCGGATTCATTTAAACCATTACCTTGTTCTTGGTCGTACCCTCAAAGGACTCATGGTTTCCATAAGAATTCCATTCCTCTGATCTGGTTTATACCTCAAGAGACTCATGGAATTCATTCTTTAACATTCATAAATTTTTCATAGACAACTAAATAAGCTATAGCATTACCATTAGAATGCAAACATATGGACTCAACTATTCCATGCTCAATCATACTATATTCTCTACTAACTTCTTAACTTAATTCATTTAATTCTCATACAATACAAGAATTTCAGTAGTAAGATTATTCAGTTTACGATAAATTAGAAACAAATGGGAATTCCATTAAGAGGTGGATGCCATACAGTTCGTTCTTTTCAAGCAATTTTTCCATTATCTTCTAATTCGAATTTATTTTTGGCCAAAACATAAACGTTTTAGGTCTGTTTCTAAAATTTTAACACTCAGAATCAACTCAATCGACTTCTATAACTTCAGTTATGACTGTTCAGTGAAGCATGTACAGTATAAGTCTTAAAACACCCAATCCGAATTCTATTCATTTACCCATGTCACCTTCATTTGCACATTCATATTATTTGCCATATCATTCTAAGTATAAAAGCCATAAACCTCCCTTTTTACGAACCAAAAAGTGCCAAAACATCGTCCAACTACAATCTCTAATTGGCATAATCATCCTCCATATGCACACATACACCAATCAACACACCCATTTAACACCACTCACAAAACTTAGCATCACACCTCATTAACATAAATACATTGTAGTTTCATAAACCCTAGGTGTTATCAATTGTAGTCATAAGGGAGATTTTTTTCCCTACCTTAGTATTCAAGCACAAAGATACTCCTCCTTGGCTCCAAAATTTCACCTTCCTACCTTACACACAACACCACTTATATTTCTTTTAACCAAAAAATTCAGAAAAACTAGGGTTTTGAAACTCACCTTTAACCCTGAATTGAAGTTTCTTAGGGTGGATGTGATCTCCTTTGAAAATCACTTGAAATCCTAGAAACTTTGAGAATAAAAGCTTGGATGTGGCTTTTATTGTGGTTTGAGAGATGAAGAAGAAGATTATATTTGGGGTCTCCAAGGCCGACACTCTCTTTTTAAACCTTGTAAATATTCATTCCATTGATACTCTATGTATTGGTCAATAAAAGTTAGATATAAAGGTCATTTGGCATAAATTTTTCATATAAGGGCGTTTGGTCATTTCTACCACAACATAAAGATAAGTACTCATTTAATGCCTTTGACTTCTTTAAAACACTTAACCATTAAGTAATTCTACTAGGCAAATGACTAATTTACCCTTGGTGCACTTTTATGGACACTAAATCATATGGTTTTGTATGAAAAGACCAGTATACCCTTGGTTACCGTTTATGCCATTTAACCTTATCAATCAACTTTATAACCATTCTACCCTCATTTCTCTTCAATGACATCATCCTTTACACTTTATAATGGCCACATCTCGAAATACATGTAAATTGACCATTTTACCCTTCCATTCAAAAAAAGAAAATTACTTGAAAAGTAAATTTCATACCGTAAGGCATTGGAATAATAACGCGGGGTTTACAGTGCAGCTATGTGGCGAAGGTACTAGTAGTTCGCTCTCCTTTTATTTGCATGCTATCATGCTTTCTTCGCCACTTGCTAACTTTTCATCTTGCCTTTTTAGGTCGCCATGGCAAGGAAGCTTCTGTAGGAGGAGTGTAACGTTACCTTAGAGGGCACTCACAAGGGGTGGATACTAGTAGAGACAGTGAAGGAGGATGCTCTGGCCAAGGCCGAGGTTGCAGAGAAAGAGAAAGAAGCTAAGTAGATCGAACTCGAATGGCTCATAGAGGAAGTGGCGACCTTTGAGGTTAAGGAAAGGGAGTTCCTTGACAAGCTTAATGTGAGCGAGGTCGTACGAGCCAAAGCTGTAGTCGAGGCAACTGAGGCTGAGAAGAACTTGGCGTAGCAGCGTGGTGCCAATAATAAGTTAAATTCTGAGCTTTCCTAGGCCCGAAAGGCTGCCTTGGACTAGGAAGCCAAATTTAAGTAGTCTTCACTTGACCTTGCCCAACAGGCGAAAGGTCGACAGAAGGCCGAAGCTAATGTCAGGCAACTCAGGCTTCAAATTGAAGAGCTGAATGAGGCCATCACTACTCGGTCCTGACAGACGTCGATCTTCCTTATGCAGAAGCCATGGGAGGCTCACCCTTCGATCGAATTTTCTTTCCTTTCACGAGCTTATCAAAAGGAAGTCGAGAGGATGAAAGTCGAAGCCTAGGGAATGGCCTACGTGTACTCGGATGACTCCGAGGATGATGGCAAGGGCCAAAAAGAGGGCAAGGAAGGCGAATAGGAGATCGGGCTTAAGCTGGAAGTTGAGGATCCGGTTTCCCTAACATACTTCCCTCGAGCGAGACTCCCAACCTTGGAGACACTGCTTCCGTCCCTCCTGTCAAGGAATCATCTCTTCCCACTAATGGCAAGCTCTTTGGATCAATCAAGGATGACCCCCCGGCTCCTCCAGCTGCCTAAGAGGTTTTTTACTTCATTTTTTTTTTTTTTTTAGAATGTAATAGAACTTTATCAATGAAAGAGAATTTTTCAACCTATCCTTGTCGAGCAAAGATTGTTATATTTCTGTAGAGTCATGTCATTTGTCCTAGTTGGACTTGTAACAGGAGATCCGAATTTGCTCTAAGTTAGAAATGCGAGGAAATTTTTTGTGACAAGCAATTCTGATTTCGGATCAGTTATCCGTATCAAATTTTGGTCATTGGCTTAAGGCCGATTTCCTTCTACGTGTTTTTTTCTTGAATTTTATCAAGTTTAACTTCATCGACTTAGGACGTTTCATCCTTAAAGAGTTGGATTTTGGTGTGGCTTTTGAGATAAGCTACCTTTTTCAGACTCTTGACTCCGAGTTTTCTTTTTGGAATACCATCACATAGGTCAAGATTTATGGGTCAGTGAATAGTTGCTTACGAACTAAAGATATTAATTACGAGCAAAGAAAAATCATGAATAATACCTCTTTTAGTGATCAAGCGCTTTGGCCGTGAACAACTTTACAACGGATTAAAAAAAGAAAGATAAGTGAAACCCGAGTTGCTTATTGGTAATACCTTCGCAAGTGCTCAGTGTTCCAAGCTCGCAGTATTGCTTTGCCATTAAGGTGTTCTAGGTGGAATGACCCTGGTGCGAGCTTTTTAGAGATCCTGAAAGGACCTTCCCATTCGGGTTCAAGTGCCCCCAAGTTCGAGTTTTGGGTACCTTGGACGATCCTTCTGAGGACTAGATCACCCATTTCAAAGTTTTTGTTTTTGACTTTAATATGGAAGTATCGTTTGGCTCGTTACTGATATGAGGCGAGCCTCAGGCGGAGAAGGTCTTCGTTTGTTTCCTTGTCGAAAACTTCTCTTCGAAATGAGCTGATTCCCACTTCAACTAGAGCCATTGCTTCACACCCGTATGATAGAGAGAACGAGGTTTCACCTATCAAACTCCTAGCTGTTATCCTATAAGACCACAAAGCTTTGGGAAATTCATCGGCCCATCTCTCTTTTAGGGCGTCGAGCTTCTTCTTAATAGTGTGCTTGATGACCTTGTTCATAGCCTCCACTTGTCCGTTAGCTTGAGGCCGATCGACAGTGGTGAAACTCTTCTTGATGCCGAGCTGTTCGCAGAAGGTTTTGAAGTCTTCACTATTAAACTGTTTTCCGTTGTCGGTTATTATCGTGTGGGGAATTTCAAACCGAAAAATATTGTTTTTGTAAAGAAAGTCTTTTAGCTTGTTTAACATGATGGTTGCTAGGGGCTTGGCCTTTGCCCACTTAGTGAAGTAGTCCAAAGCTATTACTACAAACTTAACGTCCCATTTTCCTTGAGGTAAAGGGCCGATAAGGTCGATGCCCTAGATTATAAATAGTTAGGGGCTTGTCAGAATGGTCAATTCTTGTGGTGGGGCTCGCGGAATATCTGTGAATCTCTAGCATCTGTCACATCTTCAAACATAATCTGTTGCATCGTCGAAAACTATTGGCCAATAATACCCCTAGCGAAGTACTTTGCGGGTTAGAGATCTGCCTTCTACATGGTTTCCACAAATTCCCTCATAAATGTCTCTCAGAACATAGTCTACGTCCTTATGGTCAATACATCGCTGCAACGGTACATTAAACCCACGCTTGTACAATTTATCAATGATGAGCATGTATCGAGCTGCCTTGGTGTGGAGTGTTCTGGCTTTGGTTCTCTCCTCTGGTAGTATACCATCCTTTAGGTAGGCGGTGATTGCATCCATCCAACTGTATCTTTAGCTCGTAGTTAAAACTAGACCTTATGAAGTGGAGATGCTTGGTCTTGGGAGAAACTTAATTGGGATGGAATCGGCTTTTTCCTGGTTCATTGTAGAAGCTAAGCGGGCTGGTGCATCTGCTTGCAAGTTTTTCTCCCTTGGGATCTGGAGAATTGTGAAGGATCTAAACTGCTAGAGCTCGCCTTTCGCTAGTTGGAGGTAGAACGCCATCTTGTCTTCCTTCGCCTAATATTCCTCAGTAATTTGATGGACCACTAGCTACGAGTCACTATAAATCTTAATGGATTCCTCCCCCATTTCTTTGACGAGGCGGATCCTACAAGCAACGCCTCGTACTCAACCTTGTTGTTAGAGGCGGTGAACTCGAATCCTACTACGGCTCTGATCGGGTTTCCCTCTAGACTTTAGAGGAAAAGCCTCGCTCCTGCCCCTTTCTCATTCGAGGAGCCATCTACATAAAAAGTTCATTGCCATAAGTGGTCGAGTTTCGGCTTCTGATGTCTAATTTCTCCCGAGGTGTCTGCCCTGGCGGGCTTAATTCATTTTCTGACTGGTAAGAGAATTTAGATATAAAATCTGTTAAGGCTTGCCCTTTGATTGTTGTCCTTAGAACGTACTTGATATCGTGCTAGCTCATCTCCATTATCCATTGGATCAAGCTACCCAATGTCTCGGCTTTCTGCATTATTTTCTTTAGTGGGAAATTTGTTAGCGTGTGGATGGAGTGCGCTTGTAAATAGGGTTACAGCTTCCTAGCAGTGATGACAAGGGCAAAGGCAAGCTTCTCCATCTTTGGGTACCTCGTCTCTGCGTCGAGCAATCTCTTGCTCACATAGTATACCAGCTACTGGACTCTTTCCTCTTCGCGTACCAACGCTGCGCTGACAATAGACTTTGGTACCGACAAATATAGCAGCAATGACTTGCCTTAGATGGGCTGAGACAGCAGGGGAGGTTGTCCCAGATGTTTCTTTAGCTCTTGGAAGGCTCTTTCACACTCCTCTGTCCATTTGAAACCTTTCCTCCCCTTCAAGGTCTCAAGGAACGGGAAACACCTATCTGTGGCTTTGGAAATGAATCTGTTGAGTGTGATCACATGCCCTGTCAAGCTCTGCACCTGTCTTATGCTAGTCCGGCTTTTCATATCGAGCATAGCCTGAATCTTCTCTGGGTTGGCTTTACACCCCGTTGGTTTACGAGGAAGCCCAAAAATTTCCTTGAGCTCACCCCGAAAGCACATTTTAAAGGATTGAGCTTCATTTGGTACCTTCTGAAGATGTCGAACATTTCCCCAAGTGCTCAACATGGCTTTCAACGACCTTTGATTTGATGAGCATGTCGTCGATGTATACCTCTATGGTATGATTAATTTGGTCAGCAAATATCTTGTTCACCCAGTGCTGATAGGTTGCCCCAGCATTCTTGAGGCCAAATGGCATAACCCTGTAACAATAAATTCTACGATCAGTAATAAAAGAAGTATGTTCTTCATCAGGTTGATACATCGGGATTTGGTTATATCCCAAGTACGCATCCATGAAGCTGAGTAGTGCGTTTCTTACTATCGCATCTACTAGCTAGTCGATCCGTGGTAGCAGAAAGCTGTCTTTGGGATAGACTTTATTTAGATCTGTGAAGTCGACGCAAGTCTGCCACTTGCCATTCGACTTCTTGACTAGGACTGGGTTGGCTAACCAGTCTGGGTATTTGACTTCTCTGATGAAGTTGACTTTCAAGAACTTGTCAACCTCATCCTTGAGCGCTTGTGAGCGCTCCGCATCCATGACCCACCTTCTTTTCTGCCTATGGGCCAAGCTTGAGGGTCGAGGTTCAACCTGTGGTACATTACCTCGGGGCTGATCTCAACCGTATCCGCATGCACCCACGCGAACACGTCGAGGTTCTTCTTCAAGAACCCACCAGATTATCGATCATTTCTTTGGTCAAATTGCTGCCAATTTTCAGCATGCGAGTTGGATCGTCCTCGTTGACACTTATTTCTCGCAGCTCTTTAGTCAGCCTTACTGCGAGCTCTTCTCTATGGATGCGAGGATCTATAGTATCCTCAAGTGGTCCAGGGTTAGGCTTGAATTCTACTATGACCATTGTTCTTGGGAGCGACCATTTTTGTGCTCTATGTATAGCCTGGTTGTAACATTCCCGAGATTCCTTTCTGTAGCCTTTGATCGTCGTGACTCCCTCAAGAGTCGAAAACCTCATTGCTTGGTAGCACACTGATGTGATTGCACTCAAATCATCCAAGATCGGCCTTTCGAGGATGACATTGTGAGCGATTGGGCACTCTACCACTAGGAATTTGGCCATCACCGTCTTGATCTTGGGCTTTGCCCCCAGAGTTATGGGAAGGTCGATCGTTCCCTTGGGAACCAAGCTGTCCCCGATAAACGCATAGAGCGGTGAAGGGCACGCCTTTAGGTCCCTCTTTGTGAACCTCATTCCTCGAAAAGCTTCCAAGAAAATTATGTTCGTTACACTCCCATTATCGACCATCACCCTTAACACTCTAGCATTTCCGATTTTGGCCACGATCACAATCGCGTCATGGTTGTGGTGAGGGGATTCTTCACATTCCTCGATTGTGAATCCTACTACCTTGCTATCTTGTCTAGGCCGCTTGGACGACTTCTGTTCGTAGCTCATTATCCGGGGGACCGAGTCTGTTCTGGCCTCTCAAGCATACTGCTCGCGAGCATGCCTTGAGCCCCCTGCTATGTCGGGCCCCTCATAAATCATTCGCATCAGGACTTTATTGGGGTTCGGCAGAGCTTGTGGGACCTAGTTTTGAATCTGGCTCTAAACATGGTTATTTTGCTCGCTAATATTTTCGCGAGCTAGTGCCGCTTTAATGAATTCCTTTAGGTGGTCCCTTCTTATTAGGTCCTCAATGACGTCCTTAAAAGCTCTCATTTGTGTTGTGCCCGACATCCCTGTGGTATCGACAGTACTTTTGCTGATCTTTTCAACTTGAAGCCCCCCTTATTCTTTCTGGAACGGGCAGTCTCTTCGCCTTATGAGAGACTTCGTAGATGTGGGCGATATTGTGAGTGAAAGGGGTGTTTATTGCATACCGTGAGAAAGACTGCCTATCTTTGCGGTTATCTATTCTTTGTCTTTTTTGGAACTTGTTGCGGTCCCTATCGTTGCAATCTTAGCCCCCGCGCTTATCTAATAGACGATCTTGTCGCCTGTCCAGGGCTCCTCGCGTCGAGCTTTTGGCCAGTGCTGTCAGCGAGTTTTCTAGCCTTTGGTGTTTTGCAGCCATGTGATAGAACTGGGCCAAGCTTATGTGATCTTCACTTTGGAGCTCTTTCTATAGCTCCATGTTTAGTCTGATCCCTACAATTAGCAAAGTTTGGATGGACTCCTCAAGGGCATCCACAACCTTCGCCTGCTCATTCTGGAACCTCGTTAGGTACGAGGTCAGTGTTTTGTCTCTCTCTTGATGAATGTTGCTCAAATAGCTGAGCGGCATCATGAACTGCTTCCTCGCTTGAAATTGTTGTAAGTACAACGAGGAGAATTGTTGCCAAGAGTTGATTGAGTTCGCCTTGAGCCTCTTATACCACCTTTTGGCATCCCCTACCAAAGTGACTATGAAGCGTCGACATTTCGCTAAGTCATAGACCTGGTGTAGCTCTATTAGGTCGTTGAAATTGTCGAGGTGGCCTTTGGGGTCCCCTCTCCCATCAAACTTGCTCTCTGGCGCCCTGAATCCTTATGGAAGCGGGGCTTGGCGTACTTCCTTTGTGAAGGGGGAACTTACTATTTCTTCCACCGTGCCATTCTAGTGAGCTCTCAGATCGTCAAGCATTTTCTACACGCGATCTAAGTCTTCATTGTAGTTGCCTTGGTGGTCTTTGTTCAGCCTCACTTCAAGCAAATGGGTTTGCAAATTTATCACTTGCGAGGTCCCTTTAGTGTACGCGTTGATGTGCGAGGTCGAGTCATGATGGCTACACTGATAAGTGTTATCATGCTCGTCAGTGCGTTCTCGTGACGTCGATTATAATCGGAACGTCGGTCATTGCCAGATTGACGCACTTGGCTTGTCTCGCGAGCCTATGAAGATCAATCTTGTCTTGGGTGTGGGTTAATACCGGCATGCTAATGCTGGGGATATCGCCAAGCGTCTCGGGGGTGGCCATTATTTTTGCTTTCCCCTAGCATTTGCTTCCCTGGTTGCCTTCCAGGGTTGGTCAACCTGCAGGATTCACGCTCAAGAGTGGAGTGCAATTTGCGATATCAAGGGTGTTGGTCGCCTCTCGGCACTGATGAAGCGCATCAACCATCTACAGAATTCATACTTGTTGGGATGGTGTTGGTGAAGCATGGCTGGTTGAGATTCTAGGCAGTTGGCTGCCGATTCCTCAGCTCAGCCACGTTTTGTTGCACCGCCTGTGCAACCATTGTTCACTAGTTGGCCGTTCTCAGGGTTTGACGTCCCTACCCCCTTGTGGTTTGTGATGTGTTGAGTTGGAGACACGGGCGGTCGGCGTCCAATGACGTCCTATTGCATTTCTTGGTAGATGGTTTCCACATTTTCAAGGTTTTCGATGGTGGTCTTTGATCTGGTGTGCATCATTGTGGGCCTGGATTGGGTTGGTTGCTGTGACTGTTCGTCTAAATATCTGAGATGTTGACGGAGGTTCGACCCTCCTTCTAGTGCCAAAATGTTGGTACTGAAATCTGCACCAACTAGAGTGATCCGATTGACCTTGGCGAGATCGGAACTGATATGTGGATGATTACAGGTAATCAGCGATGAAAAATAACGAATGCAATAATATAAATAACAAAGAGATTTTTAAAGTGGTTCGGTGAGATAAACTCTTGAGCCTACGTTCACTGTGTTTGTATTTGCTGTGAGAGCTTACAATTAGAGTTATATGAAAATTTTAATACTAAAATAAAACAAGAATCGAATTTATTCCGTAGGGATTTGCACTGGAATTGACGAACAACCAATATCAATATTAGTGTTTATTAGTATTGAATAGAAATTGAAATGGGGCGTGGCCAAGTGGTAAGGCAACGGGTTTTGGTCCCTTTCTCGCCGCTACCATATAGTATTCATCTTTACTTGGTGATAAATAAAGCATCCGTACTTTTTTTGATTTCTCAAAGATTTCATAAAATGGGCTTTCTAGAGACCCCCAATAACCAATTCTCGCATGAATTGCTAAGGATCCAATAAGTCCAACATTGATTCCTTCAGACGTGTCAATTGGGCAAATGTGTCCATAGTGACTAGGATGGATATCTCGTATCCGAAAACTAGCAGTTCGTCCTGTCAATCCTCCAGGTTCATCGTTGTAGGGGGTTTATATACAAGATTTGTAGAAAGGAAAGAGCGAAAATAAAGGGATTACAATTGATTCGAAATGCAATTATGATATTCTCGCGATTGGGCGCTGTGATTGTGCAGAGATTGCTGTTGATCCAGTCTTCCTCGCAATATCTAATATCTGAAGTTATCTAGGAATTGATTGAGTGATCATTTGGGTTATTCGCGACTAGCTTATGTTGGGTCGAGCTGAATGTCGACGAGCTTATACCGGGTCTAACAACCGGTGAAGTTGAGCTGATACCAGGTCGAGCCATATCCTCGCGATATCCAGAGCTTGGTGGAAAAATTACACACAACACGAATTTTTCTTGATTAATTACAAACGTCCACTGCAAGTACTACTGTCGATTTCATTCTTTCTACCACCAAATAAGGCGTAATTTGTTCAATGTTAATCCACCAAAGTCAATTAAATAAAAATTTTCCAAAAAAGGTTGAAAATTAAAAAAAAAAAAAAAATGGAATAAAAAAAAATGGAACTAAGAATTTTTTTTTTTTGAAAATGGTGGAAAAAGGGGTTTATATATAGGGGCATTTTCGGTAAAATGCCATTTGGTGGTTACATGTGTATTGGACTTAGGATTTTGGTCAATATTTATAGCCCCCCTGGAGTTTTGGTTATTTTTTAAAGAGTAAACAACATATTTCCACCCAAGGTTTGACGAAATCCCAAGTTGGTACCACAGGTTCCATTTATTCCAGATTTCCACCCTTAAAATAGCACTGTTAACATTTTTTAGGATAGTGAGGGTGTAATTACCATAATGCCCTTTAACCCTAAATTAATAAATTATATTTTAACCCCTAAATTACTAAAATTATAAAATTAACCATCTTATTTTGAAATTATATCAATTACACCCTCAGTGACTGTGCACCGTCTCGATTTTCACCAGATCTGGGCTATTTTTGATGCCGGCGAAACCCCTGGTCATCTCCATCACCTTCCCCATCATTCGTCGTCCAAAACCCCTCTGGTTCCTGACTCATTGGGCCTTCCGATTGCCGGTGCCGTCAAGCTTAGGTTTTCGTCGTTCTTCACTGGATTCCGGTCGATTTCGACGACGAAAATCCAATTCGACGTCACCACTGCAACCAGCGTCTCCTAATCTACAAAACCCCTATGTCCCAACAACCGTTTAGTGGCCATTCGCCGGTGGACACCAACGAAAACCCGTCACATGTGGCGGCTGTCATGGCTGGAGATCGGCGGGCGATGAGGGGTTGTCAAGGGTATGGTTTGGTAGAGGAGAGGATGAGGGTTCGAATGGTGGTGACAATGGTGATTTTGGGTGGAAGAATCGTTGGAAAAAAGCGAAAAATGATGGCGGCGATGTTGCTAACGTGTACCAGATTTTTGTTAAGGGCGGCGATCTGCTAATGTGCACTTCCTCTGTGAAATGACCAATTTACCCTTGAGCCGTTATATCTAACCATTTCTCGTTACTTTAAGGGTAAAAATTTGAAATAAATGGAACCTGTGATACCAACTCGGGATTTTGTTAAACCTTGGGTGGGAACATGCCGTTTACTCTTTTTTTAAAAACCTTATTATCATATAGAACTTCTATAGTCATACTCTTATTTTCCTCAAATATTGAAATACGTGGAAATATCCAAAAGAAGGTTCACGAAGTAGCATTAGCATTGAGCCGGCATTGCCTACCTACAAGCCTAACCCCCAATCCCAATTAATTAATTTATTAAATAGATTACCTCTTTAATAATCCCAAACGGCCATACTCAATCAATATTTATTCGTTAATAAAATAAAAATAACAATCTGTGTTGATAAACACGAAGGACGGAGGTTTGAATTTGATTGAGAAACTTCATTCGAAGTTATCGCAAGTTCGCAACGTGACATGACATCACGTACCCATAACCCATATAAGTTTATATGGTAACACCTGGTGCCGTTATTAACCTATTGTCATCGTCCTATATTTTCTCCATTCTCTGACCCTCTGTTACTTCACTACTCTTCTTTCATTCATTTAATAACCATCCTTTTTCATACTTCTCTTCCTCCTTCTCAAACCCTAAAACCCCGCATGGATCCCAATCCCAAAAACTTCCCTGTTCTCTCCTACGTCATGGCCCGTCTTCCCACCTTCGGACCTAGAACCACCTCGGCCACCGCCGCCGAATACGACATCGAACAACCCGATCCATCCTCTTCGGGTCAATCAGAGATAATTGTTGATCGAATGCCTCATTTGTCTGACCCCAAGCTCATCTCCTCCATGAGGCACGCCATTCATGACGTCTACCAGACCCGATCCGTTCTCCAGGCTCTCGGGCCGCGCCCTGACCACGAGACAGTCGACAACGCAAAAGCTAGACTCTCTGAAATAGAAAGCAGTCTGTCGAAATCTCTGGAGGAAATCGTGCTTATGCCTCGCCCTGCTGAGGTGGACCGTTTCGAGTGGCGGGCGCACTTGGCGGAGAAAGAGAAGGAATGTAGAGAAAAGGCAGAGAAGGAGAAAAGCGTGTACAAATCGATTTTACAAGTGGATGAGATGCACGAGGCCTATGAGAAGATGTTGAAGGAGGCGGAGGCGCTGTTGGTTAAGATTTATGAGAAAGCGGAAAATGCGGATGGCAGTGAGGTCTTACCTGTAAGTGAAGAAGTCAATGAGGAAGTTGTGGGAGTGCTTCAAGAAGCTTCTGGAAAGCCCTTGGAAAGAGTCGATTTGTCTTCCAGACGCCTCAGGTTCTTGCCCGAAGCTTTTGGAAGGATATCAGGATTGAAAGTCTTAAATTTGTCTAATAATCAGCTTGAGGTAACATTTATTTCATTTTTTTGTCCTTATTTACCTGTCTTTAATTGAATTTAATTTGTTTACAATAATGTGAAAAGTGTGGAAAATTATAATTATAAAAGGCTTACTTGGTTCCATTTTATTGAAATTTAAAATTTGTAACTTGTTAGAATCATTTTCAGTGCTGTTTTTTCCATTACATATCAGGTTATCCCTGACTCAATAGCTGGATTAACGAATTTGGAAGAACTTTATTTGGGTTCAAATCTTTTAGAGTCCCTACCTGACTCCATTGGGTTGTTGTATAATTTGAAAATCCTTGATGTTTCTGGAAACAAACTGTGTGCTTTACCAGATTCCATCTGTCAATGCAGGTAAGTTTATTGCTCGTTTGTTGAAATTTGTCTTTTCTGTTGTTCTTTTTAGACTTTTAAATTCGTTTGGAATGATTCAGGTCATTGGTGGAGCTCGATGCTGGCTTCAACCGCCTATCATACTTGCCAACTAATATTGGATTTGAATTAGTGAATCTACAGAAGCTTTCAATTCCTTTGAATAAGATTCGTTCGCTTCCAACGTCAATTGGCGAGATGAGGTCTCTGCGGTATCTGGATGCTCACTTCAATGAGCTCCATGGCCTCCCACTATCAATTGGGAAATTGACAAATCTTGAGATCTTAAATCTGAGCAAAAATTTCAATGACCTGACTGAACTTCCGGAAACCTTTGGTGATTTGATAAACCTGAAGGAACTTGATCTTAGTAACAACCAGATTCATGCTCTTCCTGATACATTTGGCCGACTTGACAATTTGACAAAACTCGACCTGGATGAGAATCCTCTCGTAATCCCACCAATGGAGGTTGTGAAGCAAGGAGTTGAAGCTGTCAAAGATTTTATGGCCAAGAGGTGGCTTCAACTACTAGTGGAGGAGGAAAGGAAAAGCATGATGCAAGTAAGCGAAGAGGGACAGACAGGATGGTTGACCCGCAGCACCTCGTGGTTGAAAACTTATGTTTCTGGTGTTAGTGAAACTGTCTCAGAATATTTAGGAACTGGGAGTCCTAGGGACCCTTGCCTTGATCAACAGTTTTGACTCCATGCTCCAAGAATATCTTGAGTATCCAAATTCCTGATGTTGTGGGACACTTTGGGATTTGTCGCTGTTAATATAGTTGCTCTTTCTTATTCTAACTTGATCAATTAGAGCAGGGCATAAAGTGATGAATCTCCAACAATTTTGCTGCTTGGGAATTTTTAATAGTAGGGGTGTCTGGTAAGTTATTTATTACTATGTTTTTATTTTAGTGAAATGCCTTTAACTGTACATTAAAGAAACTGGAATTTGAAATTTTTATACCAGTCCTTTTCGTGTGATATATCGAAATAAGGGAGATCATTGGATTGTCTTATAATGAAAATACTCACTTGCGATTTGCGAATTCCTATTACTCAATTGTTTTGACGATGACATTGACATTGTCACTATCCACGACCAGAAGTGGAAAAGTAACCATATGAAGAAAGAAGGTTATCCTTCCCAGTTCTACCTTACAATTTTTAGGGAGCAGTAAACAATGGTTTTTGGTCTTTAGAAAGCAGTAAACAATGACCTTTGATCTCCTACATTTAGTGTTATAATGGTTTTGTTAATATGGTAAGGTAGATGTCACTTGTCAGGGTGTTTACTGTTTAGTGGCTGAAGCTTTTTGGCTATCACAAAAGTAGTGAATCAAATCATAGCATAAGGTATTTGGAAATGTTTGAAGTAGTTGAAAAGGAGGAGTGTTATGAGTTCAACCCTGTAAATTTACGAAAGATGAAATGATTTTATGGATGATTGGTTGCTCGTTTTTGTAGTTTGGATCATGTTTATTGCTCGTTTTTGTAGTGATTATTGGGTTTCGGGGGCTGGTATATATAGCTTATGGATTTTGCCCTTTCTTATTTTGGACGCTGGGACGAAGCGTCGTCCGTGAACCATTTCAAAAGTGATATAACATATTTTCTATAATCTGTTTTGTTTAAGGTTTTGGAATAGTTAATTACAAATGCTGAATTATGATAGGAAGAACCATTGGATTCAGAATTCTACATGAATCCAAATGGTGATACAACTAGAGGTGCCTTACAGCTACATGTTGATAAAGTATGAGGATTGTGCTATTGTTAGTCAATATTTTTGTTTTTCCTCGTATCGCCTGAGTTAACACCTTTTGATTTAGTGGATTATGAAAGAATTGGGTAATTACATACATATAAGGATTATATGGACAAAATTATAATAATTAAGTATATTGAATATTAAAAGTATGACGAGTGCAGTTGAAAAAAATAGGGAAGTCATTATCCGACTTGTATAAATTCTAATGTTATTTGATTATTATAATTTTGTCCATTCTTTAAATAATTGACAATTGGGACATTGTAGGCCATGCAATTCGTTAAAGTCTAAAGCTAACCACTTTCTGATAAATATTATTTTTTAACAAATTAATATGACATATCATCTCTTTTAATTTTATTTTGTAATCATCTTAAAATACAAAGTTTATATGGTTGAATTTTTTTTTTTTTAAATTATAAAATAAAATTTTCATTAAGAATGAGCAAAATTTCAAGGTATAAATGTTCACCTTAAAACAAATTTTCTTGGTATATCAGAGCCATGATCATAGGAAGATCCATTGGATTCATCGTTCTATGTGTTTCCATCTTGTTCTAGATCTTTTAAAACCACACGATATGAGTTAATTTAAGTTGAAACAATACTACACATTCAATAATTTAAGATAAATTTTAATGTCTTTTTATTATATTGTTTTACTTGGTCAATACGATGTTAAACCAAACTAGTGAATGAATCCAATGGTAGTCTAATTACAAAAGCAAAAGACCTTAATGTCACCTCTATAAATGGTTTCTCAATCCACGTAGACTTTAGATGATATTTGTAACTATAGTATTATTCAAGATTTTTTAATTAATAATATGATTCATATTACGTATCCTTCTTTAACTGATTCCACATTCACCATTTTCGTCAATTATTAATGTAAACTTGTGGGGCTTGATTCCTTGAATGCTATTATCATTTCATAGCATTCAAGGAAACACACAGCCAGCCATTCATGCTGCACTTTCTGATGACTACTTTTTCCTGTAAGAACAAGAAATGTGATTCCACATTATGACAGAAAAACTGCCTTGGTAAATTCTCTTGTCATTGGATACCGACCTTAATATTAATGATGCCAACCAATAGATGGTGGATAATTAATAACTTTAATCTCATAATGTCTCTGAATATTAATTTAAGCATGCAATGATTGTCTTATTTCGGTGATTACGCTACCATAATCCTCTATCAAAGACCACTAATTCTATATGATCTCAATATTTGTTTCTCCACACACAAGCCTTACTTCGGGAAGAGTTTAGTGACTTCTCCTTTGAACTTTTGAGTGAGATGGAGCAAGCAGATCATGCTAAATCTGTCCTCGAGTCTCCTCTAATTCCAAATTCTGAAGAGAGTTTTGATCATGGTGCAACTCTGTCCAAGAAATTAATATGTGACAAAACAGAGATAATGGAGGAGTTGAAAATGCAAATGCATTTGGCAGGACCTCTGGTTGCGGTTAGTTTCTTACAATATAGCTTACAGATGATTTCTGTCATGTATGTTGGCCATCTTGTTGAGCTATCTCTCGCGAGTGCTTCCATGGCTACTTCTTTTGCCGGAGTCACTGGTTTCAGTTTCATGGTAAGCTTTTCATAGTTGCTACTACAATTTCTTACACATCAAATCTCCGGAAACTGCAAAGAGATGAACATGTCAAAGCAATGAACTGCTATCTTGTTCTCTTAATTATTTGATTAGATGTCTTTCTTTTCGAGGCACCATTTCAATTTCTTTGTTATTATCTACAGTATCATAATTATAGGATTGGGATATTGTAGACCCTTAATTATATTATTATATCACACTGATTTGTCGCGCGTTCATAAAGATATGCAATGAAAATAATGAAGTGTTCTACTATAATATAATTAGTTGTAGTTGTATGTTCACCTCAACTAAACTTTGGAATGTAAATTTTGTTAATTAATTATAACAAGCTGGGAATGGGAAGTGCACTGGAGACACTCTGTGGACAAGCATATGGAGCAAAACAGAATCCCATGCTGGTGTATACATGCAGAGAGCTATGCTTGTTCTTACATTTGCAATTCTTCCTATAGCAATTCTGTGGGCCTTTACAGAGCAAATTTTCACAACCCTTAAACAAGACCCCCAAATTTCATTGGAGTCAGGGATATATGCTCGCTGGTTGATCCCTAGCATTCTTCCTTTCAGCCTTCTTCAGTGTCAATTAAGATTCTTGCAAACCCAGAATAATGTATTCCCATTGATGATAAGTACCGGAGTCACAAGTTTGGTTCATGTCCTTACTTGTTGGACTTTCCTTTTCGGATTTGGATTTGGGAGCAAAGGAGCCGCCCTGTCTTGTGCCATCTCTTATTGGGTCAATGTGTTTATCTTGGCTATCTATATCAAGTTTTCTCCAACGTGTCGGAAAACTTGGACGGGTTTCTCCAAAGAGGCCCTGGAAAATCTCCACAGCTTTCTTGGATTAGGCATACCTTCAGCTCTTATGGTCTGGTAAGTTTGATATCTCTTACACATTAATAATAAAACTGCATGCTTTTATGAAGCCTAAGAGTCTGTAATAAGTATGTGATGTTATTATTTTGTGACATTTATCAGCTTGGAATACTGGTCATATGAGTTTTTGGTTCTCATGTCGGGCCTTCTTCCCAATCCCAAGCTAGAAACATCAATGATGTCGATCAGGTTTGCATTTCCTTGACATTCATCACAAGTGCATATTAACTACTGATGATATATTGAAACAAATATCAAATTAACCTGCCAATAGCGTTTGTTAGTTCTACAGTGTTGGATATTCACATTCATTAAACAATTTTTTCATGGTTAGTGTTAATCAAACCCTATTCGTCACCTTAGAGTAATGTGACTCTGTAAAGACATGAATTTCATATGGTGGTTCTGTTTTTTGAATAGCAGAAAACAACTTCAATAATAAAAAAATTAGAACCCTATAATTAAGGCAACATTGGAGCTGACTTTTAACTAGAATACTAAGAATTACTTGTATGTCTTCAGTATGCCTCATAATATATGCTGCTAATTTCAAACAATTCGCTTGGCAGTCTAAACACAAGTTCAGTGGTCTTCAGGATCCCCTATGGTTTGGGAAGTGCTATAAGGTAGATATGCTAAAACACGACAGATAATTGATATTCCTCAACCGTGAAATCTGACATAATGTATTGAATGTTTTCTTCTCTTTTTCTTGGTCCCTTAAAGCACAAGAGTTTCAAATGAATTAGGGGCAGAGAGACCTTATACTGCGCGTCTTGCAGTGCTGATTGCCATAATTTTGGCTGTCATGGAGAATCTTTTTCTAAGCTCAATTGCAGTTGCTGCAAGGGACATACGGGGCTGTATGTACACCAATGAAGTGGAGGTAACAACATATCTGGCATCCATAATGTTAGTGCTGTCTATATCAAACTTCATGGATGGAATGCAGGCTGTATTTTCAGGTTTAAGTTATTTCCTTTTTGCAATAACTTTCAATAGAACTTTCTGATTGAAAAATTAAAATAAGTTCCGGTTCGTGATTTTGTATCTGATGCTTTACTTCAAGCTAATGATATAATCCTGGTATCAGAAAAATTAACTATGCTGAACCATAATGCATGTAGGGATTGCTAGAGGATGTGGTTGGCAGAAGATTTGTGTGTATGTAAATCTAGCAGCATATTACCTTGTTGGCCTTCCTTCGGCTATAAGCCTAACATTTTTCTTCCAATTTGGAGGAAAGGTAAGAAGTTGGTTAATATTTGGAAAGCATATGCGTGAGTTACTGATTCCATTTCCCGGTTCTGCAGGGACTTTGGATGGGAATCATATGTGGGAGTGGCCTACAAGCACTTTTGCTTTTAATCATTACAATGCGCACAAATTGGAAGGAAGAAGTAAACTAATGCCTTAATCATCTGTTTTATTAGTAGCACATAAATGGTATATCAATATGCATATTGTTTAATTTCCTCTAATTGTTCTTCTGCAAAACGGCTTGTGCCAGGCGAAGAAGGCCAAGAAAAGAGTGTTTGCCTCCACAATTCCAACGGATACGGCATCATGAAGGCATTAAGCTGTTTAATCTCTACTTTTAGCACTCGAATTTCATAANAATATGCATATTGTTTAATTTCCTCTAATTGTTCTTCTGCAAAACGGCTTGTGCCAGGCGAAGAAGGCCAAGAAAAGAGTGTTTGCCTCCACAATTCCAACGGATACGGCATCATGAAGGCATTAAGCTGTTTAATCTCTACTTTTAGCACTCGAATTTCATAAAATTAGCCGTGCAGTTAGAAAAAAGAAAATTTTCAAAAACTTACCCCAAGTTTAGTGAGATATTAAGAACCGCCTAAACGGTTGTGAAACTAACAATGATCTACCGATCTTTGGTCATCAAACTTTAACATTTACAATGTATTATGAAAGTTATCTTGGAGAAATTAGTGAAGATGTTTGTTTCATGTTTTAGTAGTGTAGTATCATTAAATTACTTAAAGTTGAAGTGTTAATTTTAGGTGTTAGAGAACAATTGACAAATCCTATTATAAATGCTGACAATTAATAACGTAATGGTAAGGAAGAAGATGTCTTTGAAGCTTTGGCCTGTTGACACTAACTACTGTTACATTCTAAATTGTTCCTCTTAGAGCTTCTAATTTTTGGACATGAGAAATTCACAATTTCTAACTCCAAATGGTTGTTCAGGCAGTTAATAAGGTTTGTTGATGTCACCTATCACATTTGTGATTTATCTTAGAACATTAAGTTTATAGGGTATTCAATGGACCCTAAAAAAGTTAAAAAAACACTTGAAAATTCTTGCCTCGGGACAAGTCTTGGGCTAGGAAAAGACAAGAACTGAACAAAAGCTAAAAAAAAAAAACCCAACAAAGAAAAAAAAAACCACAAAACATCAACCCTCTTTTTTGTCTATCTTGATTAAGAAATTAAGATAGGAAACAAGAAAGGAAATCACCAAAAACCAACTCCACAGTCGTCCACGAAGAAAGCCGAGAATCTTATAGCCTGCCGCGCTAGACAACTATGCTAATTGCACGGCTAATTTTATGAAATTCGAGTGTTAAAGGTAAATATATTTTTCAGAATTCAGATAAAAGAAAGCGAAACTTAAGTATAATCCAGCAACAATTCAAGACTGAAATCCTGATCAAGTGTAGAGATGATCAAGGACCGGTCCCAAGCGAGCCCGGGTCTGGGTTTGTTTGGGACTGGTCCCATTTAGGACTAGTCGCTCATGGGCTTGGGACCGGTCCTAGACCCATGAGCAATTTCAGGACCCTGATTGATCCTATGGGCCTGCAAAATTTTATTTTCCCCTTATCTTTTTTTATATTTTTGGGGCGAAATAAAATTTTGTAGGGAGGTTTAGTAATTTTCAAGGGTAGATTCGTAAGTTTTTAAAAGTTTGATTAATTTTAAAAAATAATAAATTAATTAATGGTTAATTTTAACATAAATGTAATATTCACACATTCACGCTTCACGAATAAACAATTAAATAACTTTTTTTATTAAATTATTCATCTTTATCGTCAACAATATTTAAATCATTAAAATCTGTGTTCTTAAAGGGTTCGAGTAGTTCGAGATCTTCAGGGTGCTGTTGTAGTCTTCTCTCTGCATGAGTCTAATCCCGTAAACACGTTATCACTTCAATCATCTTATCGGTTAAATACCATCTTATGTCTTCAACAATCCGTCCACTCATTGAAAATGTTGACTCAGATGCAATTGTAGAAATCGGCACTGATAAAATGTCACGTGCCATTTGAGCTACAATGGGGAATCGACTTTGATATTGGTTCCACCATTGAAACAAATCCATCTCACGTTTCTCCTTCTTAGTCATGTAGTACATGTCTATTTGTAGGTAGTGATTCAACTTATTTGGTCCATGTATGTACGAGCTAGAGCTACTACTTCTGCAAAACTGCTTGTGCCAGGCGAAGAAGGCCAAGAAAAGAAAAGAGTGTTTGCCTCCACAATTCCAACGGATACGGCATCGTGAAGGCATTAAGCTGTTTAATCTCTACTTTTAGCACTCGAATTTCATAAAATTAGCCCTGCAGTTAGCAGAGTTGATAACAAATATTAAATCTGAAGTGGGAAGAACAAAGATGGTGGAACAGTTGATTGCCCAGATAATTAAGGATTTGTAAGATGCATGTTTGTCAAATGAATCTGTTGTATTAAATAACTTTTGACTTTGTCTGCTGGATTGGTTATAAGGACTTGCGGTGATGGGCTTTTGAGTTGGGAATTTACAAGAATGAACTGGGGTTAGTATTTGGTCTACAGAAGGGACAATTCATGCATTGTTATAGAAGTAGTTGTTCTTCATAAATTACTGTTACAAGTGGTGATGCGATATAAAAAAGATGAAGAGTAACTGCTGAAGCATAAGTAGTTGAGTAGTGATCGATATAATGGTGTAATGGGGGAATCTTTTGAACATTATTTTCTAACACTAACGACCAAAAATACGTGGCAAAGTAAAAATTCCTATCCCCCACTGTTGGCCCCTCTCTGTCATTCATGAATTGGTACCAATTATTGCTTCCCCTGGTAAAGCCTGCACTTCCCAACTTTCTTTTCATTCTAAATAAGTTGTTAATGCAAGAATCATATTATGGAAATAAAAATATAGAATGATGGAAAATCATGTTTACTACAGTGTGATCACTGCAGACACCTCATATTCTTATTGAACATATCAAATTTACTTAAAAAGTCGTCAACTTCCCCATGTGCACCACATGCCCTCCACTTCCATTCCTCAACCTCATCAATTCAATAATTTAATCACACCCTCATTAATCATACCATTGATCTCTTTTCTTCTTCCTCCTCATCTTCTCTGAATTTAGACTGATGAATCTCTCTGCCTTTTTAACCAAAACAACCATAGCTACATCTTTCTTTTCACTCTTGGTATCCTTCTACTTGGTCTTGTTTTATTCAGATAATTCTCAGCAGAGCACAACCGGCGGCTGGTCCACCTTGTATACGTTGTGTTTACCAGCTGTTGTGGTCTTTTGTGCAGCCACATTGTTAATACTTGCAGCGCGTGCCACCATGGTCACCTGGATCACTGTTTTGGTGCTTCTGGCTTTCGCCGGAAAGCGACGAAGAGTTCTTGTTCAAGAGGGAAGAAAGATCACAACTGATGTTGCATTCTACTTCATCAAAGGTTGTGCTTGAACAAATCTTATTATTCTTCTCGAATCCAAATAAATTGTCTCAAAGAGAGCCAATATTTTTTGCTTTGTATTATATATTTTTTAACTTTTTTTTTTTTTCCAATCATAGTCCTTGTAGTATACTAGTATTCCAACCAAATAGAATTGTATTATTAAATTGGCCAAAAACGTTATTCACTGGAATATACTGTTTATTTATATCTAGAGGCGGATCTAAAGTATGTTGAGGGTGGGACATGGCCTGCCCTCAAATTTAAAAAAAAAAATATATGTAATTTTTTTTTTTTTTTTTGTGACAATTTCAACTAAAAATATAGAATATAAATAGTATATGCTATTACTTTTTATTTTGGTCCACCCTAACAAGAATTTCTAGATCCGCTAAATTATATCAATACGTAAATTGTTGGTACCCAATCTCGTTTAATAACCCAAATTTAAGTTTCTATAAGATTGTATAAAGTTATTGTGGATTATTTATATATTAAAAAAATTTAAAACCTGAGTTTTCTAAAGAACTTTGTTCTTCAGTTTTTAAGAGACGCTAATTCTATCATTTCAATAAAATAAAATAAAAATCTATATTTTATCATTAGAAAGACTTGAACGTTCATTTATCATGTATGAATTAGCTTAAAAAATAAATTAATTATTGATAAAAATTTAAGCAGGGGGAGTATATATATTATATAATATGTGGTATTTGTATTACGTTATGTTTTTTTTTTTTTTTTTTTAAAGAAAAATTGGGAAAAAATTTCTCAGACCCAAGATCTGTGTGAAAATTTCTAAGAAGCCCTTATATTTGGGTTGAGTCACTGAGAAGATCACGTTGATTGTGAAAGTGAATTTAAAAGACTTTTTTTTCACCCTAGGTACATGTGTTACTTTATTTTAATTTATAGTTACTTATTCTAAATGTATTATTTATTTATATTTTTCAATTATAAGCAGATATAGACTTATGAGTAATACTACACTTACAAAAAAATTTTACAAATATCTCCATACAAAGTGATGTATCAAAAAATAAATGGAAGAGTGAATTTAATAAGTTTGAACTTTTATTTCACTCTTCTATTCATTTTTTGCCACCTCACTTTATATGAAAATTTTTGTAAGATTTCTTTGTAAGTATAGTATTATTATAGACTTATAGTTGTTGCTCTAACGGCTTGTTGCAATTCTCAGCCACTCTTTTATTCTATTTACATTATTTTCATCATCTCTTTTACATTCATCAAAATTAATTTTTTTCCAATTTTAAGTCACACGCAAACAATCTATTGCCCATAGATATGACATTTTAATGACAAGTAACTCCACTAGCAATCACACTATAAAGCTTTAAAATAAGTATTTTCGTTGTTTTATAAAAACATATATTAATATTTATTATTTAAATCTAAATTCAGATAAGTTATATGATAAGGAAATGTATACAAAATAGTTCCAAATCAACCAAAAGATGAACAAACGACATAAACTGCAACAATCATAAGCTGTAGTGGCAAGGATAGACTACGATGGTTAGAGGTGGAACATTTGGGCCGGGTTAGGCGGGTCAACCCTAACCCGGCCCATAAAAAAGCGGGTTGAACCCAGACCGCCAAGATGGCGGTCCGGGTTGACCCTAACCCGACAACAACCCCAAGGCCGGCTGGGTTGCACAATGGCAACCCGCAACCCGACGGGTTGCTGTTTTGTCTCTTTTGCAAGAGACCCGCCAACCCGCCGAGTTGGCTGTTGTCAACCCGACGGGTTGACTGTTATGGAATAACAGCCAACCCGCCGGGTTGCAACAGCCAACCCGCCGGGTTGGCAGAAAAAAATAAAAAAATTTATTTTATTTTATTTTTCAAATTACCCCTTTACCCTTGAAATATAGCCGTTTTATAGTCGTTGGAAGGGTCTTTTTCGTCATTTTTCTTTCCCATTTTTTCCTATAAATTGGCGCTAAACTCTCACATTTTTCTCACAACTCAAATTCTCTCATTCTCTCATATTCTCTAATTTTTAATCTCTCAAATCTCAATTATTCATTTATTCTCTTAATCTATTTGTTATCAATTTGCTCGTATTTTAATTTTTATTAGTTCTTGCATTTTTTAATTCATATTTCCAATGTTCCAAATTTCAATTTCCATATTCCAATTCTCTTTCTTTAATTTTTATTTCTTCTACATCAATTTTTTTTTTCAACTACAATGTATAGATATTTCTCTCCCATCAATTACAATGATGAAGGAAACTACTATCCTAGTCATAGTCCCACTGATTTTACTAACATAAATGCAGGAGGAGATTCAAATAGTCCCGCTTTCCCATTTTCATAATCCGATACACCTCAAAATATGCCCCCGATTCCAACAGCTCCTGGTGGTTCTAGAAGTCGTCCTCGTAATCATCGTGCTCGTCTAACTTCATCTCAAGCTGAGGCGGGATCATCAACTGTCGTCGAAAGCGAAGACAGACACACATCAAACGTTTGGGCGCCTTTCGACAAGTTTTACAAGACAGAAAATGGCGTTCAAGTCAAGAAAGCGAGATGCAAATACTGTGGAAATATTTATAAAGCTGATTCAGGTAATGGTACTAGTACTTTAAAAAGGCATGCTAATAAACATATTAATCAACATGAAAATAGAGAAAGCAATCAAACTCAAATAACTAATATGTGTACTAATTGGCGTTATAATTCTGACGTATATAGGGAACAGTTAGCTTTATTTATTACTACAACTGATCAACCTATTAATATAGCTGAAGATAAATATTTTGAAAGATTTGTTCAAAATTCATTTTTTCCAGGATTTAAAAGTTATTCTAAAACTGCAACTAGAAATGATTTAATAAAATTGTTTAAAAAAATGAAATTAGAATTAAAAAATAAATTTCATACTTGTTCATGTTAGTGTGGCTCTAACTACCATATTTGGAGTGGTAGAGCTAAACAAGATTATATTTGTATGACTAGTCATTATTTAATAATAATGTAAATTAAATAAATCTTTATTAGGATTTAGATTATGGATGTTGATCATAGTGGTGAACAAATTTATAATAAAATTGTTGAAGTTTTAGAAATTAGATGTGTTAGTAAAGTGTATAGTTTAACTTTAGATAATGCAAGTTCTAATAGTAAAGCTATAGACTATTTTCCAAGTAATTATCCTTTATATAACAATTTGAAGTTTTTCACCAACGTTGTCATGTCATGTTATTATTTAATGTGAAAATGGTATAAAAACAATTAAAGAAAATATTAATAGAATTAGAGATTGTTTAGCTTGGATTACTAGTAGTAATAATAAATTGAATTTCAAGCGCTGTATAAAATCAAATATGTCTCCTTGAACTTTTGCATTAGACAGTCTGTAGATGAATATACTTATTTAATGCTTGATTCATGTTTACCTCATGCTAATATAATTAGTTATTTTGTAGCAATAATAGGATCCTCATTATTTGGGAGAATGATTGGCAAATACTAAATTTCAGGTCTTTTTCTTAAAACTTTTTACCAATCCACTTTACAACTTTCTGGTGTGTATTATCCTACTAGTCCATTGGTAATACATACAATTATAAAAATTTCCGAGTTATTTATAAAAAACAAAGACAATGTAATTTTAAATGCACCAATAAAGGCAATGGAAATTTTTTTTTTTTAAATATTGGGAACCCATTCCTTTTCTTTATTGTTTAGATGCTATATTTGATCCTAGAATTAAATTAGCAGGTTTCGAAAATGGTTTTGACAATTTATGTGAAAATTTACAAACCGAAGTATATGCCAATCAAATAGGAGAGGTAAAAAATAGACTTTTCGAAGTATATTTCCAATATGAAAATAGGTATGGGAACCCGCAAAGAGGCAAAACATCTAGGGAAGCTACATCAGAAGAAACAAATGAAGACTTCTACTCTTGGGGTGCACTGAATAGGCCGAAGAGGATCCGAATCTGAAGCACAGCCTCCTCTTCAGAAGCTTCACCAACAACAACAACTAATGTACTGTCTTCCATGCAGTCGCAGAGTAATGAGCTTCACCAATATTTGGCAACCCCTGAAATGTTACCAGTAGATCCACAACAGAGAGCCAACATTGATCTCTTAGACTATTGGAGAGCCAGAAAATGTATTTTTCCGGTATTATCAAGACTTACCTTTGATGTTTTCGCTGTTCCTGTCTCAACCGTCTCATCCGAACAAACATTTAGTGCAAGTGGAAGAATTTTAAATGAAAGGAGGACTAAACTTTCACCACAAATGATTGAAGTCCTCACATGTCTTCGAGATTGGGAACGGTCGCGCCATCAAGGTCAATACGAGGTTGTCGACGATACTTTAATAAAATCATTTCAATTTTGTAATATAGATGATACGGATGAGGGAGGTCCTAGTGAACCCCAAAATTAGTTGTTTTGTAAATTGTAACTTGTAAATTAATTGTCAATTATTGCACTCTTTTTTCCTTACCAAGTTTTTGTCCTATTGGGTTTTTCTTGGTGAGGTTTTTAACGAGGCAATAATTATTGTAATTTCTTATTTTATTTTTTAATAAATGAATAAATTTAATTATTCTTATATTACAATTTTAATGTATTAAAATTGAATTAATATTTGGAATGTTAACAAAAAAAAAATTAATTTAATTTAATTATTGATATTTGAAAAGAAATTAACAATTAACTAAAAATAATTACTTTTATTGATTTATAAATTGTTAATTATTCATTTGAAAAGTTAATTAAACATTTAAACTTAAACGAAATTAAAAAAAAAAATCAAAAAGAGGGTTAACCCAGCCCAACCCGACGGGTTAGGGTTAGCGGTACGGGTTGGGCTAGCAATCCGGCCTGCCAATGTTATCGGGCGGATCAGGACCGACCTGCCACTAAAAGCAACCCGCCGCGGGTCGAGTTGGGCCGGGCGGGTTGCTTTTCCACCTCTACTTACCATTAACCTAGCAGATTCTTAGACCAAAATCTGTTAGCCTATACATCTTGCCCTTTGACCTTAGTTTCCACTAATGTCAAAATGCCTTCCTTTTTCAATTTTTTTCTTCATTACATTTTTATATTTATTGGATATATCTTTAATGATAACGTATATCCATATATATAACATTAATATTGTTTTGATATAAAAATATTTAATCTATATTAATATATTAGAATCATACTTGTGTGGTGTTATCTTTCTTATACTGAAAAGCAGGACACGTGATGCTTTTTTATATGAAGAAGTGCATTTGGTGATGGATCGTTTTGATATCAGCCTGAAGAACTTCTTGGATCCAAAGTTTTCACGAATCGAGCAACTTGAGATTTCTAACTTATCAGTAGAGATGCAAATAGAATTCGATTTAACATCAGTTAAAGACAATCACATTCCAAAATCAAATGAACGACTAAGATTCATGAACCCTTCAGCAGTCTACATGTTGTAATGGTGCTGACATGTATAAGCATAAGGAGTGCAACTTACATTGCCACTTGCCTCATTGCCTCCCTACTTGCATTGCCAACTTGATTCTGTTACAACCGTTGCCAACTTGATTCTATTATACTTTTGACCTACTATAAAAGAAGACTGCACATGTATTTCATTGTACTTTTTTACCAGAATTTTTAATTAAAATCTTTCAACAGTTTTTTTGCTTTGTTTTTCTATCAAATTCTTTTTTGTTTTCCTGGAAAGTTTTACGACTATCATTTTCTTGATTCTAGGACTTCTTCATGGTATCAGAGATCTTCAATTGCCATTAACATGGATGATCTTGAAGATTTATCCAACTTTAAGAGCAAGATCAAAATGACAGATCTGGAAAAATCAGTTCATAATAACGATCAACTGAAGAACTTCAGCTTTCCAAGTTCTCTACCTATTGTTGCTATCAAGTTACGAGAAAAGAACCATAACTATTGGAGGTCTCAAGTATTACCAGCTCTTACATCATTCCAGCTTGAAGGTTTCGTCAATGGCGAACGTCCCTGTCCTGAGCCTTTCACCTTGAGTAAAGTTGTTGAAGCCGGAGACCTAGCAAGCAAAGCTAATCCTGACTATTTTTTATGGAAAAGAATTGATCAATTTCTTATGAGCTAGTTATATTCTTCAATCTCTGAGTCAATGTTTGGATATGTTGCAAAATGCTCAAGTTCCTTTGAAATTTGGAAAACTTTAGAAAATCATTTTATTACCGAATCAAAGGCTAGAACAATGCATCTTGGGAACTTATTGCAGAACACAAAGAAAGAGTCTTTAAGCATCAATGAATTTGTGCTCAAAATGAAAAGTTATGTTGATTCTCTGTCAGCTAGTGGAGTGATTTTAAGTACCGAAGAATTGATAGCCTATATTCTAGATGGCTTAGGCCTTGAATATGATGTTGTATCAGTGCACTTATCAGCTAGAGGAGATGATCTTACTCTTCAGGAGGCACAATTCTTACTCCACAAACATGAAATCCGCCTAGAAAGGTATAATAGTGCACACAACTTATACCATGACAACTCTGCCTTAATAGCACAAAAACAAACCTCAATTCACCCCTATCATAGTGTTAATATAGGACATTTACCATACACCTATAATAGCACCAATACCAACACCATACACTTCTTCTACAAAATATCCTATACCTACATTACACTACAATTCACCACCATGCCTCAGACTTCAGCAATTCAAACAACATTCTTTCACCAAACAATCATACTCAAAATCTAGTAGATCACGTATCAGCATCTACTTCTCCTAATTTTCACAACGCCTTAGTGGTGCAAGATGTAAGAAGGATAAACCCAAACTTCAGAGGAGGAAGAGGCAGAAACTTCTTCAAGCCAAAATTTTTTTGTTAGGTATGTGGAAAGTCTGGCCACACGGCTGTACAATGTTATCATAGGCTTGATTTGTCCTATAATGGTCCCCAAAACCAGCCTCAATATCACCAAACCACTCAACAACAATCCTTTTCACCCAATCAAACTGAGTTCTCAGAACAAGCAAACTAAGTGTATTACCTACAAAAAGATCCTGGCTCTACAAATCAATCAAAAGAAGTTAGAGCTACACTTACATCACACCTTAATCCACCACAACTACAACAACAGCAACAAAAAGTTTCTCAGAATGTAGGTCTAATGTCCTACTTTGCTTGGCCAATTTCAGTTGCAGATTCTCAATGGTACCTTGATTCTAGAGCTACCAGTACATCAGTTCAAACATTCAATGTCTGGATATAGTTAAAGCTTATGATGGTCCAGAAAAATTACAGGTTGGAAATGGTCAGTGTCTTTCTATCACCTATATTGGTAATCTTCATCTTTTTACATCACTATCTTCACATAAGTTGCTAGTCAATAATGTATTAGTTGTACCACAAATTACAAAAAATTTGATCAACATATCGAAACTCACTTAAGATAATGCAGTTAGTGTTGAGTTCCTTGCTGACTTGTGTGTTGTAAAGGACAAGGTGACGCAAACAATCCTGCTAGAAGGGAAACTTAGCAATGGATTATATCAGTTGTCTTCACCTGTTACTCGAAGTTCCTATGCAAGACCATCAGTGCTTGATTCTGTTAATTTTGCTTCAAGAATAAAGTCTTCTACTGACATAAAAGTTATCTCCACAATAGACAATTCAAGAATTTAAAACTTACATTTGTCAAATATAGCTACTGCCATTAATAAGCATGATTCAGTTTTATGGCATATGAGGCTTAGCCACCCTCACTATAAGATTTTCCAAGCTGTTATACATAATGCATTGAATAAAAAACTTCCTGCTTTAGAATCACTATTGCACAATTACTCAGCCTGTAAATTTGGACAGTTGCATCAGCAACCTTTCTCTCATTCAGCAGCAGTTAATACTAAGCCATTAGAGTTGATCTTTGCTGACTTATGGGGTCCATCACCAGTAGTTTCAAAGGAAGGATATAGATATTACATTGCTTTCCTTGATGATTTTAGTTGATATTCCTGGATATATCCATTAAAGCAAAAATAAGAAGCCTTTACTATTTTCAAACAATTTCATAAACTTGTGGAAAGACAACTTAAAACTCAACTAAAATGTATTCAAACTGATTTGGGGTTGGGGGCGGGGGGGGGGGGGGGGGGGGGGGGAGTTTTGATGTTTTTTACTTTAATTATATTCTCATGGCATCAAGTTCAGGCATCCATGCCCCCTATCCATCAAAAAAATGGAAAAATGAGAAGACGCACCAGCATATTACAGAAAGTAGTCTGACCTTACTGGCACAATCTTCAATGCCTTTTCAATCTGGTGGCATGTTTTCATACTGTAGTTTATCTAATAAATAAGCCACCAACTCCAATTCTTCGATACTTATCTCCTTTTGAGAAATGTTCACGAGCCCCTGTTATACCCTGCTAAAAGTATGTAACAACTACTGTAAACTAGTACAATGCATGCATAATAATAATGAAAATGGGCCCAAAACTTTCTTTTATTATATGTAATAAGTCTTTTTATACACAAAGAGCTCATTACAAAAAGCCATTTACAAAGACAAAAACATGGGAAACAGTGTAGCTATTGCTCCTCGCTTGCCGACGCCCTCTGACTGCATCATCACCTAGATCCTGCATCCACAAAGGAAAATAACGGGGTGAGCACAAAAAATGCTCAGTAAGTAAACCCTCTATCTGTTTATCCCCGTATGTATTTCTCTTAATTCTTTTCTCACACTTTCTGTTGTTTCTACTAAACGTCATGGCCTCATTTACCAAAGGTACGGTTGGATGGTGTTACACAAGCACCATCCCACTCTTCATGACTGTCAGGTGGAGTTCACACAGCACCAACCGTTCTTAGTGACTATCGAGTGGGGATCACGAAGCACCTACCGGTTTTCGTAACTAGGGTGGAGACCCCAAAGCACCTACCCGTTCCTCAGACTTTCGGGTGACGATCACAAAGCATCAACCCGTTTCTAATAAGTCGGGTGATGATCACAAAGTATCAACCGTTTCTCATAACTGTGGGTGATGATCACAAAGCATCAACCCGTTTCTCATAATGTCGGGTGATGATCACAAAGCATCAACCCATTCTAATAACTGTCGGGTGATGATCACAAAGTATCAACCCATTTCTAATACTCTTCTCATTCACTCTACTCTAGCACTTCTCATCTCTCTACCCTTAGAGTAGTTGCATCCACAAGGTTCTCTACTCATAGAGCAAGTGCATACACAAAGTTTCCTATATTTCTTAAGTCACTTCTCAATGCACAATTAATGCTTATGGGTGGTCATCTTCACTAATTACTTATGAAATGCCAACATGCAATGTTGCAAGAATTAAGGTTCACTACTCATACTCAAACCTCTATTAGGCATTTCATCAAACAACTCAAGTGCATAACAAAACTCTACTATAACAATAATTCTATGTCTTTCTCTAACCATCCAAAATGGGGAAAGACTCCCTCACATAGCCATAATTCTGCCATAAAATAGCACTTCCAAAAGGATTTCTCAATATCCTTCAATTCCATCTCAAACTACATTTCCAACCCAAATTCACTTCTCACAATTGAAGGGTATGAACAACCCAAGCAATAATAATCTCCATTTAAAACTCAATAACATAGCATATAACATGTATATAACATACATACATAATTGCTATTAAAACCCTAATCAAGAAAATTCTCAAATCTCAACTTGGGTTGGATTACTTACCTGTTATGGAGAGATCTCACTAGCTCTTCCTTTCTCTTGGTTTGCTTGACTTTCTCTACCCTTAGGGTGCCTTAGATTGATCCTTGAACAAATGAAAGAGAATTTGAGAGGAAGTAAGAAAGGAGAGTGGCGATGGAGAAGAAGAATGAAGGGTTTACAATGACTTAATTCCCTTAATGAAATTATGCACAAAGCATTCCCATTTTGCCCTTACTCTTCCTTACGAATTCCATCTATATCCTTTGACTCATCACAAACACACCCCCATATCAACATACTCTCCATGAAAATTCCTTACATTTACTCCCACTACCCCTAACAAATTGCCCTAGGGAAGAAAATATCTAAAACTTAACAAACATTTTGGTCGCCCGTCATCGCGGCGAAGAATATTATGTCGCCGCGGCGAAACTATCCAGCAGTTTCCCGTGGCTTCAACCCCTCTTCGCCCCGGCGAAGCCTGAAACACTGAACTTCTTCTATTTCAACCAATTTTAGGGCAAGTATTGTAACAACTGCTGAAAACTAGTACAGTGCATGCATGATAACAATGTAAAATTGGGCCCAAAGTTTTCTTTCATTATAATTCATGTGTTTTATACATAAAGAGTACTGTTTACAAAATGTATTTGAAAAGACAACAAAACAGGGAAACAGTGTAGCTATTTCTCTCGCTTGCCGACGCCCCTCGATGCTTCATCACCTAGATCCTGCATCCACAAAGGAAAATAACGGGTGAGCACAAAATAATGCTAGTAAGTAAACCCTCTAACGTCTGTCCCGTATATAACTCCAATTCTTCCTTTTCTATTCTTTCTGTTTCTGTTTCTGTTTCTACTAAATACCATGGCCTCATCTTACGGAGGACGGCCGGATGTCGTTCACACAGCACCATCTCACTCTCCATGACTATCGGGTGGAATTCACATAGTACCAAACCATTCTTAGGGACTACCAAGTGGGGATCACAAAGCACCTACTCGGTTTTCCTAACTATCGGGTGGAGACCACTTAGCACCTACCGTTCCTCATGACTTTTGGGTAACGATCACCAAGCATTAACCCGCTCTAGTCACTGTCGGGGGATGCACAAAGCATCAACCGCTTCTACTAACTATTGGATGATGATCACAAAGCATCAAACCACTTATCTAATAACTAATCGGGTAGTGATCACAAAGCATCTACCCCATTTCTATACTCATTGGGTGACGATCACAAAGCATCAACCCATCTCTAAGGCTATTGGGTGATGATCACAAAGCATCAATCCGATTCCATAACGGTGGGTGATGATCACAAAAGCATCATCCCAACTATACTACTCTTCTAATCATTCTATTGCAGCATTTTTCAATGCTCTCACCCTTAGAGTAGTTATACCACCAAGCTCTCTACTACTAGGGTAATTGCATACACAATTTTTTACACTTCTTGGTCACTTTTCAATGCACAATTAGTGCCTATGGATGGTTCATCTTTACCAATGCACTTATGAAATGCCAACATGCAATGTTGCAAGAATTAAGGTTTACTACTCACACTCAAACCTATTAGGCATTTCATCAAACAACTCATGTGCACTATAAAACTCTATTATAGCAATGATTCTATAACTTTTTCTCACCATCCAAAATGGGGAAAAAAACCCTTCACAAAGCATAAAACCTGTCAAAGAAAGCACTTCCAAATAGGGTTCCATAACACCCCTTCAATTCCATCTCAAACTACCTTGCCAACCAACAACTCATTTCTCATATTTGCAAGAAATAAGCAATCACAAGGCATCAAATTCTAATTTAAGCCTTCATCAGGCATATCACATGTACATCACATAACCACATCATTCTATCAAAAACCTAATCAAGAAAATTCATAAATCTCAACTTGGGTTGGGTTTACTTACCTGTTATGGAGAGACTTCACAGTTCTTCCTTTCACTTGTTTTTTTCTACTTTCCTCTATCTAACCAAAAGAATAAAAACCCTAAACTTCAAATGGGTTAAAACTCCCAAATCACTCAATTTAAGTAGAGATTCTTACCTTAGGAAGCCTTAGGTTGCTATTCTACCTCAAATCACTTCAAAAACCCCTTGGAATTCCTTGATCAAAAGAGAAGAGAAGTTGAGAGGAGAAAGAATGAAGAGTTGCGTTTGAGAAGAAGAAAATGAGGGGTTTGTTAAGTCTAATTCCTTTAATGAAATAAACCACAATCATTCCCATTTTGCCCTTACTTTCTTTGGGAATTCCATCTATATCCTTTGATTCATTACAAACTCACCCCCATAACAAAACACATTCTCCATGAAAAATCTTTATAATTAACTCCCCACTTTTCCTGCTAATTAGGGGTAGAAAGGTCAAATTGCCCTTAGGGAAGAAAATATCTAAAACTCAATCAACATTTTATTCGGGCTGTCGCCGCGGCGAAACTGTCCAGAGAGTTTCTCCCTTGGTTTCAACACATCTTCGCCGCGACAAAGATTATTCTTCGCCCCGGCGAAGCTTGGTATACACAACTTCTTCTATTTTCAGCCAAATTCAGGGCAAACATTCAACACAACTTTCAATCAAACAATATTACCAAAACCAATTTCAAATAGGAGCGGAAGAGGAAACAATAACTACGTACCTCAAGTGGGGCGTTACAAGTATTCAACATATCACTCAATCAAAGGTCAACCAAACAATAATACTAATAAACCAACTCAAATAAGAGCAAAAGAAGAAACATTAGCTACGTACCTCAAGTGGGGCGTTACAAAGTCTTTGGTTGTAGGTGTTTTCCCTACTTAAGACCATACAATTCTCATAAGATGGATTACCATACCAAACCCTACATTATTATTGGATATAGCTTTTCTCACAAGGGCTACTTGTGTCTAAGTGAAACAGGAAGAGTCTATATTTCCAGGCACGTAGATTTTGATCAAAAAAATTTTCCATCCAAGGATGTGCAACTTGCTATTTCAACTCCTCAACAGCAACCAACTGAGTCCGTAGTGTATCCTTCTAACTGGCAACTTCCATGTGCACTCCTAGTTGATTTTTCTTGTAAATCAACAATTCCAGTTGATTTTGCAGGATTAGCAACTAAGTCTTCAGATGGTAATCTAACAACATCCTCTTCTTCAACTCAATCTCAGAATCAAACTTCTGAAGATAAAGTCTCTGAAAATGTTGAAACATCAGCAAAGCATCAACCTTCAAGACTGTATCGAGTCATGAACGATACCACATCCTCATCAATTCTTGCAATTCATTTAGAAGTTCAACTTCTCTTGTCTCAAAATTCATCAGTCTTTCAGCCCCTAAACATCAATAGACACTCTATGTTGACTAGATCCAAGAGCAAAATAAATGCTCTTGTTGTCGAAACATCTTCTGCAACACCAGTCAATGAACCTTCAAATGTACATGAAGCTTTGAGTTCTCCAAAATGGTTTTTAGCTATGAAACAGGAATATGATGCTCTGCAGGCAAACAACACCCGGACATTAGTTCCCTATGAAGTCAAATGACCTTAGTGGATAACAAATGGGTGTTTCGCATTACGTATAACATGGATGGTAGCATTTCTAGGCGTAAAGCATGATTGGTGGCTAAGGGGTTTCAGCAAATTCTAGGAATCAACTACTTTGAAACCTTTGCTCCAATAGTCAAGCCATGTACTATCAGAATCATCCTTACATTGGTTGTTCGATTCAACTAGAAAATTAAACAATTGGACATCATTAACACCTTCTTAAATGGCGATCTCACTGAAGTTGTTTAAATGACACAACCAACTAGGTTTGTTGACCCAAACAAGCCTGCTCATGTATGTAAATTGAACAAGGCTTTGTATGCTCTTAAGCAGGCCCCTCGCGCCTGGTTTGAGAAACTCAAAGGAGTGCTATTGGAAAAAGATTTTTAGAACTCCTCATTAGATAGCAGCTTGTTCATTCACCATTCCTCTACGAAGGTTATTTATCTACTATTATATGTAGATGACATCTTAATTACAGGTAATGACTTTGTTTATATTCAACAGCTAGTAGATGAATTACATAAAACTTTTGCCTTAAAAGACTTAGGTGAAATACGTTACTTTCTTGGCTTTGAAGTTGTAAGAACTAATGTTGGTATTCATCTAAATCAATCTAAGTATGCTGTTGACCTACTTAAAAAGGTTAGAATGATTGATGCTAATGCTAGTTCAACACCTATAGCTACAAATACCAAGCTAGTTAAAGATGATGGTGCCTTATTTGATAATCTAGCCTTGTATCGAAGTGTTATTAGTAGCCTGCAATACTTAACTATGACTCAACCAAATTTGGCTTTTGTTGTTAATAGATTAAGTCAATTCCTACAAAGTCCATCTATGTCTCATTGGGTTACCTGTAAAAGAGTCATACGTTATATCAAAGGCACTCTTGATGTTGGTCTCAGATTTCAGCCTTCTCAAAATCTAGTGTTAGAAGGTTTTGCCAATGCAGATTAGGCCAATGATCTCAATGATAGAAAGTCTACCAGTGGCTTCTATGTTTGTCTTTTTGGCAAACTTATTAGTTGGGTATCTCGCAAACAAAAGATGGTGGCTTTGAGTTCTACAGAAGCTGAATATAGATCACTTACTCAAGCTTTTATTGAACTCGTTTGGGCTCAGCAGTTGTTGCATGAATTGACGATTTCTATTCTTATTCAATCGGTCTTGTGGTGTGATAACAAGAGTGCAAATGCCCTGGCTACAAATCCTATGTTCCATGCATGCTCAAACTAAACACATCTAAAATGATGTGCATTACATCCGAGACTTGGTTCTCTCAAAAAGGCTAGTTGTTCAGTACATTGCCACGAAATTTCAAATTGTGGATATACTTACAAAACCTCTGCCCATCACACGCTTTCAAATGTTGTGTGGTAAACTACGCTTAACTTCTCTTGTTAGTTTCAAGGAGGACACACAGTCCACTCTTAACTGTCCTACGAGTTTTAGGAGACATTTGGTCTCCTATTAGCTCTTGCAACCAATCAATTTCTTCTAGTGTTTGCTCAAGTCAAAACTATAACACCCACATTGAGGTATGTAACTTATTTATGCTTGTTCACCCCTAGTTAAGCTTATATGCTCTTAGTGTTGCTTGGTTGCCCTTAGTTTTGCTGGTTTTAAGGTGGAAGATTGGTGAATTTGGGAATTGTAGGCTTCGCGTGGCAAAGAAGAAACTTCGCTGCGGCGATGTATGCACTGGAATTTTTCGCCGAGGCGAAGAAAAAGGTTCGCCGGGGCAAAGAGCTGCCTGGAATTCTTGAGAAGATTCTAGAGAAATTTCCTTAAGGGCAAAGTGACCTAGCCCTAAGTAGTTGTAAATGTGGGGAGTGAAAAGTAAGGAAATTTTATGGAGAATGCAATGAAGGTGAGGGCATTCTTGTAAATGACTAAAGGGCAAAGATGGAATTTCTAAGAAAGTGTAGGGGCAAAATGAGAAAGTATGCATATTGATATGAGATATTAAGGATTCAAGCATACAAACCCTATCATTCTCTACTTCCTCATATGCCACCTTCAATCTCAAATTCTCTCAAGTCCTTCATCAATTTTCAAGGCATTTTAGAGGATTTTTGGTAGAGATTTATTCTTAAGCATCCTAAGGTAAAAATTCCTGCAAATAGATGTGTGATTAATTGTTAAAGTGTTGAATTCTTATAGTTTATATGCTTAGGGTTTTAGAGAAAGAGGAAGTCTACCAAAGAGAGAGAGGTTCTAGTGGACGTACTTAAGTTCAAGGTAATTAAATCCAACCCTAACCCTTGATTGAGCAATAAAAGTGTAGAGATTTTCTTATAT
This sequence comes from Pistacia vera, assembly GCF_008641045.1. Lineage (NCBI taxonomy): Eukaryota > Viridiplantae > Streptophyta > Magnoliopsida > Sapindales > Anacardiaceae > Pistacia > Pistacia vera. The sequence continues at coordinate 220,935 of NW_022196775.1, read as the reverse complement.
GAATTTATATGCTTGAGATTTGATGATGGAATTGTTGTTGAGTTTGATGGTGATTCATGATTGGATTTCCACCATGAGAAGGGATGGTTGTGTTGATAGAAATTGATGGAAGCTTGGTTGAATTTAGAAAGAGTTTACGTAGAATTTATGGAGTGTATTTCCTGGCCAGGTTTAATATTGCTTTAAGGGAGTTTTACTCCACATAATGGTGGTTTGAGAAAGAAGTAGAAGTATAGCTAAATTAGAATTTGAGTATGCATGCATTATGTTTGCTGAAATGTCCAAGAGAAGTGTATGCATGAGTGTATTTATTTGTGATCTTGATATGAGCTTGTAGATAATAGAGAAAGACTTATTTTTATGCTGCATGGCATTCTTGCATTAAATATTTGTATTTAGAAAGAATAATAAGCATGAATCATTCACATACAAACATATGCATATGTATGAGACCTTAAAGAATAAAGAGAAAGCAAGAAAAGCACTAAAGAACAAAAAGAAAGAAAGAAAAGTGCTAAAGAAGGGAAAAGAAAGGTTGTTGCGATGGGGAGCCCGTGGGTGACCAGAAGAAGAATATTCCCACATGCACGCCGCTTTCAGTGAGCAGCCTAAGAATAAGAAGAATAATTTGTACGACCCGTAAGAATGCGTGTGGATGAGGGCTGTACCCAGAAGAATATACCTACATGCTCGCCACCTCTAATGAGTGGCCTAAGAAGAAAAAGAATTCATATAGTTCGTAAGAGTGCATGTAGATGAGGATTGTACTCACTCACATGGCCAGGGTTCTAAATCCATGCATCAACCGAGTCTGATCGGCAAAGAATAAGAAAGAATAAGAAAGAATAAGCCAAGAAAAAAAGAAAAGAAAAGAAGAAGAAGAAGAAGAAGAAGAAGAAGAAGAAGAAAGAAAAGAAAGAAAGAAAGAATATAAAGAATATAACAGAAAGAAAATAGAAAAGAAGAAAGAAAATGCATCTCTATGCATTTGTGCATTTGCATTATACCTATGCATGATACCATGATTTCTACCATGGGTAGTGAGAAATTAGAATAAAGAAAAAATAAAGAGAACTAGAAAGTTAGAACAAAAGAACAGTGAGAACTAGAAATAGTGAAAGAATAGAGAAAGAACAAAGAAAGAACCGAGAAGAAGAAAAAGAGTAAAGTAAGGAAAGAATTCAGAAAATGAGCAACGAAGATAGAAGAATAGTGTAGCGGATTTACTTACTGAGCAACTAGTGCTCACCCCGTTGTTTCTCAATGTTTTTGTAGGAAATAGGTTAGAAGCGATTGGATGGACATCGAAAAGCGAAGAGAAATGGCACTACTGTCCACTGTTTTAAGCTTTTGTAGATGATACTTTTGTTATGTAAAGAATTATATATATAAAGTAAAGAAATTTTTCGACCCATTACTTTTCATTTCTATGCTTATGTATTTTTATCATAGTATATTTTCCAGTATACTAACTAGAAAGAAGGTACTACATTTTTGGTATTACAGCAAAGATTTTGGGATTTGTCAGTGTGCCACTCTCACCGCGTTGACGTTCCGTAGCTGACCATTGTAAGTTAATTCTTTCCTTACTTATAGTAACAAATGAGTTATTTGAGTTGATTTAAGTGTGGTTGTCTTGTAGATGAGACGTAGAACCTGAGCAAGTAGTAAGAAACTAAACTGGTTTGCACACCTTTGCCTTTCCAAACTGTTACAGCTTGCTGCTACTCAATTTGAAGGAGGATGTTACGATGACAAAGGTGTGGGGTGTGTTGCATCAGTTTTTATGTTAGAATATGAACGTCTGCTGCTGACTATGCAAGCTCTTGCAATCTGTATTGCATCAGCTTGAGGAAGGATGTTACGATCAGCAGCCTGCAAAATTATAAGACACCATCAGTTAAAGATAATCACATTCCAGAATCAAATGAACAACTAAGATTCATGAACCCTTCAATAGTCTACACGTTGTAATGGTGCTGACATGTATAAGCATAAGGAGTGCAACTTGCATTGCCACTTGCCTCATTGCCTTACCACTTGCATTACTAACTTGATTCTGTTACAACTGTTGCTAGCTTGATTATGTTATACTTTAGACCTAGTATAAAAGAAAATTGCATGTGTATTGCATTTTACCTTTTTACCAGAATTTTTAATAAAAATCTTTCAGCAGTTTTCTTGTTCTGTTTTTCTGTCAAATTCTTGTTTGTTTTCCTGGAAAGTTTTACGACTTTCCTTTTCTCGATTCTAGGACTTTTTTAGAGGAAAGTAAGTTGATATTTTCTTTCACTTTGATTATTTCTATCATATATTAGACTTTGCTTAATATTTTAGCACATTTTAGTAGGAAAATTGTATTTTTTTAGTAATTTCTTTTGTATAAGTCTTTGCTTCAAATATTGGAAGGTGTTTCATATTTACATTTTCATGATAGCATTCACCGAGATCTTAAACTCAACAATGTGCTGATAGATGTCAAGAAAGAAATTGCAAAGATTCTATATGCCTTTTATGTGCCATTTACGTAGACCATTAAATCATAATATTCTACATGCCATATACGTATATTCTTGCAGTAATAAGTGATGCACCCTCTAAAGGCAAAGGGTTCTAGCATCCATAATCAAAGCTTCTCTTATTCATTCAAAACAAAACATATCAACAAAATGGCTCTTTGTGGACAACTGAAGACTGATGTTAAGATCAAACCTCTAGCTAACAAAGTTCATGAATTCTACACACTACAAGATAAATAACCAAAAACAATGTCGTATTAACCAATGCACTAATTTAGTGTACCTTTAACCATAATAATCAAGCGCCCATTGTTTTCCAAAATCCATAAGAATCAACGTCATCTAGGTCGTTCTAGCATCACAAAATGGTGTACTTTTATGACCAGATCCAACCCTAATAAAGTTCAGAGTGTTTATTAGATGGCTCTATTTATAGCTATAATTATCTATTTGGTAAGTCAAATACCTTATCTTGCAGTTAATTATATATTTAAGATTTACCACATATTTATTGGCATAATCGTTATTAACAATAAATACTAAAAGATAAAAATTCAATCAAACTTTTTGCATTTGAAAGTTTACAGCAAGAATAATTGTAAGCATGATAGTAAGTGTTACTTTCCTAATTTGTGTGACCAACTTACAAATGGAAAAACTATAAATAATAAGGTGAACGTGGGAATTGATAACAAAAACAAGTCAGTCTCTTATAAAACAATGGGAGGACCTCTAATGAAATTGTTCAAGAGCTTCACTATCAGCATGCAAGTAACTCCAACAAGAGATGGGGGTAGTTTGTTGCACTAGACTCTTGACTATGAGAAGCTGAACAAGAATGTTGAGAAGCTGAACGTGAATATTAAGAAGCTGAATGCGAATGTTTAGGATTCAAATTCAATGCTTGATATTGCTATCGTTGCCTGCAAAGAGGCTGGTGTTTACCTTACCAATAAGGCAAATACACAAAGCTCTCATCAGCTACAATAACAAATTAATGCATGCTTACATGTTTGGATCGATGTGTACTTCGACGGTGTGTTGCTTCTACTCCTAAATAAGATGTATTAAATTTCTTAATGTATTATGGAGTCTCTTACATGCTATTACTAGTGAAAAATCATGTATATTTGTATGTTTACAATAAATAATTTGAACAAATGGTTCCTACGATAAAATTTGGACCCAAAAACTTACTAATAAGTATCCTCACCTTCCACTTAACTATTTCAATATGTGAGGTTTTGTAAAAGGAAAGAAAGAGTACCTAACTTGAGATATTGAAGAATTCTGATATTGAGTGAGTAAGTAAATGTTCACTAACTGAATCTGTTGAGCAGCTCACTGTTTATATATTTTTTTTTGTTATATGTGAAACACAGTGTTTACAAGATACAAGACAAGTGTTTTAAACGTTGCGTTTTCCTACTCCTACTTACTTTGAAACTTTACAAAATACACCCCATTACATGATTGAAACACAAGTACATAATCTAGGTGCATGTCTACTGACTTATTCCTAATACTCCCTCTTAAACTAAACTTACATTTTTCTTTGTTTCTCAATATCTCCCCTGAAGCTGGAATCATATTTATCCTTAATGTCTCCCTTGAAACTGAACACCTTTGTGAACTGTCAACTTTAGTAAGCATCTTAGAGGACTTATCTACTATAGAACTAATGTATGCATGAACTACACTACACTACACAGTACTAACTTCAGTGCATTGCTTGGAGAATCAATTTTCTTGTGACTGTTCAACCACCTCAAGCAATGTCGAGACAACATTTAACTTCTCTCAGTGTATGAAACCTCGTTGTAGTTAATGGTTTAGTGAGAATATCAACCTTTTGGTACTCAGAAGAAACATATTGTACAACTACACTCTTCCTTGCAACCAGTTATCATACGTAGTGCACATCAATTACGATGTGTTTGGTCCGAGCATGAAACACAGGGTTAGAAGATAAAGCCCTTGTGCTCCTGTTGTCACACCAAATTACTGGAACTTGCTTGATGGGAATTCCCAATTCTTTAAACAAATGTTGAATCCAGACAACCTATGTTGTAGCCTGACTTAATGATCGATACTCAACTTCAGTGGAAGACAAAGACACAACCTTTTGCTTGTTTGAACTCCATTGAACCAAATTTTGACCAAGGAAAATAGCATATCCAATGGTAGAATTTTGATCATTGATGTCACTTGCCCAATCGGCATTAGCATAGGCCTCAAGCTACAATTGTGCATGTTTTAAAAAAAGAAGACCATGAGTAAGAGTCCCTTTGATGTACCTTAAGACTCTCTTGCAGGCTGTCCAATATGCTACTATTGGACTTTGAAGAAATTGGCTTAATTTGTTCATGGTGAAAGCTAAGCCAGGTCTAGAGAGTGTCAAGTATTGCAGGCCATCGATAATGCTTCTATAAAGTGTTGGCTGCTCAAATAATTCACCATCCTCTTTACCAAGTTTTGTACCAATCGCCATTGGAGTTGTACAAGGATTGCAATCCTCCATTCTAGCTTTTTCAAGCAAATCTTGAGCACATTTGGACTGAGTAAGCAACAGTCCAGAGGTAGTTCTCTTTACTTCAAAGCCAAGGAAATAATGGACTGATCCCATGATTTTAAGAGCAAACCGATTGTTCAAGTCTTGAACTACATTATTGATGAGTTGCAGATCATTACCTATCACTAAAATATCATCTATATAGACAAGTAAATATATCACAGCTGATTCATTTGTGTAGAAAAATAAATTTACATCAGACTTGTTGTCATGAAATCCCCAAGCTAAGAGTGCAGCTTTTAGTTTATAAAACTAGGCCCTGAGTGCCTGTTTAAGGCCATATAAGGCTTTAGTTAGTTTACAAACCTATGGTGAAGACGCTGAGGAAGAAAAACCTTCAAGAGGCATCATGAAAACCTGCTCAGTGAGATCTTCATTGAGGAATGCATTGTTTACATATAGCTAATGAATATCCCATCCATGATACACTGCTAAGTAGAAGATTATCCGAATGGTGGCTTCTTTTACAACTGCTGAAAATGTATCAAAATAGTCTAGCCCAGGGGTTTGTTGAAACCTCTTTGGCACCAGCCTTGCCTTATACTTTTGCAAGGTACCTTCCGAATTAAGTTTGGTCTTGAAGACCCATTTGCAACCAACTACATGCATACCGCTTTCATATGGAACCATCTCCCAAGTCTTGTTATTCAATAAAGCTTGATATTCAGCTTCCATGGTTGTTTTCCACTCAGGAATGGCCAAAGCTTCTTTGACATGTTTAGGTTCCTTAAGAATGGTTTGGGTGGACAAGTAGGCCTGAGCTAAGATCTGACACTGCTCGGACTTGGATCTTGTGACCATGGGATGGTTGTTAGTGGAAGAGTTGGTAATGTTAGGTAATGCCAAAGGTAGTACAACATCTAATTTAATACTAGGAGGATCAGTATGTGCAGAACTTGGAGAAGCAGAAGTGGAAGGGTGTGAAGAGCCACTAAACTACAGTTCTTTAGATGAGGAGACTGCAGTTGGAGTGCTTAAAGTATCTGAAGGCAGGTCCTTAGATGATGAGACTGCAGTTGGAATACTTAAAGTATCTAAAGGCAGATCCTTAGTAGGAATTGTACCAGATGCATTAGTAGAAGAATTTGCTTTGGTGCCAAGATTAGGAATCGTCCACTGATTAGAGCCTGGAAATGTAGGCAGATGAGAAGCTGAGGCAAAACTAGTTTCATTAGAGCTAGAAAAGTCAGTCTTGAAGGGAAACTCTCTTTCATTAAATCTCACCTATTTAACTACATAGAGTTTGCTAGTTTTAGACATGCATTTGTAGCCTTTGTGAGCTATATTATACCCAACAAACACACATTTTTCAATATGAAAATCCAGCTTATGTTTATGATATGGCCTAAGGTAGGGGTAACAACTATAGCCAAATATCCTCAATTCATGATAGGTAGAAGCTTACTGAAAAAGAACTTGAATAGGAGAAACATAGTCTAACACAATTGGAGGTAAACGATTAAGTAAGTAAACCCCTTATAGAGAAAGCTAACCACCAAAACTTAAGTGGCATGGAAGCATAGGCTAAGAGAGAAAGCCCAAATTCAGTAATTGACCTATGTCTTCTCTCAATTTTCCCATTCTGCTAGTGCAAATGAGGGCAGGGATATCTAAACATTATCCTATGGTGACTAAAGTGCTTAGAGAAAGGCCTGAACTCACCACCCCAATTATACTTTAAGCACTTTAGTTTAGTACCCAATTGATTTTCTACAAACACATGAAACTGAGTAAATGTCTCATAAGCTTTAGATTTGAGTTTGAGTGGATAGATCCAAGTATATCAACTATAATCATCCAAGAATATGATATAGTAGCAATATCCCTTACTAGACATAATAAGGACAGGTCCCTATAAATCAGTGTGAACCAATTCCAAAGGTGCAGTAGCTTTAGAGGTGGAAGTGGGAAAATTGCATTATGTCAATTTACCAAAAACACATGCTTCACAAAAGTAATTTGCATTCCATTCTGAAGAATGTTTTACATTCATTTTATTTAATACAATCTGTAAAGACTTAGAGCTAGGATGGCCTAGCCGAGCATGCTAAAGCAAAGAGGAATCAGGAATTACAGCAAATGTACTACATCCATAAGTTTTATTCATACTTGAACTATTAATATCTATAGAAGTAGCTAAGGAAGACTTCACATGTCTGCTATAGCATAAGATGCAGACATGGGCAGTGAAGAATACAAATTAGAACTAGGATCACCAGTAGTAGGCACAGCAGCAGTTGAACAATCCAACTGATACAACCTATTTTTTACTGTGCCTTGAAACAAAACCTGTTTGCTGCTTCTATCCTTTACCAAACAACAATTAGAATGGAACTCCACAATTACATTATTTTCTTTTGTAATTTAAGATATGCTTAATAGGTTCTTGGCAATGTTAGGAACACATAAAATATTGCGAAGCTGCACAAGCCTATTTGATTCATAAGATGGAAGCATTAATATACTTGTTTGAGTAATGGGTAGAGATTCCTCATTACTAACTTGGACTTTGGAAGTTCTTGAGTAATTTTTCTTAGTCAGCAGGTTGGAAGAGTCAGCAATCGTATGATTTGATGCCCCTGAATCCATGTACCAAGACTGATCTTTCACAGTTTGTGGTGTTGCCATTTGTGAAGCTGAATGACCTAAGACCAAATTAGTATCAATTAAAGAAGAAAGATTAGTATGCATAGTAATGAAGTAATGACAAACAGAACTTTGGTGAGGGTGAGAACATCCTTGTGGAATATTAGTAGAACTAGTAGAACTATGTGGGAACTGATTCTGCATCTGTCCACCATAGGCTAACTAGTCATGATAGGCTGCTACATTATGATAAGAAAGATTAGTAGTACCAATAGTTCCTACAAATAGAGCGTGAGCAGAATTGTTAGGAGTTGTTGGAAAGGAATTATGTGTAAAGGCATTAAGATATGGCCAGGAGTGGCCTATATTAGCAAAACTAGGTGTTGAGAACCCCTAATAATCTTGATCAGATCTGTGGTAACAGTGAAGAGCTGAGTGTCTAGGTTTCCCACATGTTTGACACATCAACCTAGGCTTCCCATAACCTCTACCTTTAGGAAAAGGTATAAAACCATTAGGCACCAATTGTGAACTATGATTATAAGGCAATCTATCATATTCACCTTGAAAACCCCTTGACTGATTCAAAGTTGATCCTCCATTGAAGAATTGTGAATAGCCAGCAGGTCAAAAACTAGTGTTCTGAGTTTGTACTAGCAATTGAGATAACACTCCAAGTTGAGGATAACTATGCACTACTGAGCTTAGCAAAGGACCAGGCTGATTCGATAACATTCTAGAAGAGTTTCGTCACATATGTATTATTCTTGGAGGCTAATAAGGTGGTGGACATTTCATGAAAATTCAATAGTGCATTGTTTTGTTTTTCTAGTCGCATTTCATGTTTGTGCAACAAAAATTGTGCCTCTTGAAATGTGATACGACTGACATTAGAGGTAAGATTAGCTACTATGGTATCATACTCTGGCCCTAATCTATCTAAGATATACAATAAAAGTTCTTCATCACCAATATGTACACCACAAGCATTCAGTTCATCTCCTAACTCTTTCATTGTCAAAACATAATCATTTATACTCTAAGAGTCTTTCTTAGTGGTCTACAACATATTTCTAAGGTGTAAGGTTCTTGCCTTAGAAAATGATTGAAAATGTAACTCAAGTGTATTCCAAATCTCATACGCACTTTGACACTTTGAAACATGTCGAAACATGGATTCCGAGATTGAGGACAGTAACCAGCTAACCAAAAACTGATCAGTTTTCTTCCAATTGAAATATTTAGGGTTTGGTTGTTTAACAAATTGCTCACTTCCTTCTAATTTTTCCATCACAAATAGAAGAGGACAGACATTCGTACCTTTTACATACTCATCTAGCTCGTGAGAAGCTAATGCAGGTAGAACTTGCAAATGCCAGAAGTTGTAATTCCTCTCTACTAACTTTACTGAGAGTGTAGGTTGAGATGAGGTAGCTGTGGAGTGTTGCAAGTTGCCATTACTGAACTGCTATGTATCAATCTTTGAAGAGTCATTGGAGAAATCTAGAGTCGAATTGGCCATTGACGCTAGTCTACAACTCTAATACTATGTAAGGTTTTGTAAAAACAAAGAAAGAGTACCTAACTTGAGAGATTGAGAGAATGATACCATGTAAGGTTTTGTAAAAGCAAAGAAAGAGTACTTAACTTGAGAGATTGAGAGAATTCAAGAAGATTGAAGAATTCTGATATTGAGTGAGTAAGTAAATGTTCACTAACTAAATTAGTTAAGCAGCTCACTGTTTATATGGTTGTTGTTATATGTGAAACGCAGTATTTACAAGATACAAGACAAATGTTTAAACATTGCATTTTCCTAATCCTACTTACTTTGAAACTTGACAAAATACACCCTATTAACTACATGATTGAAACACAGGTACATAATCTAGGTGCATATCTACTAACTTATTCCTAATAAAATTTAACTCGACTCTTCGCGACTCGGCTTGGCTCGACTCATCCCCAAGATGCCCATTCGTTGAAGTCTCCTCTTCAAAAGAGTCACTCGGCTCTTTGAGACTTGGCTCGGCTCATCCCCATGATGCCCACTTGTTAAGTCTCTTTAGAAATCACTCGACTCTTTGCGACTCAGCTCAGTTCATCCCTAAGACCCCTCGAATCTTTGTTACTCGGCTTGGGTAACCCCTAAGACTCTCACTCATTGAAGTCTCCTCTTCAAAAGAGTCACTTCACTCTTCGTAACTCGACTCGGCTCATCCCCAAGGCATCCACTCGTTGAAGCCTCCTCTTTAGAAGAGTTACTTGACTCTTTGCAACTGGGCTTGGCTCATCCCCAAGACGTCCACTTGTTAAAATCCTCTACTAAAAAGTCTCGACTCGACTTGGCTCGGCTCGACTCATCCTCAAGACATCCCTTCGTTGAAGTCTGCTCTTTAGAAGAGTCACTCAACTCTTCGTGACTCAGATCAGCTCGGCTCAACTTATCCGAAAGACGTCAACTTGTTGAAGTCCTCTTCAGAAGAGTCACTTGACTCTTCATGACTTGGCTCAGCTCATCCCCAAGACATCCACTCGAATTCTCCTCTTCAGAAGAGTCACTCGACTCTTCGCCACTCAGCTCAACTCATCCCTAAGACACCTACTCATTAAAATCCTCTTCAGAAGAGTCACTCGACTGTTTGCCACTCGGTCGACCTCTCTCTTCCAATCAGCTTGGTCTCACCCTCCCAGTCCGCTACATGAATAATCCTCTTCAAACTCTAGGATATCAAGAGTTTCATTGACATTCAATCTTTTGAGCTATTTCATATAATAGCAACACATACAATCCAATGTTACTACTACTGCTATCTAAAAAATTTCGAACAGAAATTAATGATATTATTGAACAAGATCTGAATGATGAGCAAAACTTTCTCCATTTAGTATATCATTCCTTATTTTGCATACTATACTCATTGTTAGGGATTGGTTAACACACTCTGGTGTTTAAGTACCCATTTTAACATGTAGCAAAATATTACCAAGTTGATTAAGAGATTTCCAGTTTTTAACCGTAACAAACATAAGTGCAAAAAGTAAAGAACATAGCCATATATATGGTTCGGCTAAATCCACATTTATCCTACATCCATGGGACCTTGTCCAGATCGAAGCAATCCACTAAGTTAAAACACATTACACGATATAGTTCAAAGCTGATCTAAGTTACAGTAAAAAGAACTCCTTGTTTAACTTTACACGTAGCACCACACTCTGAATCCTTAACATGTAGCAACTCCTTAGAGCTTCTTCTCACCGAGAGCACACCCGAGAACAGTTTGTAAACCACCAAGCTTCAAGAATCGACACCACGCACCAGCATCAGCAAAGGAACCATGTTCCAAAAGTGATCAAGTCTATTTTTGATATGGTGAGGTTTTTGTACAAAAGAGAAATGAACCTTGAACCTTAAGAGATAGAATACTCTAAGAAATTCATAGTACAATGAAACAAATTGTCAAAAGGTTAGATTCATTTACGCAAAAAAGAGTATTATATAATGAAGGATTTCTTGCTCAACAATATAGTGCCACATCAGCCAACAAGGGCCTGACCCATGGTTGTCCAAATAAGGAAAGTATTCCTTCTTTTGGTTTGGACCACAAAACAAATTGAGAAAGATAACTTTATTCCCTAGAACCACTTAAGGATATTATGACACATGTAAAAGGTCTTAAATATCAAGAGACAAAGATAAACACTATCTTTTTCACTTTATCAGACATGCAACTCGTGTTAGGTCGCAAAATATTTGAAGCGAGAGTGTAAGCACAGACTGTTGTACACACACACTCGAAACGAAACAAGCCAAGACACAAGTCTAGCAAATAGTGTGCACTAAGAACTGATGTGCACACACATAACAGATAAAACAAGCCAAATAAAAGGATTGGTAGCTAGTGTGCACACATAACTGTTGTGCACACACATAACTCATAAGTTTGACAAAAATGAATATCTACATTCTCCTCCTTTGTCAAACTTATGAACAAAGAACATAATAAAAGAGATCAAGTGCAAACCTATTTAAAACAACCATTTAAGACCTGTAGATTTGCACAAACAAACATGAAAACAAAATAATCAAAAGAAAACAAAATAATCAAAACACCACAAATGTAATCACATGGCACTACAACAAAAAGGGCTTTTAGCTACGAATTTTTTTGTTGCTAAAAACCTAGAAATCATTGCAGTATACGTTTACTGATGAAAGAAAATCGTCACCATGATCGTCGCGATAGGCATGTCGCGCTTGATTTTAGGTGACAATTTGTTAAAATTCGTCGCTAAATCTAGCGACAAACCAAAAAATTGTCACCTATACCATTTTTGTCGCTAAAACTAGTTACTGATGAAATATTAGTTATCGTCGCCTAAAGTTAATAATGGCGTACTCTCTATTGTGTCGCCTACACTATACCGTGACGAGATGTGTATTTGTGTCACCTAACGTATACCGAGACGAAATGTGAATTTTGCTCAACTACGATATACCGTGACGAAATGTGCATTTTTGTTGCATAAAGTTAATAGCAACATCATAATTGTGTGTGTAACTTAAAGTATACAGCGACGAAATGTGATGTTTTTTCGCCTAACATGTAATGCAATAAAATATGAGTTATTGTCGCCTAAAGTTAATAACAACGTAATCTATGTATGTGTCATTTAAACTATAGCACAACAATACTTTATATTTCGTCACTTAAAACTATTAGCGATGAAACGTGAAAGTCATCAGTAAAACTTTTCAACGATGAATGTATTTCATAGCTAAAGTATACAACATCGAAATATAATTGTTGTCGCCCATTTTATAATATATGATTAAAAATATTTAATTTATCTTAGACATTTTAAAATTTAATTCTAAAATGTAATTATTAATTTGTAAATGTAATTAATTGAAATCACACAAATATATCAAACCAAATATATTATTTAACTATATATGTTTGTTTTCAAATAAAAAGTTAACAATATATAAAGTTGACTAAATTGTTAATGTTCAACAAAAAGTAACAAATAAAAACTCAAATTATTGCTGGTGGAAATTGGCCCAAAAATGTATGTGAGCCATTAGAACAAAAACTCATATTAACTGAGATGAATTGCTGCATCTTCTCCATCATTTGCCTATATTAGCGAAATTCTTCCCTTATGCCTCGTAGTTCTTGCACCTACTCACGCAAGTTTGTGAGTTCCTCTAAAACTTCTTGTTTGGCTCGCCTTGAAGTCTTAGAAGATGCATATTTTTGGACCATAATACAATCCATGATCTATTCCTACAAAAATAATATACATGTACATACACACAAATATATAAATTAAAATAATATAATTTTATAAATTAAAAAATTAAAAGGTATCAGATTATAATATAAATATATTACAAAAAAATAATAAACTTTTATACAAAAAAATGAAATACACTACATAATACTTACGTATCAAACCTTGGTAGTTGAATGAGCAGACTCTCTATTGCGACTGCTTCCAGTTTTTCATGCCCAAAAGAATCCATTAACAACCTGGCAATCATAAAGCAAGATGCAAGTTACATTCTGTCTACCAAACATACAGACATTAGTAAAAAGAAATGTGGAAGTCCTGACACCATTTTACTGCCTTTTCAAGTACTTTTCTCAGTCCAAAGCTTACAATAAACATATTTCAGTTCAAATCTGGTTTAACCAGGGCCTATGATAACATAATATAAGGCCGTTTATTTGAATAACTATTAAACATATTCCTTCCTTGCTACTTGTCTGTCTATCTATCTATCTATCTATCTAAGCTCACATAGAAAGTTCATTAGTTACCAGAACAATAAATCTGTGATCTCTTACTGAATTGCAAAGAAAAATAAACACTCTAATGCATAAAATAGTGAAATTAACATACTATTTGAAATTAACATCTTTTACTGGAATTCCCCAAAAAGCTTGGCTTCTTTGCATTCATATAAAAACAAGCATCATAAATACTGCAGATCACAGCAAACATCAACTGTGTGTTTGTTAAAGCATATCAAACTGTGAAATTTAGCAAAGTTTTATTCCTTAGAATCATATGATGTAATAAGAACAAATTTATTCATGAATGCAAAGCTACCAATCACTTTCAACACAATTTATACATATGTTGAAATAAATCAATTACAATTCTACTTTCATGAAAGTTAGAGCTGAGTAAAGAAAGCAGTAAAAATTTGTCATTAAGAGGATATGATTATCTCCAAAAAGGAAATGGAAAAATAACCAAATTAGAACTTAGAAAGACGGGATTTCTTCATGGTCATGGGATTGAAGACAAAAGAAATGACTTTTTCATTGTGAGTACAACAAAAAATTAATGATCTGTCTCGGTATTTGGTCAAAAGACAAGCGCAAAACTCCATTTTTTTTTTTTGAAAAATATATAAAAATTTATATTTAATATCCAACTTCCGTAGAACAATGCTCATGTTTCATAAATCATTTGCCTACGTAAAATCTATTACAGGCCCAAAAAGGATAGCATACAAGACAGATAATTCAAACAAGACTGGAATAGTTCGCAGAGAAGAGAAGATGTGCGCACTATCAAAGGGGAAACTGGGGAATTAGGGATTGGGAATTAGGTTGGGTTTATATAAGAATCGGTTTTTAGTAATTAACTTAAAAAATTTAGTCAATTTTTAGTTACTATTAGTATATTTCATATTTTGTAAATCATATTTAGTTGCCAAACAAGTTAATTTAGAAATAATTTTTTAATTGTTAAATAATCATTTTAGTTGCCTATAATTTTCCTTTGGTGGGAATGCGAAAATTAGGTGGGAACATGAAAATTTCAATTAATTTTGGCGACTAAATCCAATTTAGTTGTTATAGATGCAATTTTACAACTATTTTTAATATGCACAAAATAATTTGTTGCTAAATATACCTTGGATCCTTTGTAATTATTGTCAAAAACTTGGATATTTCGATAATTTTGTTATTCTATAACTAATCAAAGTAGTTACCAATTAATTAACAAATTTTGTCATCTAATTTAGCTATTATGGTGTAGTTGCCAATAATTAATTTCTATAACCAAAAATTTAGATGCGAAATCATATATTTAGATGCTAATTAATTGTTCTGCCACGCTGGGAAAAATTTCTGTGCAAAAATTGCAAATTAAATAAATAAGTCGCTAATGTAAATTGTTTTGCAACTAATCAAATAGTCATAGAATATCAATTTTAGATGCCAAACGTGGGAATAAATGGCCCCCAAAATTTTATCCCCCTTTTGCCTACCAATTGCATTTTAGTTCTAAATGTGTGGCATTTGCAACTAGTATTGGCCAGTTGCTAAAAATTTGGTTGCAGAATGTATATTTTCTTGTAGTGTTGTTAGCATACCAAGCTAAACAAGTTTTGTACATTAATGATCCTAAGTTAGGGGCCAATTGGAAAGTTATACAGAATGTACAGCATAGGCATTTGTACGACATTCCCGATAAAATTAAGGAAGATCAATCAACAACGCATAATGCATGTCAAGCCAATAATTCATATGAATTTAGTTTTCTTATTGATGCGGATGTTAATGAACAACAAGAACTTCGTAGGGTGGATGTGGAACCAGAGGTTGTTCAATTTGTGAAGCGAAATAGTAAAATTAGTGATGATGATATCAATTTCATAAATGATGATAGTGAAAATAAAATGAGTGATGAAAATTGTGTCACTAAAAATGAAGATGTACAAGTTGAAGATGATATTTAGAATTAATAATATTTATTATTGTTATCCAAATTTAATTTGTATAATTGTAATATGATTTTTCTTTGTGCATTAATTTTAATTTGTCTGCTTTAATATTAATAAATGTTATTTAATGTACTAAATTTAACATTTAAATATAAATATCAAATAATATTATAAATTTATTATAAATATATTAATATTATAATAAAATAATACTAACAATAACCTAATAATAATAATAATAATAATGATGATTCTAAACAACAACAAACAAGTACCAGACATAAGCTACCAACAGTGGAAACCTGAAAAACAATTTACCCCATGTTGCTTTTCTTATTTACAAAATAAATAAATAATAAGAACATTGTCTTTAGCTTTTAATAAATATTTATATATATTTATATATCAAGGCTTCAAATAAGTACTATATAACAACCAACCCAATCAATTAAGTGAAATAATAAATTCTTTATTAAGAATTAAAGCTAATTCATATAATAGTGGCAAACATTCTTAAATTGAAGTACATGCTTGAATGTCAAATTCAAGAGCCAAATTTCTATGACATTAACACTGATTTTACTTTTGATTTCTTTTATTACTGATGGGTTTTACACTTTCAGTTATTGTCATATAAATATAAAATTACATTAAAAATTAAATTCTAAAATACTAATGGAAACAATTTTAAGAAAATCGACACCAAAACAAATAAAACATCAAAGTAAGATAACTAAGGAGTTAAAACAAAAAAAAAAAAAAAAAAAAACAGTAGCAAACAAAGTAACAAACTCCCCCATGGAGAGATAACTAAAAAAAAAAAAATTCTAAGTTTATCCAAAACATAATTAAGCTATAAACTCCCCCATGCTTCTTACTCCCCCCCTCTTTGTTCGTAAGTCTTGATGACTTTCGAGAGGGTAGAGAAGAGCGACCAGCTTTCTGATGCTTGATTTCAAAAACATGCATATGTGTAGCAAGTGCACTAGTTGCAAAAAGTAATAAAATGATTAATAGAGTATCATTCCCACAAGGATTGCGTGTTAAGTACTAATTTTCCTAGTTTTGTAACTAGTTGAAGAAAATAAAGATTTTTGGAATTGCGGGAGACAAAAATAAAATTAACACAAAATCAATAACATAAATTAAAATTCTAACAAATTAAGAAAATATCAACTGATTACAAAAATATCAATTCAAGACAAAAAGGTTAGGGTTTGACTTCACTAAGTTACTCTGATTCAATCTACAGTTGATGTTGCTTTTAAACTCACATGCAAGGATTACAAATAGAATTCCCTTATTTGTAAAATATACTTTCTCATGCTATATTTTCCTACTTATCCCTATTAAGCTTCCGCACCCAACAAAATGAATATTAATAGTTCAAAGTCTTTTAAGCTAAATGGAACCCTAAAGTGATTTCATAGATCTCCGAACCTATCTCTAGCGTTCATTAAACTATGGTATTACTCTAAGAGACTAACACATGAATCACTTCTCAGTCTCATCATGCTCAACATTTAATTCAATTTCATTAAGAATAAGAATAGATACAAAAGCCAATGCAATAAAACATAAAAACAACATCTAAAATAGATTAAACCATCGTAATCAAAGTTAGGTCAAAACCCTAACCCAAAAGTGGATTAGTTCATATTTAAATTTAAGAAATTCAGACAATAAACTGTAAGTAAAGAATTCAACATACTAAAACAATAAGAAGAGAATGAAATCTTCCCTAAATGAAGACCCAAAATTGCTCCAACCTCCAATTTCTTCCTCTTCTTCTCTCAAAATCTGAACCTCCTCTAAAATGAGCTAAGGCTCTCTTAAATAGTCAGCCAAAAACCTAGGATTCTAATGCAATACATTTAAAACGCAACGTTTTAATAAACAGAAGAATTGCAGTTTTCGCCGCGACGAAAAATAAACTTCGCCGCAACATTGAATTGAAATCTTGCTGAACCATCTGACCCAAGGCTAGCTTGCTGCGGCAAAGAATTATCTTCTCCGTGGCGAACTTTACTCATCTATTCTGAAATTATGAAACTTCCCTCCGCTTGCTTCTTCGCTTGAATCTTTGATCTTCGTGCTCCTCGATAGAAACAAGCTTCATAATGCTTCCACTCCACATCAGAATTTCCCCGAATCCTAAATTTCTCTTGATTCTGAGTCCAGAAACTCAATTTCGCTTGGTTTTGCTCCAACTGCATGTTTTGACCTGAAACGTAAAATATATGAATTTAAGTTTCAATTCAGGCACAAAACGACTTAAGAAGTATCCAAAATCCGACCAAAAAGTATAGAAAAATAGTATAATCCTAGGATTATCAAATACCCCCAAACTTACGAGCATCAGGCAAAAAATTAGACTAAAGAAAAACAATAGAAAAATAGAAAATTAAAACTTAAAATCAAACACAAAAGAAATGCCTAGAATTGATTGCAAATGCAAGTCTCAAAAATTGTTGAAACATTATTACAAGAAAATGCTTAACACTCCAAGAAGTTGTAAATTTATTTACTATCTTTCTCTATCGGTCCCCTAAGTAGGTAATCCCCACTTCAATCCACTTTCCGACTTCCCAGATTATTTTATGCAGAAATGCAAAGTTTATCAAATGGTAGTAGACTCCATAAGCCTAAGTATCGAACTACTCTCCACTAATGTGGAATAGACATCACTAAGGATCAAAAGGTCTTTGCAAGCTTGTAACGTTTGGCTCGGTTAGTGGGCTCCATGGAAAAGGATAGGATAGACAAAGTAAGAGAACTCGGTTTTCCTTATGCAAACACTAAGAGCTATATCAATCTCCGCTTTCTTTCTCACCCACCAAACAAGGTGTCAACCATTTTATAACCCTCAAACATATGCATTTCTTATTTTTTATTTTGAATTGACTAAAAATTTCTATATATATGTACACATAAAAACAACACCATTAAGGACAATTTCCCCTTCTTCTTGCCCTTTTTGCAACCCCCAAACTTAAGATTTTGGTCCATCACTTATTCACACAACTCTTTGTATCATACATTAGGTCCAGAATTCTCTTAAAGGGTATGATAAAGTGTTTAGGGTATAGGGATTGGACAATTTTTTGGTTTGCAAGAAAAATAAGGCAATGATAATCTCATAGGGCTAAAATGGGTGACTAGGGAAAGATTCATTCATGGGTTGGCTAGAAAGGCTCAAACGTTCCAAAAAATGCCTAAATCATTTCCTCAACAATGTCTAATCCTAAAATTTTGCCTCAAGCACTTTTCAACTAGGTTCTAGAGTCCACGAACATTATCAAGACTTTACCTAACCACATAAAATGTTTCTAAGCATGCCAAAAGAATGAAAATGGTGGTTGAACCACTCAACGAACCTCAAGCTAAATCAAGTCAACCAACCTAAACTTGAAGCAATGCTTCGCATTTTCTATAAATAAAATCCCAACAATCAAAATCTCATCATGGACTAATGTAAATCATCCAGGCAGCAAAAACAACACACAATCTAACTCAACACACAACCCAAAAAAAATAAAACACATAAAGATAAAAGTTAATTAAAACATGCAAAAATTTCTTAATTTTTCTCTACCCCCAAACAAAAAATGGCATTGTCCTCAATATCAATCAATAATGCACATTGGAGTAAAGAAAAACGATCATAAGGTGTGAGATACTCCCCTGATTAATCTATGAAGATCGAAGTGAGCTCAAATTTGGACATCCCTTCATCTTCTTTTCCATCAGCGAAATCTATTAAAACACATAAACTCAAGTGTCCAAAATGTGTTAGAAAACCTTATAGATTATGGAAAAATTACATCTTATTCTCAAACCTTAACCAACTAAACCTAAAACCTAAGAATTCAAAACAAAGTAAACGTAAAAACAAGAAAAACTGAGTTCCATTGTACAAAAATAAAACAAAAAAAAAAAAATGTATTCCAGGCTCATTCATCTGCTTCCTCTCCATCAGTGTCGTCCTCTTCCTTCATGGCATCATCCTGAATTTGATCTTCCTTTTCCTCTTGCCATTCTTGCCATTGGAAATCAGCTAAATTAACACCCAGATTAGCGCAGCACTTCGATTGCATCTCGTACAATGTGCGGGTCTGATTTGCGATCCAATTTTGATGCCTTTCCATTCTATCCATCTTTTTTAGGATATTTTGTAGCATATCTTTTATTATGGGAGATGGAGCTGGAGTTGTGGTCGAGGTTATGGTTCTTGGTCTTTTTGAGCTGGAACTGGCTTCTCCAATGGTAGGACGATCTAGGAGCGTATAATAATAAACTTGTTTGAGGACTAGGGTGGGATGAAGAAGTGGTTCATCATATGCCTTCTTGACTCCAGCTTTCATGCAAATCTCGGTGATGAGATGTGGGAAGGCAAAGCTCGCTCTCCTTGGGTTGGCTGCATGCCTTATATTCTCCATTATGATATTCCCCACATCCATCTTCTTTCTAGTGGCAATGGCATAAAGTAAGAGTGCTCGCTCAAAAGCCACTAAACTATAGTGTGTTTCTGGAACCATCCTCGCACAGACAAAGTATTGCCAAATTCTAGCCATGGGAATCAAATTAGTCCCTTTTATGCTTCTCCTTCCCTTCTTTGAGAATTCCCAAGAGGTACCTGCCTTTGCTAAAACCTTGAGTATCTCATCATAATTAATCTCCTTATCCTTGAATTCTACATACTCATCATGGTCAATTGGATCAATCTGGTAGAATTCATTGATGATCTTTGCACTAACTAGCACCTTAATACCCCTCACATATACATGCCTGGGCTCACACTCGGGGAAGTTCGTATAAAACTCTCTTACAATTGGCTTTATGGCTAAATGCTTCGGTTCAAGCAGAAAGATGTCCCAACCTCTCCCTTTGATCCAAGCTTCTGCATTGACAGTGGTCAATCTTCTCTTAGTAATAAAACTATTGTCTTTTCTTTTAATTGCCACTTCGTAATGCTGCCTAGCCTTCTCATTCACAAATCTATTATTGACCTGTTTGCCCTTACCCCTTGGAACTGCTTTGAGTGGCATTTTCTCTCAAAAGTACTCTCTACACTCTACCACCAAAATCAACAATTCAACTGCCTGATCTATCACTACTACACACGTCTCACAACTTCAAATCAATTCCTCACTCCACCTTAAAATTTCAAAATCAACAATCACACCTGAACAATCACTGAACTTCCTTATGCACTCACAAACTTCACAAGCATACACCCAAACTTCCTCAACACAAACAATTCAAACTCCACAATTCGAACCTCAAATCTTCCTCACAATTTGCAACAATTCACACTTAAGCAATTCAGTCAATTCTCAAACCTAAAGCATTTAAAGAACCAAAATTAATTGAATACAAAGCTATAAAACACGAATTCATACCTCCCCCACCACGGATTCACCTTGAATTTCACCAATTTTTGCTCAAATTGCAAGATTCCCAATTTTGGGAAACCTAGGATTTCGTCAATTTCTTCAATAATCTGCAAATTTCTTGAAAAAGGAAAGGTGATTGGATGTTTATGGGAGTGCTAAAGTGGAATAGGGTGCAAAATCGACAAGGAAGGCTCAGGAATTGAAAGTGAAAATCTTTTGTTCTTGGAAGCTTTTAGGACACTCATGAAAAGTGAGAGAACTTACGCGAGTTTATATAGAATATGGGATTTTCCACGGCGAAGTTCTTGAATTACTTGTGCAAACTACTCGATGCTGTGGTGAAGTATTTTTCTTGCCGCGGCAAAATCTGGAAGAATTTTCCTTAAGCATCACAGTGCATACAATGCGACAGCAAAATTCTTCTTTTGCCGCGGCGAAATCTGGAAATTCCTTAACTCTACATTTGGCAGTGTATACAATGTCGCAGCGAGATTTTTATTTTGCCGCGGCGAGGTCTTGAATTCCATGAGCACTCATTTGCCAGTGCATACAATGCCGCAGCGAAATTCTTTCTTTGCTGCGGCGAAGTCTGGGAAATTTTGTTTCATGCCACATTTTGATTATTCACCTAAAACACCAAAAGGAAAATGAAATTAAACTATTTCCTAAGAAAGAAAACACATAAACAACTCAAAAATGAGAACACTTGGGTTGCCTACCAAGAAGCGCTTGTTTATAGTCGGAAGCTCGATTTTCTCAAATCCTTATTCTGGTTGACGAGCAGTGACTTGTAACTCAACACTCCATCAATTTATGGCTTCAATCGCTGCCCATTCACCTTAAATGTACCTTTTTCCTCATGTGAGATCTTCACGGCATCGTATGGGTAGACTTCTGTAACTATGAAGGGTCCAGACCATCTAAACTTAAGTTTTCCAAGAAAAAGCCTAAGTCTAGAATTGTACAACAATACTTTTTGACCCACTTCAAAGTTTTTCTTTGTGATATGCTTGTCGTGCCACATCTTGGTCTTTTCTTTGTAAATACGGGCATTTTCATAAGCTTCATGATGAAACTCGTCAAGTTCATTTAATTTCAGCATCCTTTCATCCCTAGTAGCTTGTAAATCCATGTTTAGTTGCTTGACTACCCAATATGCCTTATGCTTGAGTTCCACTAGCAAGTGACATGCCTTCCCATACACCAATCGGAACGGAAAAATACCAATTGGAGTCTTAAACACAATGCGGTATGCCCATAATGCATCATCTAACTTCTGTGACCAGTCCTTCTTGGATGCGTTAACTATCTTCTCTAAAATTCTTTTCAGCTCTCTGTTTGACAGTTCCACTTGCCCATTGGTCTGAGGACGGTATGGTGTAGCAACTCTATGTGTCACTCCGTATTTTCCCAGGAGAGCGTCAAATTGCCTATTGCAAAAATGAGTTCCACCATCACTGATGATTGCCCATGGTACTCCAAATCTTGAGAAAATGTTCTTCCTCACAAAGTTCACCACCACTTTGGCATCGTTAGAGGGTATTGCAACTGTTTCCACCCATTTCGACAAATAATCAACAACCACCAAGATGTATAGATTTCCATATGAATTCGGGAAAGGGCCCATGAAGTCAATCCATTACACGTCAAAAAGCTCAACGACTAAAATGTTACTCAACAGCATCTCATTTCTCCTTAAAATATTTCCACTGCGTTGACATTGGTCACATTCCTGAACCTATCGGAAAGCGTCCCTGAATAGAGTTGGCCAAAAGAATCCAGATTGAAGGACCTTCGCTGCTGTTCTAGTTCCTCCAAAGTGACTACTCTCCACCTCCTCTTCCGGGACACAACTTCGTATCAGCTGATCTGCACAGTGTTTATACAAAAACAGTTCTTCCCAAAAATAGAATTTCAAGTCAGAGAAATTTTCTTCTTCTACTGGAAAGTCATGCCATTTGGAAGCACTCTCAGTGAAGTAATTTGCAATATCTGCATACTAAGGTGCTTCTTCAACTCTCATCAGTTTCTCATCCAGGAATGTCTCCTTGATTTGAGTTTCCTCTTCACTTCCCTAGGCTGGTCATTCAATCCTTGATAGATGATCTGCCACCATAATTTCTGACCCTTTTTTGTATCAGATTCCTAATTCAAACTCTTGTAGTACTAGGATCCATCTTATTAGCCTGGGTTTTGCTTCTTGTTTTGCCAGCAGGTGCTTGAGTGCTGAATGGTCCATATAGACAATCACCTTAACACCTACCAAATAAGACCGAAATTTGTCAAATGCAAAAATGACGGCTAAAAGCTCTTTTTCAGTAGTGGTGTAATTCAACTGTGCATCAGTTAGTGTCCTGCTAGCATACTAAATTACATGCAAAACCTTATTCTTTCATTGTCTTAAAACCACTCCTAATGCAAAATCACTAGCATCACACATTAATTCAAATGGGAGTTCCTAATTGGGAACTGCAATAATGGGTGCAGACACTAATAATTTCTTAAGAGTTTGAAAAGCATGCATGCATTCATCATTGAAATCAAAAGAGGCATCTTTAATCAACAAATTGCAAAGAGGTTTGGAGATTTGGAGAAATCCTTTATTAATCTTCTATAGAACCCCGCATGCCCCGGGGAACTCTAGACTGCCTTGACGTTTACAGGTGGTGGTAGCTTCTCAATCACTTCCGTTTTGGCTCAATCCACTTCAATGCCATCCTTTGAAATTTGGTGACCGAGTGCTATTCCTTCTTGAACCATGAAGTGACACTTCTCACAGTTGAGTACCAGATTTGTATCTTGACATCGTTGCAAAACAAAGGAAATGTTAGACAGGCAATTATCAAAAGAAGAACAAAAAACAAAGAAGTCATCCATGAAGACTTCTATGAA
The DNA here is from genome assembly GCF_008641045.1 of Pistacia vera. Lineage (NCBI taxonomy): Eukaryota > Viridiplantae > Streptophyta > Magnoliopsida > Sapindales > Anacardiaceae > Pistacia > Pistacia vera. The sequence goes on along the minus strand of NW_022196775.1, from coordinate 197,217 downwards.
CCGCTTCATTATGTCATCGAAAATTGACATCATGCATCACTAGAATGTGGCAGGTGCATTGCACAACCCAAAAGGCATCCTTCTGTAAGCAAAGGTACCATAAGGACAAGTGAATGTCATTTTCTCTTGATCTCCAGGAACTATGGCAATCTGATTATAGCCTGAAAAGCCATCCAAGAAACAATAATAAGTATGCCCCGCAAGTCTTTCCAACATTTGATTAATGAAAGGAAGTGGAAAATGATCCTTTCTTGTTGCTTCATTCAGCTTTCTATAGTCAATGCACACCCTCCAACCCGTGACTGTCCTAGTCGGTATCAATTCATTGCTTTCGTTCTTTATTACCATGATACCTCCTTTCTTTGGAACCACTTGCACTGGGCTCACCCAAGGACTATCTGAAATAGGATAGATGATGCCTGCATCTAAGAGTTTCACCACTTCCTTTCTCACCACTTCCTTCATAAAAGGATTCAATCTTCGTTGCGGATGCACCCTAGGCTTGACATCGTCTTCCATGAGTATCTTGTGCATACAAAGAGACGGAGAAATGCCTTTAATCTCGGAAATGGTCCATCCAATGGCTGATTTATGCTCTCGTAATACTCAAACCAACCTCTCTTCCTTCACTTTACTCAACTTTGCATTGATGATCATCGAAAAGCATTTTGATTCACCAAGATACGCATATTTAAGGTGAGATGGTAAAGGCTTCAGTTCAAGCTTTGGAGATTCTTCCCTTTTTGCCTTTTCCTTCTCTTTTTCGATGTCAAAATCTTCAAATTCTGGATCTTGGTTTGTGTCTATCGGTTGAAGTGCTTCCAATAACCTAGCACACTCATTCTTCATCGGCTCTTCCACATTGGTTGTTTTAGACTGGGCAATGCAAGCTTCTAGAGGTAGATGAGGGGTGTTCTCTTTGATGGTATCTGCTACAAGTCTATCCACCAAATCCACACTAAAACATGAATCTGATTCTAATGGAAATTGTGTTGCCTCGAATACATTAAATGTCACCATTTCATCTTGGACCCTTAGGATCAACTTCCCTTCTCGTACATCAATTAAGGCTTTCCCGGTAGCAAGAAATGGTCATCCCAAGATGAGAGAAATTTCCTTATCTTCTTCCATATCTAACACAACAAAGTCTACCGAAAAAATGACTTTGTCCACCTTAACTAGTACATCTTCAACAATGCCTCTTGGATGCTTAATGGATCGATCTGCAAGCTACAAAGATACAATTGTAGGCTTCACTTCACCAATCCCTTATCTCCTAAAAACATAAAAAGGCATTAAATTAATACTCGCACCCAGATCACACAAAACTCAATCAAATGCAATATTTCCTATAACACAAGGGATAGTGAAACTCCCTGGATCTTTGAGTTTTGGAGGTAACTTCTTCTGTAGAATGGCGCTGCACTCCTCCGTAAGCATCATTGTTTCCTCCTCTTCTAACTTTCTCTTGTTTGCTAGAATTTCTTTAAGGAACTTAGCATAGCTCGGCATCTGCTGAAAGGCATCTACAAAAGGAATATTAATATGCAATATTTTAAATACCTCAAGGAATTTCGTGAACTACTTATTCTGATTTTGTTTTCTAAGCCTCTAAGGAAAAGGAACCGAAGGGGTATGATGTGCTAACTCTGGCGATATCTCAGGAAATAAAAAATTTTCCTTCTTCTGTTTTGGCATCTCTTCCCTCTTTGGTTCTTCTCCTCTGAGATTCTCTGACTCTTCCTCAACAATGATTTCTTCTTCGACCTCTTCATCGGACTCTTCCTTTTCTTTTGGTGGGTTCTCTTCTTTCGCTCTTTGTTCAACCTCTTCCAAGACTGCTCCACTTCTTAAAGTTATTGCATTTGCTTGTTCACGTGGATTTGTCACTGTGTTACTTGGTAGGGAACCTTGAGGTTGCTCATCAACTTTTCAGCTATTTGACCTATTTGTACTTCCAAGTTTCCAATCGACGCCCCTTGGTTTTTGAAATTTGCCCTCGTCTCACTCATAAAATCCGTGGTCTTTTGCATGAACTTTTCGAACATATCCTCCAATTTTGAGACTCTTTGATCCCTTGGTTGATTATTCACCCCCACTTGATTGTTTGGCACTGTTCTTTGATTCCATTGATTATTCTGATTGTCCCAAGACAGGTTTGGATGATTTCTCCAACTAGGAATGTACGTGTTGGATAAAGAATTGTTTTGTTGTCTCTGATTCCCAGTTAAATATTTGACTTGTTCTGATGATGAGGATGTTGAAGCAAAATTATTCCCCACTTGGCATTCAATGCCTGCATGGTTACCTACACAAAAATCACATGTTACTTGAGGTGTTTGAATTGAATTTACTTGCATACCTCCTAATTGTTTCTAAAATGCTGTCAGTTGGGCTGAAATGGCCGTGTAACATCTACTTCATGAATACCCATAGACTTCTTCGGATGAATTCTTTCATTAGGTCTTGGTAGTTGTTACTTGACAGGACTACAAGTAACTCATATGCTTCTTTAGGTGTCTTGTTTTGCAATGCTCCTCCAGATGCTGCATCCACCATTGTTTGCACATTTTTTAGCAACCCATTATGGAAAGTTTGGACTTGCATCCAAACAGGCAAACCATGGTGTGGACACTTTCTCAACAGTTCCTTATATCTCTCCCATGCTTCATAACGTGACTCGTTCTCTTCCTGTAGAAATTATGTGATATCATTTCTCATCTTTGCAAATTTCACTGGAGGGAAGTATTTAGTCAAGAACTTTTGTGTCAATTCATTCCAAGTTGTGATTGTTCCTACTGGTAGTGCCATTAACTATCCATTTGCTTTATCCCTCAATGAAAAGGGGAATAATCTTAACCTGATGGCATCATCTGACACTCCATTTTCCTTGAATGTGTTGCAGATCTCTAGGAAGTTTGCAATGTGTGAATTTGGATCTTCTTTTGCACCGACTATTGGATCATCTGGATGATTGCCAGCTTTATTTCAAAATTGTTGGCTTGCACCGGTAGTCTAGTGGTACTTGGACCACTACCATCAACGGAGCGTACTGAGAATTCCCACAAGGTTTTGGTTTCAACCATCTCAATGAGTATTGCCTCTCGTTCTCTTCTCTCTCTAATAAGTCTTCTTGCGGTTCTTTCAATTCTGGATCAATGGGAACCACTGGATGTTGTTTCGCTCTTCGCATAAACTACACAAGATCACAAATGAATGAAAAGAAACACAAAATTAAACTAAAACTAATTAAAACAAAAATAAAACTCCAATCTAGTGAAAACTAGAAAACTTCAATATTAATACTAAATCAATCCTCGGCAACAGCGCCAAAAACTTGAATGCTTGATTTCACAAACATGTATATGTGTAGCAAGTGCATTAGTCGCAAAAAGTAATAAAAGGATGAATAGTGTATCGTTTCCACGAGGATTGCGTGTTAAGTACTAATTTTCCTAGTTTTGTAACTAGTTGAAGAAAATAAAGATTTTTGGAATTGTGAGAGACAAAAACAGAAATTAACACAAAATCAATAACATAAATTAAAATTCTAACAAATTAAGAAAATATCAACTGATTACAAAAATATCAATTCAAGACAAAGAGGTTAGGGTTTGACTTCACTAAGTTACTCTGATTCAATCTGCAGTTGATGTTGCTTTTAAACTCACATGCAAGGATTATAAATCGAATTCCCTAAGTTGTAAAACATACCTTCTCAGGCTATATTTTCCTACTTATCCCTATTAAGCTTCCGCACCCAACACAATGAAGATTAATAGTTCAAAGTCTTTTAAGCTAAATGGAACCCTAAAGTGATTTTACAGATCTCTGAACCTATCTCTAGCGTTCATTAAACTATGGTATTTACTTTAAGAGGCTAACATATGAATCACTTCTCAGTCTCATCATGCTAAACATTTAATTCAATTTCATTAAGAACACGAATAGATACAAAATCCAATGCAACAGAACATAAAAACATCTAAAATAGATTAAACCATTGTAATCAAAGTTAGGTCAAAACCCTAACCCAAAAGTGGATTAGTTCATATTTAAATTTAAGGAATTCGGACAATAACTGTAAGTAAAGAATTCAACATACTAAAACAGTAAGAAGGGAATGAAATCTTCCCTAAATGAAGAAACAAAATTGCTCCAACCTCTAATTTCTTCCTCTTCTTCTCTCAAAATCCAAACCCCCTCTAAAATGAGCTAAGGCTCTCTTAAATAATCGGCCAAAAACCTAGGATTCTAATGCAATACATTTAAAACGTAATGTTTTAAAAAACAAAAGAATTGCAGTTTTCGCCGCGGTGAAAAATAAACTTCGTCGCGGCATCGAATTGAAATGTTGTTGAACCATCTGACCCGAGGCTAGCTTGTCGCGGCAGAGAATTATCTTCGCCGCGACGAACTTTGCTCATCTATTCTGAAATTATGAACTGCCCTTCGCTTGCTTCTTCGCTTGAATTTTTGATCTTCGTGATCCCTGATAGGAACAAGCTTCATAGTGCTTCCACTCTACATCACAATTTCCTCGATTCCTAAATTTCTCTTAATTCCGGGTCCAAAAACTCAATTTCGCTTGGTTTTGCTCCAACTGCATGTTTTGGCCTGAAACGTAAAATATATGAATTTAAGTTGCAATTCAAGCACAAAACAACTTAAGAAGTATCCAAAATCCTACCAAAAAGGACAGAAAAACAGTATAATCCTAGGATTATCACTTTCCTCTTGGTTCTGCATTATGGAAGGGCAGTGATGGTAACATGTGAGTCTTCCACTTGAACTTCTGGAATTGTAGCAGCGGAGGTGTCAATAGCTTCATCTTGAATTGGAGGAGCAGCCTTAGTGCGCACTTGAGAATTTATTTGAGCAATTGCACATTCAGGAGCTTCTTGTTCATCGTCATCAGCAACTTTTTCTTTTTCCTCATCACCAACTTGTTCTTCTTCCTCATCAACAACCTATCCTTCTTCAACTTGAATCTCAAGAGCAACATCGTCAACAGGTATGGTAGACACAAGAACGACAATAGGATCAACTGGAGGAGCAGGAGGTACCACATTCTGATCAGTAGGTTCTGTCAGAACTGTCTTCTTTTTCTTCTTTTTTAGATCAGCCTCTATTTTGTCCATCTGTGAGCAGAGAGAAATGTGAATTTCCTTCACATATTGAAGGACAACCTCTATTGAAGTCTCCAAGTCCTACATGGCAACAAAAAGCTTAGACTGCCAAGTGTTAGTCCTTGCTTGATCAATTAAGGAAGATGGTGGCAAGTTCCTTGTAGGCTATCTAAAAGATTTCTTGGTGACAGTCTTTATCTTCAAAACAGGTTCCACTTCATAGGATTTAGGCTTTTAAGTGGAAATGATTTTGTAAAGTAAAGAAGGAAAGCACAAAATTTGCAGAGAGTGAGTTGATTGCGCTACAACTCTAATACTGGTGAAAATCAACTCAGCCAAGTCAATCTTTTTCCTTTGAGCAATTCCATAGAGGAGTTGTGCTCGTTCAGGTCTGACAATTGAATTGTGCATTGAAGGGGACCAATTTTTCAGTGAGATTTTAAACAACAATCTGTAAAATGATGTAAGCACACCAGGCTGAAGAAAGCCCGTTCTTGGTCAAACAGCAATTGAACCACCAGTGATGACTTTGACAAGTTTGTCTAATTATAAACTCTTCAAATCAAAATTCTTTTTGCTCTTCTTCAAACCAAAAGCATCTCTTGCAACATTTTCAGTAAACATGACCCAATGTCCTCTAACATAAACTTTATCATTAAGTATGTTCGATTTTGAGTCAGCATTGTCAAAGCCAAAATTGCCATAAAACTCTTGGACAAGAGTTTGTACAGGGGCAGTCAACCCAGTGACAGTCCCTAACCAATTTCTTTTTTTTTTTTATCAAAGCATGAAATTCATCAAAGTCCTCTAGTCTAACATTCACTTCACTCACAATTGTCTTCTTGACAATGTGGCTCCTAAATCTATTCTCAGCAACAGGTAAAACAAAAGGAGAAATTTTACCAGATGAAGGCTCCTCCATGACGGATTTTCCTCTCTTTTTCGTCAATTCTTCTGGAATCAAAGTCTTTGAAGGCATGCTCCTTGAAGAACTTTCTTTGCGCAATTTCAGAGTGGTTATCGACGTGTTCTCTGAGGCGTTGTCTGACGCCAAAGAAGATTTTTCAGGTGTCTTCTCAGGTTAGACAGAAGCTGACTCATTCTATGAGCGCTCCAAATTTTGGTGATCATTGGAAATAGGGGATGAACCAAGTGAGGGTGAATGGCTAGTTTCTTCTTCATGGGATTCCTTTGGAGTTGTAGAATCAGACTCTGGTGGCATCTTCTCCTTCATCGCCTTTTTCTTGTTGGATTTCTTCAGGTCTTGAAATCCCTTCTTGAGAGATTCCTCTATAGCCTTTCTTTTTGGGTTCTCAATAGCTTTCTTTCTTGAATCCATGTGAGAAAAACATGGGAAAAATCAGTGAAGATTTGCGAGAAAAAAATGTGAAGAACAGAGAACACAGGCGACGCATTAGGGTTTTAGAAAATGAAGATTGACGCAAAGAAAAAATAAGGCAACACATTTATGGTAGGCGGCGATTTTGAGATGCTGAAAAAGAGTTTTACCAAAAATAGAACTCTATCCTAAATGAGTGTACATATGCAATCGTATGAGCACATAGCATCCCAAAAGAACATCAGAAATTTTCAAAAGACTAGAATTTATTGAGCAAAATTTAAATTAAAATTATGAAATGCTTCACATTAATTTTTGAAGGTCAAGACAGTCAATCTGTGTAAAACAACATAAGAGATCAAATTTTCAATCTTAAAAGGCACGAAAACTCATACGAAAGTTGTCAACATAGTGCAATCAAAACAACACTTCCTTAATCACACACAAGTGAGATAAATTTCCAAGAGCTTGTCTTAGTGTGTGATAGTGTCCTCAAGGGGGTTAAATGACACATTGGTCAATTTTAAATTTTTGCAAGAGAAGCTCCCACTTCCCTCATACCCAACTATATTATGCATTTTTCTTTATCAGCATAGTAAATAAAGATTTTTCTTTTCATTTTGATCAAAGGGAAAATAACTCTCATAAATGTAACCAAAATGTAGCTTTCAAACATGCACAAAGGTAGTCCTCTTAATGGTAGATTTTCCAAAATATAGGGGTCTCTACAAATCAGAAAATTACTCAAAACAACTTTCACACTTCATGCAAGGTAGCTCTTTCATAATGGTGACAAGAATGGACAATCAACTCATGATGCAATAAGGTCATGTTATAGAGAGAGTCTCAGTGGACACAACATATTAGAGTTAGCACACATATAAAAGAAAATGAATGACAATTAGAGTGCTAGCATAGAGCAAGGAGTCTTGACAAATAAAAATAAAAGTAGCATGTTCATGCTTTATTCATCAACTGAAATGAAAAACTATTCAAGTTGAAGTAGTCCAATGGACTTCCTCAAGAAAACAAAAGTATCATAGTCAAGTGCTTCTGTAAATAAATCAGCCAATTGAAATTTTGTGTTCACATGAGCAATTGCAATGATGTTCTCCTAAACTAACTCTCTAATGAAATGATGTTTTATGTCAATGTGCTTAGTCCTAGAATGCTGACTGAATTCTTAGAGATGTTAATGGCACTCGTGTTATCACAAAATATAGTCACATAATCTTGATCAACACCATAATCATTCAACATTTGCTTTAACCATAAAATTTAAGTGCAACAACTTCCTGCGACAATGTACTCAGCCTCGGCAGTGGATAGGGAGATTGCATTTTGCTTCTTGTTGTACCATGTCACAAGATTGTTTCCAAGATAGAAACATCCACCCAAAGTACTTTTCCTATCATCCAAACTTCTTGCCTAATCTGCATCACTATATCCAACCAAACAACTATTAGAATCAAATGAGTACCAAAGGCCAAATCACACGTACGTGAAACATATTTCATGATTCTTTTCACTACATTCAATTGCAACTTAGATGGATTACTTTGAAACCTAGCACAAACACCAACACTAAAACAAATATCAGGCCGACTTGCAATTAAGTAAAGAAGACTTTCAATCATGTTTTGGTACATCTTATTGTCTACCTTTTTACCATGTTCATCTTTGCACAGCTAAAGGGTAGTACTCATAAGGGTTCTAGCATGCTTTGCATTCTCAAGACAAAATCTGTTCAACATGTTTTTAGCATACTTTGATTGGGAAACAAACATTCCATTATTCATTTGTTTAATTTGAAGACCAAGAAACATATTCAATTCCCCTACCATACTCATCTCAAACTCATTTTTCATCAGACTAATCAATTCAAGAGCAAGTGAATGAGATGTAGAACCAAACACAATATCATCAACGTAAATCTGTGTGCATATTATTTCATTGTTAGCACGCTTAATGAAAAGGGTTTTGTCAGCATTACCTCGTTCATAGTTATGGTTAAGAAGGAAAGTTGTCAACCTTTCATACCAAGCCCATGGGGTTTGTTTTAAACCATGGAGAGCTTTCTTCAATCTAAATACATGATCAGGTTTGTAGGGATCTTGAAAGCCAATTGGTTGTTCAACATATACTTCTTCAATGAGCATTCCATTCAAGAAGGCACTTTTGGCATCCATTTGGAATAATTTGAGCTTGAGGCAACAGGCAACAGATAGTAGCAACTAGATTGATTCAAGTCGAGCAACAGGGATGAAGGTTTCATCAAAGTCGATTCCCTCAACTTGAGTATATCCTTGAGCTACAAGCCTAGCTTTGTTCCTGACAACATTACCAAACTCATCAGTTTTATTTTTGAAAACTCATTTGGTACCTATTATGTTGATTCCCTCTAGTCTTGGTACAAGTGTCCACACATCATTCCTTTTGAATTGTTCTAGTTTTTCTTGCATGGCCTCAATCCAATTTTCATCTTCCAAAACTTGTTTGGCATTCTTTGGTTCTGCAAGAGACACATAGCAAAGATAATTAATTTCATTTTGTCTTCTCCTTCTTGTAACCATTATCTCATTTGGATCTCTAATCACGGTTGAAAGTGGATGAGCTTTTTGAACCCATGTTGGTGGATCTTTTCTTCTTTGATTTCTCTTTTGAAGGTTTTCATCAGAAAGATCAACAACCAACTCTATCCCCTCAATTTGCAATGATGAATCAATAGATGATTCTTTGCATAAAGCAGATCCTGTTGCGGTAGCACTAGTAGTAGGTGACAATGCCAAAGGTTTAGGTTCAGGAGATTTAGCAGTGTTCAAACCATCTTATGTGGGCACACGAGGAACAAATATGTCTTGAATTTCACATCCCTGAGAATACTTTGAAAAATCTTCTATATCACTAAACACAACATTAATGGATTCTAAGACTTTTTCAGAATGCATGTTATAGATCCTAGATGCACGGCTACTAGAAGAATATCCAATAAAAATTACTTCATCACTCGAACAAACTTACCTAGATTCGCTCTATCATTCAAAATGTAACATTTGCATCCAAACACATGAAAATATGAGAGATCAGGTTTCTTACCTTTCCACAACTCATAGGGAGTTTGAACAGTACATTTTCTACGGTAAACTCGGTTGGAAATATGACATGCCATGTTAATGGCTTCTGCCCAAAGTCTTGTATGAAGCTTTTTGGCATTAAGCATTACCCTTGCCATCTCTTGAAGCACTCTGTTTTTCCTTTCCACAATACCATTTTGTTGAGTTGTTTTTGGTGCTGAAAATTCATAAAATATGACCTACAATTTACAAAAACTAGCAAAATTAGCATTCTCAAATTTCTTTTCATGGTCACTCCTAATTCTCACTATCTTTGTAGCTTTAGAACTCTTCTCAACAAGCAACCTTTTAGCCAATTTCTGAAAAGCATTAAAAGAATCAGATTTCTCACACAAAAAATCAACCCAAGCATACCTTGAAAAATCATCAACACAAACAAACACATACCTCTTATCTCCCAAACTCTCAGTTTGCATAAGACCCATTAGATCCATATGGGGCAATTCCAAAACACATGAGGCATTAAGATTAGACAAAGTTTTATTAGATATCCTGGTTTGCTTACCATGTTGACATGGACCACCCACATTAACTTTTGGAAGTTCAAGTTTTGGTAGTCCTTTAACTACTTCCTTCTTTGAGAGTTTTACTAAGTCCTTAAAGTTCATGTGACCAAGTTTATCGTGCCACAAGTTAGTGGAATCTGTTTTTGAATTAAAACATAACACGTTAGAAAGAAGTAACAATTGTCATTTGACTTTTTTCCCTCAAGTAGAGAAACACCTTTACCATTCAAGATTTGACGCTTGTTCTTTCAGAATTGAACTACAAAATCTTTGTCACAAATTTGACTAATACTAATCAAATTAGCTTTCAAACCATCAACAAGTAAGACATCTTTCAAAACTGAAAAATTAGGAAGCACAATTGATCATTTGCCAAGAATTTTACCTTTCTTCCCATCTCCATAAGTGACATGTCCACCATCAACCAATTCAAGTTCAATCAAGAGAGATTTATTACCTGTCATATGCCTTGAACAACCACTGTCTAGATACCAAAGATCATTTTGAAATGCAAGCAAATAAGTATGAGACACAAAACAGTTCACATCAGCCTTAGGTTTCCAAACTCTTTTGGAAGAAAAACCATTGTTAGTATTATGATTTATATTAGCAACAAAACTATGGTTTTTAAAAACTTTCTTCAAATAAGCAATGAATCTGAAGCATTTGGGTCTGATGTGACATTTCCTGTTAAAAAAATGACAAATAGGAATGAATTTTGATACCTATGTAAACTGTCTCACAACAGTTCCTTCAGTAGGAGTTCTGGTGGCTTTCACAAAAATGTTAGCACCAGCTTTCAACGTGCTAGCACCAGGACTGAAGCCCAAACCATACCGATCTCTGAAGGATTTTCCTTGACCAAGCACTTCATCAAGCTCAAGAGAGTGAAATTCGTAAATTGAAAGAAAAATAACAAGAAAAACAAAGCTTCAATTTCGTGTATTTGATTGAATGAATTGCAATACAGTTAGAATTCGCTACTTAATTGAATCAGTAGCTCAAAGAGTGTTTAAAGAGACAAAGGGGAAAGTAATACAGATATTCGTTCTCTTTAAGAGAGAAACACAAAAACGACAGCGTTTTGTGTTTGCTTAGTTAAATATTTGCTAAGCCCTTAACTTCTGAATTCTGACACTTTAATCCACANCTTCAGAGGTACACAGATTAGAACCTGACACTTATGCTGAGGCAATGAGATCAAGGGACAGCAAAGAATGGGTGGCTGTTATGGAAGAGGAGATGGAGTCACTGCACTTGAACAACACTTGGACACTTGTCCCAAAGCCAAAAAATCAGAAGTTGGTGGAATGCAGGTGGCTTTACAAACTGAAAGAAGGGATAGATAAATCTGATCCACCAAGATTTAAAGCCAGGTTAGTGGCTAAGGGCTACACTTAGAGAGCAGGTATTGATTTCACTGAAATTTTTTCACCAATAGCTAAATTTAAAACTATTAGACTCATGCTAGCAATTGTTGTACAATATGACTTAGAGATAGAACAATTGGATGTTAAAACTGCTTTTCTGCATGGTGAGTTGGATGAAAAAATATTCATGAGTCAACCCATAGGATTTAAGGATAAAAATCTGCCTGATTATGTATGCTTACTGAATAAATCTCTGTATGGACTTAAACAGTCCCCTAGGCAGTGGTATAAGAGGTTTGATGCATTCATAGTAGGAAATGGATTCACTAGAAGCATGTATGACAATTGTTTCTATTTTGCCTGTATGAATAACATGCCAATATATCTTCTGTTATATGTAGATTACATGTTACTAATTAGTAAGTCCATATCTCAAATTAATGCATTAAAGGCCAAATTAAATACTGAATTTGACATGAAGGACTTAGGGAAGGCAAAGAAAATCCTAGGAATGATGATTGATAGAGATAAAAGTGCAAATACCCTTAAACTTCATGACTCCTCGTACTTATAGAAACTGGTTTCAAAATCTGGTATGGCTGACTCCAAAATTGTAACAATGCCTCTTGCAAGTCATTTCATACTCAATAAGTTACAGTCCCCAAAAACAGAATCTGATATGCTGAAAATGGAAAATGTTCCTTATTTGAATGCCATAGGGTCTGTGATGTATGCTATGATAAGCACCAGACCAGATTTAGCATATGCAATATCATTGTTGAGTAGATTTATGTCAAATCCTGNTAATTAATTATGTTTAAACGATTAATTTAAGTGTTTGTCATGTGGACAAGAATTAACTATTGTGTTTGGTAATGCTCAAATTAATTTATGTTTATATAAAATTAACGGGGTGGGGACGGGCCTCCAGCATTCCCCTTTGGGGTGGGGAAGGGGAATTCCTGTCATCCCTGTAACGGGGATGGGGCGGGGGTAGGGAATGATTTTTAGGGTGGGAATGGGTACGGTGAATGAGATCCCCGCCCCGCCCCGCCCCATTGCCATTCCTACATGGCTTTACCTTTCTTCTTTTTTAGTGTGTTAGCACACTTAGATTGTATGTGCCCGAAGCCCTTGCATTCAAAACACTTGATACCTTTATTTTTCCTTTTTTTATCTTTTGAAAATTTATTTGTAAAGGTACCAAGGTTCTAACGATCATAAGGCTTTTTCACAAAAGGTTTTTGGCCATAACCACTATTATGAGGCTTTTTCATGTTTTTCTTTAAAAACTTTGAAAAATTCATTGTAAGTAAAGCACAATTTTCATCATCCAAAGAGCTTAAATCACAGTCATCAAAATGATCAGAATCAACCTCATGTTTGAGAGCCAAGCCTTTGCTTGGTTTCTGTTTTTCCCATCGTTGCATATTTAGCTCATAGGTTTAGAGAGACCTAATGAGTTCATCGATGTCCATAGTATCCAAATCTCAGCATTCTTCAATGGTGGTGACCTTTGACATAAATCTCCAAGGCAAAGAGCAAAGCACTTTCCTGACAAGTTCAGCATTAGAATATGTTCTTCCCAAATCCAAGCATTCATTAGAAATATCACACACTCTACCATAAAAATCAATTATAGTCGCATCTTCTTCCATGTTCAAATTTTCAAAATCAATGACAAGTCTTCTAAGCCTATTTCATTTCACGATACTAGTTCCCTCATTCTTGACTTGGAGTCTATCTTAAACACCTTTAGCAAGCTCACAATTAGTTATAACTTTCATTTGGTTCACATTAGCAACATTAAAAAGAGCGTGAAGGGCTTTAGAGTTATAATTTGCCAAAGTTATTTCATCAGTAGTCCAACTATCAACAGGTTTTGGTCTAGAAACTTCATTTTCAACAATAATTGGGGCTGTCCAACCATTCACAACTATGGAACAGACTCTTTCATCCATAGACTTAAGGAAGGTATGCATCATAGGTCTCCATGTGTAATAGTTAGGACCTTCTAACAGAGGAGGTCTATGAGTCGAACCACTTTTAGTAAAGAAACTCATGATGAAAAGCAATCAAATAAATGCTAACACACAAATGGAAGTGCACACAGAGAAAAACAGCATATCTATAGTAAAAACGCAATACAAAACAGGTTTTGTCCACTAGCCAAATCACTCACATACAAACAAAAATGAGTAAAATGGGTAAGGATCTATTGAAATAACTTATCAAAACTCGCTCTGATACCACATGTTGGGGATTGGTTAAACCACTTTGGTTTGGATTACCCATTTTAAAGTGCAGTGAAATATTTACCAAGTAGATTAAGACATTTCCGNGGCGGGGGTGTTTTAATCCCCATCCTTGGGGATGGGGAGGGGGTGGGTGATGCCTTTCCCCCGCCCCGCCCCGTATATAATATATAAAATTAAAAAAATGTATATATATATTTACTTTTCACTAATATCCCTATATTTCACCTAATTACACAATTATCCTACCTATATAAACCCATATTTTCCTAATTTCTCTCACCCTAAACAATTGAACAAGAACAAACCCTGACCCATATTTATGTATAATTGATTATGTTTAAACGATTAATTTAAGTTTTGTCATGTGGACGAGAATTAACTATTGTGTTTGGTAATGCTCAAATTAATTTATGTTTATATAAAATTAATGGGGCGGGGACGGGCCTCTAACATTCCCCCTTGGGGCGGGGAAGGGGAATTCCTGTCATCCCCGTAACGGGGATGGGGCGGGGGTGGGGAATGATTTTGAGGGTGGGAATGGGTACAGTGAATGAGATCCCCGCCCCGCCCCGCCCTATTGCCATTCCTACATGGCTTTACCTTTCTTCTTTTTCAGTGTGTTAGCACACTTAGATTGTATGTGCCCGAAACCCTTGCATTCAAAACACTTGATACCTTTATTTTTCTTTTCTTTATCTTTTGAAAATTTATTTGTAAAGGTACCAAGGTTTTGACGATCAGAAGGCTTTTTCATAGAAGGTTTTTGGCCATAACCACTATTATGAGGCTTTTTCATGTTTTTCTTTAAAAACTTTGAAAAATTCATTGTAAGTAAAGTACAATTTTCATCATCCAAAGAGCTTAAATCACAGTCATCAAAATGATCAGAATCAACCTCATGTTTGAGAGCCAAGCCTTTGCTTGGTTTCTGTTTTTCCCATCGTTGTAGATTCAGCTCATAGGTTTAGAGAGACCTAATGAGTTCATCGATGTCCATAGTATCCAAATCTCGGCATTCTTCAATGGTGGTGACCTTTGACATAAATCTCCAAGGCAAAGAGCAAAGCACTTTCCTGACAAGTTCAGCATTAGAATATGTTCTTCCCAAAGCAAAGCATTCATTAGAAATATCACACACTCTACCATAAAAATCAGTTATAGTCGCATCTTCTTCCATGTTCAAATTTTCAAAATCAATGACAAGTCTTCTAAGCTTATTTCATTTCACGATACTAGTTCCCTCATTCTTGACTTGGAGTCTATCTCAAACACCTTTAGCAAGCTCACAATTAGCAATATTAAAAAGAGCGTAAAGGGCTTTAGAGTTATAATTTGCCAAAGTTATTTCATCAGTAGTCCAACTATCAACAGGTTTTGGTCTAGAAACTTCATTTTCAACAATAATTAGGGTTGTCCAACCATTCACAACTATGGACCAGACTCTTTCATCCATAGACTTAAGGAAGGTATACATCCTAGGTCTCCATGTGTAATAGTTAGGACCTTCTAACAGAGGAGGTCTATGAGTAGAACCACTTTTAGTAAAGAAACTCATGATGAAAAGCAATCAAATAAATGCTAACACACAAATAGAAGTGCACACAGAGAAAAACAACATATCTATAGTAAAAACACAATACAAAACAGGTTTTGTCCACTAGCCAGATCACTCACATACAAACAAAAATGAGTAAAATGGGTAAGGATCTATTGAAGTAACTTATCAAAACTCGTTCTGATACCACATGTTGGGGATTGGTTAAACCACTTTGGTTTGGATTACCCATTTTAAAGTGCAGTGAAATATTTACCAAGTAGATTAAGACATTTCCGGGTTTTAGCCACATCAAACACAAGTGCAGAAAGTAAAGAACACAGCCATATACCTAGTTTGGCTAAATCCACTTTTAGCCTACATACATGGGACCTTGTCCAGATCAAAGCAATCCACTAAGTTAAAAACACATTACAAGATATAGTTCAAAGTTTATCTAAGTTATAGTAAAAAGAACTCCCTGTTCAACTTTACACTCAGCACCACACTCTAAATCCTTAGCGAGTAGCAACTCCTTAGAGGTTCCTCTCGCTAGGAATGACCAAGCTTTAAGCATCGATGCCATGAATCAGCATCAGCAAAAAAAACCATGTTCCAAGAGCCATCAAGTCTTTGTTTGATATGGTGAGGTTTTGGCACAAAATGGAAAATGAACCTTGAACATTAAGAGAAAGAATACTCTAAGAAATTCAAAGTAAGATGAAATGAAAGATCAAAAGGTTAGATACATTTACACAAGAAAGAGTATTATGTAATGAAAGTTTTCTTGCTCAACAAAATAACACCACTTCAGCCAACAAGGAGCTGGCCCATGTTTGTCCAAATAAGGAAAGTATTCCTTCTTTTGGTTTGGACCACAAAACAAATTGGGAAAAACAACTTTATTCCCTAGGACCACTTAAGAAAAAAATGACACATGTAAAAAGGTCCTAAAAATCAAGAGACAAAGATAAACACAATCTTTTTCTCTTTATCAAACATGCAACTTGTGTCGAGTTGCAAGGAGTCTGAAGCAAAGTGTAAGCACATACCATTGTGCACACACACTCTAGACGAAACAAGCCAAGACACATATTTGGCAAACTATGTGCACTAAGAATTGATGTGCACACACAAACAAATGAGACAAGCCAAATAAAACGATTGGCAACTAGTGTGCACACACACACAATTCATAAGTTTGACAAAAATAAATATTCTACAATGAGGATTGTGATACTTTAAGGGGGGAGAAAATAGCTACTTTGATCTTCTCAACACTTTTTAATTTTCAGATAATTAGAAAGAGTTTATATAAAATTTTTAATATTAATCCTTTTGGATTTGCTAGAGTGATATCATATCAAGAACCAATTCAATATGTTATTAATTAATTTTAGGTTTTGAAAAGTTGCTGTAATATGTAATTTTGTTTTGGAGAATTAAGATGCAGCTCTACTTGGACTTTGAGATTTCTAAGAGCTTGTATACTTGACAGGCTCAGTTTATATTACTCGTTTGCATCTTGTATTTTCTCTTCTTACTTTCATTTTGTTTCAAACTTAGGTGTTTGAACTCTTGTTGTCATGATACCATAACAATTTATTGAAAATAATAATAATTTTTTGTGGGCTCATATTATTTTTGTAGCAAAGCTGGCATTAATTGTGGGAAGTATTGTTGTATACCAAATCTTGGGCTTCTTGTGTTTAACACTCTAATTTTTTATTTTTATCTCAAGGAATTGTTAGTGATCCAAAACAAGAAATGTAAAATTGTGATGCATTCATGTTTTATAGATCCAAGGAAGTTTGTCTTGACTAATTACTAAATGCAAATTAAGAACAAAGAATTTAAGATATGCGATAAAAAAAAATTTAGTTTATGAACCAGGCTAGCTACTGCCATACACAAAAAAAAAAAAAAAAAAAAAAAAAAATAGCATGCATATGGATTGAGAACAAGAAGGGAATAATCATAACACAAAGAGCACAAAATTTCAAATTACTCATCGATCTCCAAGAATTATTACATCTTAATTCAATAAGCACGATATGACAAGAATAAAGTTCGTAGAAAACCTTCCCTCTATTATAAATACACTTTTAATGTACTATTATTTGGAGTATATAGAGACCGAATAAATTACCAGATCCATCAAAACCCTTCTAGGTACATAATCAAACATCGTTGATCATGTATCAACTAACTCTTATTGACCAATAACATTATCAGATGAATAAGGTAGTGAAACCGTTATTATAGTATGTGGTACATGACAAGCCAAAGATCGATGATAAATGGAGTCGATGTTTACAAGCATGTGACGCTTACCGCAACATTAACATTATTGCACTTTAAGAGTATGCTCAAGCATAGCTCAACTCGCACAGTCATTTTACCATGGCCAATGAGATTGCAAAGGCATGTGCTGACCTCGACTTCAATACAAACCCTAAAAAGACTACAGCACTAGCAGCTATAGCTAAACAAACCCAAATTAACAAATGCTGAAACCATTGCATCAACAATTAGAGGGCAGGTGGTTGCTGATGAGGTAGGGATAAGTGAGATCAACAAAGTACTGATGAGAAGGAGAGCAGTTAAAGTAACAGCTTTCTTGCAAGCCATTAAGTTCAAGAGAGAGCTTGAAAAACCTTTAGGGTGGTTTGACAGTTTAAAGCTGGTTGATTTATGCACATGCAGAAACCCTCAACTTTGATAATTTTTTTGGTTTAAGGCTTGTGCATCGGGTTTTTGTAAAGGCAATAAATTAATCTGCTATATAATACTAATTGTAGACATAAAAATCTACGGTTGCAGAAGTAGGGTATAATCCTGTGAGGTTGAGGCCACTGACAATCTGTTGCACCTACACACACAAAAAGGGACTAGTATGAAGCAAATGAAAAACATCAGGGTGGTGTTTGTCGTAGGCACTCCAACGCTCAAGTCGGTAAAGATAATAGAGGCTTTTTAGTGAGGGTTAAGGGAAAGGAAGGGTTACCAACGACTAAGTAGAGAACTAAGACCACAGGGTCTGGGTATCACTCTCAAGAGTGTGAGAACTATAGGGTTAGAAGGTATAATGTTGGATGCCTAAATATTGGGATGACCTTTGTTTATATAGTAGTCGTGGGATGTTTGTATCCTAGTAGGATTCAAAATCCATATAAGAGGAGATCTAGTGAATAAGGAAAACCTTGATTCACTTGCCTCATTAGTAACAAGAGTCCTAATTCATCCAAGATACGAAATCTTAGGTGGATTGGGATAGAACCGAAAAGGAAGAATCATACTTACCTTATTTCAGAGGCCTGGCCATTAGTGAGCTATCGACAAAGCCCATTCTAGAAGGATGCTAGACTTAGGCCTTAGTCACAGAACTCAGCATTGGTCTAACCAGAACTGAAGCATGTCCTTGGGCCTTTGTGATAGAAGATGTAGGCTTAGGCCTAATAGAAGCCTAGGTGATTTTTGACCCCACAATTAGCCACCCAGTCTCTAAGCTAAAAAGAGTAGTTGGTCTAGTAAGAGATTAATCATGCTGATAGGTGGACTACCAAGTCAAGCAAGTGCTTTCTTGATCAAGTAGATGTATAGTGACTTGGTGAGACGTAAAATGCTTCCACTAGTTGAAAATTTCATGCTCTTGCGCAGTTTGACTGCATTCAGGTGATTGTGTTGGATGTTAGGATATGAGATGCGGTCCTGGCAACTGCGTTCACTCAACTAACTGAGCCAAGGGACATGGTACAAGATGGATCCCTGAGTAGTATTCGATCAGCTGGTAAAACTGAATGCCTATGTAGCCTGAACATAAGACACTTTTGCACTGAGAGAAGGTTGGCTCATCTAGATGAGCAGACTCTTGCTTGAGTGATTCGATGGCACTTTGGTAGTGGGACACATGTATTATAGGGTTTCACCGAGTTTGAGAAAGAGAATGAAGATCGCAGATCCTAAAGTGACTATGCCACACAACATGTGTACAACAGAGATCTGTTTCTTATTTTTTGAGCGAGAATGTGAAAGGTCATGCCAAATCGCCAAGCACCACGTGGTTCCTCTAATAAGATGCGCGTACGGACGAAGGATAAATCCTCTAGGCACCTCTTTGTTTTTTCATCTTGTTTTGGCATTTAAACTTTCTCAACATTTTGGAAAAAATCTTACACTGCAGCAACGATTCAGATGAAATTTTCTTTTTTTTCATGGTAAAATCTCTGTTCTTCTTTAAATCTGAGTTTGTTTTCCTTGTTTTTCTGTTCTTCACATTCTTGCAGCACAATTTTGATGTATTCAGGATAGTTTTTAGAGAGATTTCGAGGGAGTTTAGAGTTTTTATGTTTTTCTCTAGTTTCTCAATTTTCCTTCTCAAGAAAATGAGTCTAATAGGTCTTAGAAGTGTATCAAACAGTGTGGGATTTGGTAAGTTTTTTGGTCGGCGTTTGGCAAAATCAATGTTTTTACATGTTTTTTGTGATTTATGGGTTTTTGGGCTTTCATTGGGTGTGTGAAGACAAAGTCGAATTACTCAGGGTATCCATTCGGCTCATGTTGTCATCATTGTCTGAACTGAGAGAAATGTTAGCTTGGGTGGAAATCATTGATGTTAGGTCAGACTCGATCATCATGTCGGTCTGCCAAACCAAATCAAACATTGAGAGTTGTTTGAATCATCACTCGATGTCACACTCCAAGTCGAGTGAGGAGGATCATATGGAGATGGACGCAAGGGGTGAGTACAAGCAGGCTCCCACCATGGTCGTAATGCTTGAAGAGGGCAATGTCCTAGTAGGCATTCCTAGAGGGGTGAACGTAACAATCCCCTAGCCAAGTGATACTGCCGAATCGAATGGTAGTAGTTTGGATGGGTAAGGCATGAGTGGGGAAGAGTCGAAGGATGAGTTGAAAGGCTCCGAGAGTGACGCTTCATCCAATAGTGTCTCAGCCGACCGAGTAGTAGGATCCTGGGTGCTGACTATCCATCTTTGCTTAAAGAGAATGATCAGTGGTGGATTCAGATGTAGTACTACATCCCTAGTTCAGTGGATATCAGGATCCCAAAGAGTCACGAGCACGTCGATTAGGAAGCTACGAGATTGTTGAGTGCATATGAGATATGGTTTCATGATGGGTTGCACTTCCCCATACCTCAGCTCATCTAGGAAGTATTTAATCATTTTATATCATGCCAACACAGATCATGCCAAACTCCTAGAGACTGCTATTTTGCTTGGGTATGTTATGTGTCCAGAACTGAGTCATCTTTGGTCTTCATGAATTCCTGTACTCCTATTATCTGAAGGAGCATGACCAAGAGAAGGGTAGATACTCAATCACCTGTAGGCACAACCGATGCTACTTGGTGACAAACTTGAGGTCGAGCGACAAGAACTGGAAAGAGAGGTTCTTTTTCATGAAGGGCGAGGCTATATTCGACAAAAAAGGCTAGGGGGAGATGCCATATACATGGAGAGCCACGGGTGAGAACTGACTCTAGCTTAATACTTGTGATTACCAAGTCTTATTCTTTCTGTCTTTTGCAGATCTCGACTTCAATCGAGCTGGACAAAGCTCAAACGGTCTTGACATGACAGTGAGGCAAGTTCTCGCCATTCCACAGGAAGAGAGGGATTAGAGGGTGATCTTGAAAGAGTCCAACCTAAGGACGAGTCATCTATGGGCCAGAGTGGAGGTTGTTCAAAGAGGTATCCCATTTCCCTCGTCAAAGCACTATTGGCACCTGTTATTGATCCGCTACAGTAATCAGATTTTATTCGGCCACTTGTTTCTTCATCCACTAACACTTGAGGGGTTTGCCATTGCAGAAAGGCTGATAAGGAACTTGAAGGTGGATATCCCAGATGTGAGTGACGTGGCCACATGATGTAGAGCTAAGAGGAAGAAGCAGCTGGCCTCGAGTAAGGCTCAAGGTCAGAACACTAAGTCAACTCCCGCAGTTGGTTAGTCATCGGCTAGAGTCAGATCATCCAAGGAAGTTCCTTTTGAAGAGGATGAAAAGGTGACCATCACCCTTCCCAATACGGCCTCGATTTACTCTAATGCGGCTAAGATGGGTAACTTGGCAAAATCATTCCAATTATCGGCTGACAAGACCCGACTAAACCAAATGAGTGTGATTACTGCAACGAAGTGGGCAGAGACTCGACCGCTCTAGGTACCTTCCAATTTTCTAACTTTTTCTGCTAAGTTATGGAACTAACACTTGGGATTTTTTGCAAGCATTAAGTGGAACACTTTACTTGAAGAAGGTCGCGGTCGCTCAAGACACGTGGATTCAAGAGTTAACCAATTCCAATACCAGTTTAATGAATCGGGAGGCTCAAGCACTAAAAAGTGCCAAGGAAAGTCTGGCAAGCCAGAAACAGGCCGAGTCGGACTCAACTGAATTGAAGAGGGCATTAGCTAAAGCTGAGAAGGCGCTATCAGATAGACTTATAATTTTATATTTTTATTATCCTTGCATTTAGTTTATTTGGCATGTTTAATATCTTTTGGAGCCCACTTTTGATGATTTTTATGTATAAGGCATTTGTTGTTAAGAGTTAGTAAAATATACTTAAAATCAGAAGTTTCCAGCATTTTTATTTTTTGGATGTTTTGGGTTGTTTGTAGATTTTTGATGGGCTTGGGGTTAAAGTAAACATCTTAAGCTTTCCAAGTTGGGATGGAACGTCCAGAGACGACTTCATTTGGGCCTCCAATTGTTGGTGTAAATTCAGAGCTGAAAACTTAAATCGAATCCTAATTGGAGTAGGACTTTTGTCCGACCACTGGAGCTTTAAAGGGGCATAACTGGAGCTTCCAAAACTCAAATGAGACCATTCAAAAGCCAAAATCAAAGTACACATCCTAGGTAAAAGTGTAGAAAGCTCATTGTCCTATCCAAAATTGGCCTAGAAGTTACGGCTTCAGCCTAGAAGCTTTAATCCTTAGCTCATTTGGATTATTTTTGTATGGTTCGTATAAAGACTTGGCCCAACTTCAAGAGGGAGTTCAATACAAGTCTGGAGGGCTGGAAATTCATGTGTATGAGCTTGAATTTCACTTGCACAAATTAAGAGCAAGTTTGAAGAGAGAGAAAGAAGTGTTTTCCTAAAAGGGTTTAGTTATTTGCCTTAATTTTAGGAGTTGGCTTTTAAAGGGAAGCTTTTATACGTTTCTTAGAGATAGAAAATAGAATTTTTAGGCTACTACGGTTTTGGAGGTTGGACACAGAACACGATTTTATTTTTCCTTTTCTTTTTGCCTTTCATCTCATCATGTCAGGCTAAATTCTTTAGTTCGATTCAAGGAAACACCAATCCGGTTAGCATAATTGTGAGACTTTGTTCTTAATCTTAGTTATTCTTCTATTCATATGTAGTGACTGCTTTATACTAGGGTACTTGTAAAAATATATAAAGTAGGATATATGTATAGTAGCAAAAGTAAATGGGCCCAAAATTTTCTTTTATTACATATAAACATTATTTATACAAAACAGAATATCTTTTACAAAATGATACTAAAACAGTGGACAGTGTAGCTATTGCTCTTCATTTGCCGACACCCATCCAACCGCGTTCTCACCTAGATCCTGCAATCACAAAGAAAAACAATGGGGTGAGCATGAAATAATGCTCAGTAAGTAAATCCTCTACTCGACTGTCCCCGTAACTCACTCTAATTCTTTCCTTACACTCATCTTAGCTTCTGCTATATGTCACGGCCTCATCTTACTGGAGGCATGGCCGGGTGGAGTTCACACAGCACCATCCCACTCTTCGTGACACTTTCGAGTAGAGATCACAAAGCAGCAACCCATTTTTCACAACTGTCGGGTGGAGATCATAAAGCACCAACCCATTTTTCACAACTATCGGGTGGAGATCACAAAGCACCAACCCATTTGTCATAACTATCGAGTGGAGATCACAAAGCACCAACCCATTTTTTCATAACTATCGGGTGGAGATCACAAAGCACCATCCCGCTCTTAATACTCTTCTCATTCTATCTAATCTTAGAGTAGTTCATTCACACAGTTCTCTACTCTAGTGTAACTTAATGCTTAGAGTAGTTTATTCACAAAGTTCTCTACTCTCAAATGTACAATTAATACATATGGATGGTTCATGCTCATTAATGCACTTAGGAAATGCCAATATGCAATGTCACAAGAATTAAGGTTCACAATTCATGCTCCTACTTCTCTTAGGCATTTCATCAAACAACTAATGTGCATACACAGACTCTACTTTATCTATATTTCTATCCCTCTCTTGAACCATCCAAAATGGAAGAAAACTCCCTCACCAAGCTATAATTCTTGCCATAACATAACACTTCCAAATAGATTTCTCAATCTCCTCCAATTTCATCACAAACTACATTCTCATCACACATCACACTTCTCAATTGAAGTATAATAACTACTCATCTCAACCCAAGTTCTCAATACCATAACATATATCATGCATACATAATTTCTATTCAATCTCTATTCAAGAGAGAGTTCATAAGTCTCAACTTGGGATGGGATTTACTTACCTTGTAATGGAGAGATCACACTTGCACTTTCCTTTCCTTTAAATGCTTGTCCCTTCTCTACAACTTTACACAATCAAATCATAAGCCTTCAATGTACACATATATGTAAAACTTCACATCTAAGCAAAAATCTTTACCTTAGAATGCCTTAGATCAATTCTCTACCAAGATCCAACTAAAAACCGCTCAAAAATCCTTGAACTTGAAGGAAGAATTAAGAGGAAATAGAGAATGGAAGAGGCGGTGGAAGAAGGATGAATGAAGGGTTTACTAAACTTAACCCCTTTTTAGCTCAAATTATCTTCATTCATTCCCATTTTACCCTTGCTCTTCCTTGGGAATTCCATCCTTGTCCTTTAAATCATTTCACTCACACCACCACACTAACCTATTCTCCATGAAATTTCCTTGTATTTTACTCCCCACTTTTCCTACTACTTAGGGGTAGAATGGTCATTATGCCGCAAAGGAAGAATTCTCTAGAAACTTAATAAACATTTTGTTATACCCTTCGCCCCGGTGAAACATTCCAGAACCTACACCGTAGGTTGCAGGACATCATCACCACGGCGAAGCTTCTTCTTCGCCCCGGCGAAGACTGAAAAACAGGAATTCGCTAAGTCTTTATAAATTTCAGGGCAACCACTCAAACAACTCACAATATCCATTCAACCAAGAACCAACCAAACAATATGAACAATATACCAACTCAATTAAGAGCAAAACAATAAAGATTCAAGCAATGCAATGCAAATAAGCTACATACCTCAAGTGGGGCGTTACATCATATATCTGTGTTTCTTTGTTTTATTTATTATGGTTGCATGATTTAATTGATTAAAGAGACCTATTAATTGATTGATTGTGTGATTGATTGCTAAACTGAATTTGTAATTCATAATTGTTATAATTTTCAGTTAGAGTAGTATTTAAGAAAAACAATTGTAATACAAGTTTGTGTTGATTGTTTAAAAGAAACATAGAATGAATTAAATAATCTGACGCTTGTTCAAATGTTACTCATCTATAGCTACTTCCTAATTCGTAATGCTATCAGTAAATTCATAAGGATTGCATAATACCAAATGGTTTATTGATAAGAATTAATTTGTGTGCTAGGCTCAGATTAATGAACTTAGGGTAGATAAAGATTGTCTGGCTTCTTGATAATCTTTGGTTAAATATTCAATTAAAGAATAATATCTATTAGAAGTCAATGATTAGTTTGCAATCGTGGGTAATTTTCCTTGAGTCGAAATCATTTTTAATAAAATTCTCTTCATTTAATTATTGTTAGTAGTAATTACTCTTGTGTCAATTAATTTTTGAAGTAAAATTTCTCCCTTTTATTTCATCAATTCATTGTGATATTAAGTTNAAATAAGCTACATACCTCAAGTGGGGCGTTACATCATATATCTGTGTTTCTTTGTTTTATTTATTATGGTTGCATGATTTAATTGATTAAAAAGGCCTATTAATTGATTGATTGTGTGATTGATTGCTAAACTGAATTTGTAATTCATAATTGTTATAATGTTCATTTAGAGTAGTATTTAAGAAAAACAATTGTAATACAAGTTTGTGTTGATTGTTTAAAAGAAACATAGAACGAATTAAATAATCTGACGCTTGTTCAAATGTTACTCATCTATAGCTACTTCCTAATTCGTAATGCTATTAGTAAATTCATAAGGATTGGATAATACCAAGTCGTTTATTGATAAGAATTAATTTGTGTGCTAGGCTCAGGTTAATGAACTTAGGGTAGATAAAGATTGTCTGGCTTCTTGATAATCTTTGGTTAAATATTCAATTAAAGAATAATATCTATTAGAAGTCAATGATTAGTTTGCAATCGTGGGTAATTTTCCTTGAGTCGAAATCATTTTTAATAAAATTCTCTTCATTTAATTATTGTTAGTAGTAATTACTCTTGTGTCAATTAATTTTTGAAGTAAAATTTCTCCCTTTTTATTTCATCAATTCATTGTGATATTAAGTTGGGTAATCTAATTAGCTAGTCTCTGTGGATCGACTTGTACTTACCAGGATTACAAGTTATGAGTAGAGTAATTTAATTTTTCGTTGCGCTCAGCAAGCATCACTCTCTGATGCGAGGAGAGAACTGTTTGAGAAGGAGGAGGAGTCGACTGCTCTTCGAGAGTGTTGCAAATCCATTGCAGAGGATGCTATGATCAACGCCTATACCGAGCTAATGAAAGAATACAAGGCCAGGAATATTTCCTAATGGGATCTTAATGGCGACATTGAGCTTTTGGAGGAGATAGAAGCTGAAATAGCTAGTGTTGACAGCTAATTGGATGGTGATCGAGTCAAATCTGATCCAAAAAATCAAACAAAAGTCGTTCAAGATAAGGAGGAGACTTTGGCGGGTTCTACTAAGTCTATCAAAGATACGATTGTTGCTGGTGGGTCGGCCAATCAAGAAAAAGAAGTTGGGCCGATTGGAGATCAATCGACCTGAGGGGATTAGACGGGTCTTACCAACCATTAATATTTGTAATTTCTGACTATCTTAAGACTTTTCAGGCGCGTGGCACCTTGTTCACTTTTGTTTGTGTAATTTTTTTCCGATCAGGCTCCAAACTTTAAATAGACCAGCTTCTGTTCATCTTTTTACTGAGTGTTCTGGTTTCCTTATATTGTCGATTTGTTTTGCATGCTTGGAATGTTTTTTTATTTTTCAAGAATCTGAGTGCTTGGGATGAGCGCCTGAATCCCTAGGCTTATGTGCCCAAGGATTAGGTTTGCCCGGCCGTTGTTGTTATAAGTTAGTGTAATTCATGTTTTGTGTTTCAGTCGACCAAGTCCATGTCGATTGTTTATGAAAGTCATCATGGCTCTGTAGATGTAAATAGACATGAACATGAGGCTTAGTTGGCATGGCCGACTAGGTACTAATTTGAGTTCAACAACTATAGTTGGTGCTTCGTGTGCTAGGCCTGGTCGGTGTGTCTGACAATCGATATGGTTTAGGCTTCGCAACCTAGCCGATACCAAAACACTTAGAAAAATTTGTAGATGTTAGTGTCGAGGCCCCATCGATGTGGCTGACTGTCGATGTAATTTGAGTCTCGCAGCTGAGTCGATGTAAATTGGATTTGGATAAATTTGTAGATATAGTGTCGAGGCCCTTCCAGTGTGACCGACTATCATTGTAAACTGGGCCTCGCAACCAAGTTGATGTAAATCAATTAGAGTTGAATAAATTTGTAGATGTACCGAGGGCCTGTTGGTGTGACCAACTATCTATGTAAACCAGACACTATCAGTGTGACCGACTGTCGATGTAAACTGAGCCTCACAATGGTGTCGATGTAAATCAATTGGGGTTGAATAAATTTGTAAGTTTAGCGCCGAGGCCCTGTTGGTGTGACCGACTGTTGATGTAAACCGGGCCTGGCAACCAAGTTGATGTGAATCCATTGAAGTTGAAAAGTTGTGCTCGCTAAATAGTATTTTTATTGATACTGGCCGAAAGGTCGATTGACTCGATAGGGGTGGACAGGCCGAACCACTTTTTAAACAAACAAAACAAAAAGGGAACATAAAACTAGTCGCTAAAAATAGTACATTTGAGGTGGATGGCATTCCAGTTGTTAATGACTTTTAGCCTAGGGTTTGGAGCTATAAGCGCCCTTCCATTGCTTTGGTTATCTTGTACGGGCCTTCCATAGGGTTGAGTTTCCAATGTTGACTTCCCTGGTGTTTTGAAAAAAAAAATTGAAGACCCAATCTTTTTCTTTGAAAGTTCTCATCAACATTTCGTTGTAGTGCCAAGTAACTTATTGGGATAGATGACGTTCCTATATGAGTGCCCTTAGTTCATCAGTGGTTCCAGGTTGTGACAAAGGGCTCATCATTGGTTTGCTGATTCTCATTGGAATTTGGTTGAAGGATAGACGTTGGTCAGGATGACGCCTGAGCGTATCCAGTGAGAAGGGGGTCTCTCAGGATAAAAGACGGTAGTTTGGCAAGACCATGTACCCAAAGTCTGCCTAGGCTCCTTAACTTTCTAGAGGCGTTTCTTGAGTGTCTAAATCACGTTTTATTGGAAGACTCTGCCTACCATTTGATTAAGGATTGCGGGGTGTTGAGAAACTAACTTGACACCCCTTTATCACAGAAGCCCGAACCTGACCTGAAGAACTGGGACCATTATCAGTGACCAATTCTTCGGTACACCAAATCTACATCACATTCTTCAGATGAATCCTCACTTTCTATCCGACCTGGGGAATGCCTCGCTTCTATCTACTGGGAAAGTAGTCGGGGATTGTCCCACTTCATGAATGGCCAGGGGGTAAGGATGAATTAAGTTTTTTGGGAAGAGTGTGGAGACATTGTGGATATAGCAACTATCACACCCCTTGACATAGCTACGAATCAGCTCTCATGGTAGGCCAGTAATAACTGGTTGCAATCACTTGATGGGTAGTCTGATCCCTCGGCATAGTTCCCGCACTCACTTCATGTATCTCAAGAGGACATATTTGGGTTGCGGGTGATGCATTGAGGTAGGGAGAGAATGACTTTTTCAATAGCTGACCTTCAAAGATTGTAACCTACCAGCCTTGGTTCGTCAGCAGGTTTGTTCTGTGAGGGGAAGCTTGTCATTTACAAAGTAAACGATGGATTCCATCCATCAATCGACCGAGCTGATGTCTAACACTTCTGACACCTTTGGGGGTGGTGAGTCTTCTTCTAAGGATCTTTCTAGTCTGCTAGCCACTGTAGAAAGAGAAGCGAGATGGTTCTAAATGATCTTGAAGAGCTGATCCAACGTTGGCCAGGGCGTTGGTGGGGGTGTTTTCTCGAGTACCTGCGTGATTGTAAATTTTTCAAAGGAAGATTGGAGCTCTTCACTTGCTAGTATGAATTGATCTTTGAATCCAGGGCCTAGTAATCTTGGAGCTGATTGCACCACATTTGGGAGGGACTTGATTCTAGTTTCTTACTCTATGTCTTTCACCAGGCTGATCCAGCTATCAATGCCTCATATTAGCTCAGTGTTATTGATAAGCGTATTTTACACTATGATGTTTGCATTGAATTTTGATAGGATTAGGATACTTTCTATACAATTTGGGCCATAATGCTACCTAATTATTAATTGTCTTTGTAGGCCTAAAACGATTTTTAGCATAAATGACAGTTTTGAGCGTAAATTGTGTACTTGAGCTTGAAAACTCAGAATGATCTGAATTAGAACTTTGGAAAGCTAAGAAGAAGGCTACAACGTTCATGTTTGGGGTTTTCCTAATTCGGACTGGAAAAAGGTGAAAACTTGGTTGAAGTCGTGAAAAGACGTGGGAACTGAAGAAAAACGTCTTTGGACGTGCTTCAGTATTTCTGCCAACTTGAGCTTTAGAACTCGTATGTGCTGATCTTAAATACCAGAAACATAATTGAAAGGGCTACAATTCATATGTTTAACACTTTTCCAGATTCGAACTATATAATGCTCAAATTGGGCCTGTAATTCTTCGCCGCGGCGAGGAAAAATCTTCGCCGCGGCGACAACTGCAGCAGTGTAAAAATAAAACGACGCGTTTTGGCTGCTAGGGCTTCGTCCTTAAGTGAGAGAGGTAAAATTAGAGCGAAAAAGAAAGAAAAAGGGGCTTGGTTCGTGATTTGGGAGGCAGCTCATGGAAGGAGAAGATATTGAAGTTTGGGCTTCAAATAGAGAAGATTTCTCCATCTTTGCTTGTTTCAATGATGAATCTGATTCAGTTTGCTTTTGTTGTTTATTTCGTTTTTGGTATGAACTGAGTGTTTGAGCTAGGGTTTGATGTAATCTTGATAATGATCAAATTATATGAATGAATTACTTTGAGGTTTTTTCATGATTGATGTTTATCTTTGCTTATATCTTTTGGATGTTTGATCACCATTCAAATGTGTGTTACAACGAGACTGAGAAGTGATTTGTGATTGTGCCTCTTGGGATAAATACCATAGATTAGCAAACGCTAGAGATAGGTTTAGCGATCTATGAAATCTAGATAGAATTCCACAAAGCTTAAAATCCTTTGAACTATTAATCTTCATTTTGTTGGGTGCGGAAGCTTAATAGGGATAAGTAGGGAAATGTAGCATGAGAATGTATGTTTTACAACTTAGGGAATTCGATTTTCAATCAAGGAATTAGAACTTGGGTAATAGATTCTATGATTTGGGTCAGCGTATTTAGGTGAATTCAACACCCTAGCATTTGTTTTAGAATTGTTTAATTAGTTAAGTTGTTGGGTTTTGCATTTGTATTTAGTTTCTTAATCTTCCATCAATCCAATTTATTGTTGCTTCAATTAGGACTTAAACTAGAAAAATCAGTAATTAGTAACACTATCCTCGTGGGAACGATACTCACTCATCACTCTATTACTTGAGCGACTAGTATACTTGCTAGTTTTGCATGTTGTAAGAAACACGCATCATTTATGCACTTAAAATCGCATCTGATAGTCCTTTGGATGATGTCTCTCTGGCATGATCCATACGATGCCTAGGCCGTTTCCATTCAAATTGTTGGATCCATCAACTAAGAGAGTCCACCTACGGGATCCGACATCTTTCATGCATAACAACTTTTTTTCTGCTTGGAAGGAGGTGTTGGGTGTAAAGTATGCTATGAAATCGGCCAATGCTTGAGATTTAACGATTGTTCGAGGTTCATAGGACACATCAAATTCGCTTAGCTCAACCGTCCATTGGGTGAGTCATCTTGATAGCTCCGGTTTCTGGAGGATCTTTTTTAGTGGGAACGTTGTGAGGATGACTATGGAGTGGCATTGAAAGTATGGGCGAAGCTTTCTGGAGGCATGGATGAGTGACAAGGCTAATTTCTCTAGCTAGCTATATCGGGTCTTAGTATCAAAAAGCGACTTACTTACATAAGACACAGGCAACTGCTTTCCCTTCTCCTTCCTAACTAAGATGGCTGAGACCGTTGTTTCCGAGACAGCCAAGCATATGTAAAACGTGTTAGGAAACGATCATCTATGGCAGCGGAAAACAAAAATAATTTACATGATAGATCGTTCCTTAGAACCAAGATCCGGGCACAAAAATTGCAGTTTATACATTATAATAGAATCTGCAAAAAAATTAGTTTAACGTTTAAGAAACCATACCCACGTTTGGAGGCTCCTCCAATTTGTCTCGAAATGGGTTTTGCTACCGACCCAAGTGTAGGATCGAATCAATGTAGTCCACATGAAGACAACCTTAAGAAACTAAACAGGGATTTGCTATATCCTCTTTAGCCTTTAACAACCAAGATGAAAGTCAAATGAAATATTTGATTCAAGCAAAAAGAAATCTGGCATGGGAGAGAAGAAAAGGGGCTGGAATATTTTGCTTTCAATGATTGACTGAATGAATTAAATAATTCACAAACCCAAACACCCCTTGTATCCAAACAGCCCCTTTAAGATATTTTAATTTTAATTATTATTGTTATTTCAGTTAAATTCAATTAATATATATATTTCATAAATTAACATTTAACAATAACAATAACAATAATTCATTTAAATATATGCGAACACATATTTAAATATAATTTCACTTATTTAATTTAATTAACAAATTAAATAAAGGCTACGACCTCAACAAATTTAATTGCACTATGAAATTACCAAAATACCCTTTCACCTAAAAAGACGAAAACGCCCTTCTTACAAACTGATTCTTAAATTATCTTCTATGTGTGTGACCTGTAGGCTCATTATCATACCGGCAGTGTGTAGCATTGCGACTGTTAGTAAACTATCCCATATACACAGCAGAAACAAAAATATAATATAAGGATCGTTTACAAGAGCCAAGATCAAGGGTATAATTTTTACAATTTATATTAAAGTAAAATCTGCACAAAAGGTTAATCATGAGTTTAGAAATACATACGCATGTTTGGAGGCTCCTCCAAATTTGTCAATGAACATTTTGCTACTGACCCAAGTATAGGATCGAACCCACGTAGTCCACACGAAGACAATCACAAAGAACTAAGGAGGGATTTGCTAGATCCTCCTTAGCCTTAAGAGTCCAGAAGACAAATCAAATGAATTGATTTTGGGCAAAAATGGATTCTACCGTGGGAGTGTAAAATGGGGCTGTGTGTTTTGTTTTTCAAAGAGAAAAATAAACTAATGAAAAACTCTCTTGTTTTACAAATAATCTTTTTCTTTTATAGTAAAACTTTAATGCCCTATTCCCATATGTAATAGGCTTGGACTCCAACCCAAACACCCCATGTTACCAAACACTCCCAATTACATATTTTATTTTTTATTTCATCATTATCTCAATTAAAATCAATTAATATATATATTTAATCATATATAGAGGTGGAAAAGTAACCCGCCCGGCCCGACCCAACCCGGCTCGCGGCGGGTTACTTAATTAGGCGGGTTGGTCTTAACCCGCCCGCCAACAAAGGCAGGCCGGGTTAGGCCCACCATTTTTGGGAAAGTGGCTGGCCCAGCCCGGCCCGCCAACCCTAACCCGCTGGGTTAGGCTGCGGGCCAGGCCAGGTTAGCCCTATTTTTTATTTTATTTTGTTTTATTTATTTAACCTTTCAAATAAATAATTAACAATTTATAAATGAATAAATGTAATTGTTTTTAGTTAACTTTTCAAATATCAATAATTCAATTAAATTAAATTAAATTTTTTTTGTTAACATTTCAAATATTAATTCAATTTTAATACAATAAAATTGTAGTATAAGAAAAATTAGATTTATTCATTCAATTGATGAAATTTTAGCAGAAGAATGAATTATATTTTATATAANGCTGGGTTAGGCTGCGGGCCGGGCCAGGTTAGCCCTATTTTTTATTTTATTTTGTTTTATTTATTTAACCTTTCAAATAAATAATTAACAATTTATAAATGAATAAATGTAATTGTTTTTAGTTAACTTTTCAAATATCAATAATTCAATTAAATTAATTTTTTTTTGTTAACATTTCAAATATTAATTCAATTTTAATACAATAAAATTGTAGTATAAGAAAAATTAGATTTATTCATTCAATTGATGAAATTTTAGCTGAAGAATGAATTATATTTTATATAAGACATGGAAATTTGAGAATAAGACTTTAGTATTTTTTTTTAATTTTACGTACCATAAAAAATAATAATGACAATATGTCTAATATTACAAAGTTTTATACATTTTAATATTTATGATTTAGAAGTATAGTTTAATATTATTGTGTAAAATTATTTGTAAGAGTTCAATCATAATAGTTTAATAAAAAGAATTAAAAAAATGGGGGAAACTTGAAAAAAATAATTTATTTTTTATTTTTTTTTAGGCCAACCCGTCGAGTTGGCTAGCAACCCGCCGGGTTGGCGGGTTGCCATATAGCACCCGGCCCGCTCGGGGGTTGCATGCCGGTTGGGTTCAACCCGGCCCGCCTATAAGGCGGTCCGGGTTGAACCCTCTCTAATGCGGGCCGGGTTAGGGTTGACCCGCCTAACCTGGCCCATTTGTTCCACCTTTAATAATATATTAACATTTAACAATAATGATGATTTAATTAAATATATGCGAACATATATTTAAACATAATTTCACTTATTTAATTTTTCTAAAAAAATTAAATAAAGGCTACGACCTCAGCAAATTTAATTGCACTGTGAAATTACCAAAATACCCTTCACCTAAAAAGACGAAAACGCCTTTCTTTCTTCCTGAGTCTTAAATTATCTTTTATGTGTGTGACCTATAGGCTCCTCATCATACCAGTAGTGTATAGTATCACGATTAACACCAATTAATCGTCTCACTAATACACAGACCAAGATTGGCCCCTAGCAAGGCATCATGGCCACCCAATAGATTCAGATTTAGCAAAGTAGCTACCTGTCAACGATATGGTTACCGTACAATTTGATCCTTTAAACATTTGTTATCCCGACGAGACGAAGGCTTAGAAATAGTGTCAACCTTCGGTTACTCTCGATATTATGTATTCAGTTTTTGGACCAATGACCCGTATTATAAACTGGATAGAGCAACAACTCAATCTCACTGTGGCCACAGTTTTAGTGTCATTGCCATATACTGAATTATGCCGTGAGATAACTTCTCTCGTACTCAGGTGTGATGAATCCTCTGTCAATCCACCATAGTCTTGATACACCCCTTGATGCAGCCAACACCACCGTATTGACAACTCTGAAAAGAACTATGTTAGGCTAGTGTCAAACTACACCAATCGGTGCACAAGGTGCTTCGGTGATCTCAAGTCTAAGGATCACATGCACCATCATTCGTTAGAGGATTTGTTCCACAGACAATGGGGTTACAATCCATATGGAATCCCCTGGTGGGTCAATCCAGTGAACTTGCTGCGGTGTATTCGCCTATAGCAAGCACCCATGTGTTGTACCAGGTTGTCACCAAACAACCTTGACAAGTGAGATCAGTCATTGCCTTTCGACAGGATCGTTCAACACTATGATAGCCTTAACGTATTATCTGTGCCCTTACTTCAGAATAATACTGGGGCTACGGACATTTCTAAAATGGCCACCATATGTGCTCATAGGGTTCTCACTATCAAGATTTGAAACACTTGATACCCTCGTCATGGTTCTACCATTCTAAGGACATATATCAATACATATTGCAATAATAATGATTTACGCGATATAGAATAAAATGTCTTTTATTATTGATTAATGAACATTATTACAAAGAGTCAATTCTGCAATAATTGATTGGCTCTAGGGCACCTACTCCAACAGCGATTAAATCGTCTCAATACACACAAACCAAGATTGGCCCCTAGCAAGAAATCATGGCTACTTGATAGATTCGGATTCAGCGAAGCAGCTACCTATCAACGATATGGTTACCGTACAATCCAATCCTTTCATCATTCGTTATCTCGACGAGACTGAGGCATAGAAATAGTGTCAGCCTTTGTTACTCTCAATATTATGTATTCAATTACTGGACCAATGACCTGAATTATAAACTGGATAGAGCAACAACTCAGTCCCACTGTGGCCACAGTTTTAGTGTCATTGCCATTTATTGAATTACGCTGTGAGATAACTTCTCCCGTACCTAGGAGTGATGAATCATCTATCGATCCGCCATAGTTTTGATACATTCCTTGATGCAGCCAATTACTATTGTATTGACAGCTCTGAATAGAACTACGTTAGGCTAGTGTCAAACTGTACAAATCGGTGCACAAGTTACTCTGGTGATCTCAAGTCTAAGGATCACATGCACCACCATTCGTTAGAAGATTTGTTCCATGGACACTGGGGTTACCATCCATATGGACTCCTTTGGTGGGTTAGTCCAGTGAACTTGCCTACAAGAAGCACCCATGTGTTACACCACAAGTGAGATTACTCAATGCCTTTTGACAGGGTCGTTCAACAGTATGATGGCCTTATTGTATTGTTTGTGCCCTTACTTCAGAACAATACTGGGGCTACAGACGTTTCTAGAATGGCCACCTTATGTGCTCATAGGGTGCTCACTATCAAGATTTGAAACACTTGATACCCCTGTCACGATTCTACCATTCTAAGGACATGTATCAATACATACAATGATAATTTCCGCGATATATAATAAAATGCCTTTTATTGATCAATGAACATTATTACAAAGAATCAATTCTATAATAATTAATTGGCTCTAGGGCATCTACTCTAACAATCTCTCACTTGCACTATAGCCAATCATTCATGCACTCAACATTGAATGACCCAAGTTGTAATATCTCACTTGAGGTACGTACTTAAGATTTACTGTATTAGTTAAAAGTTTACTATTTGAACTTCAATTGAGTTTGTTTGTTATCATGGTATGTTGAGTTGGGTGAATGGTTGCCTTGAAATTGGTTGAGTTTTGGTGAAGTTGGAAATCCAATCTTCGCCGGGGCGAAGAAGAAGCTTCGCCGCAGCGAGGAGGAGCTGCACCCACGGGTAGGTTCTGCCCTGTTTCGCCGGGGTGACGGAAAGTGCTTCGCCGCGGCGACAAGCCTAATACAAAAGTTTCTTGAGTTTTCTAGAGAATTCTTCTTTTGGGGCACAATGACCATTCTACCCCTAATTAGTAGGAAAAGTGGGGAGTAAAATGTAAGGAAATTTAGTAGAGATTGTGTTTGGATGGGGGTGTATTTGAAAATAATCAAAGGATACAGATGAAATTTCTAAGGAAGGGCAAGGGCAAAATGGGAAATAGTGCTTATAACATGAGCTAAAAAGGGTTAAGTGTAGAGAAACCCTTTAGTCCATCCATTTCACCGCCTCTTCCATTGCCTATTTTTCTCCCAATTTCTCCATCCAATCTTCCAAGATTTCTAAGGGATTTAGGAGAGCTTTTGGGTAATTTTGAGTAGAGATTTCATCTAAAGCATCCTAAGATAAGGATTCATGCTTTAGATGTGAATTTTCTTATAGTTATAGTGAAGTTTTATTTGGTTGTTATTGTTCTTGTTGTTGTTTTGAGTTGTAGAAAAGAGACAAGACAACAAAGGAAAGGAAAAGTGCTAAAGAAGTCACCTTTTGACAAGGTAAGTAAATCCAACCAACTTGAGTTTTGAATAAGTTTTTGAGTAGAGATTTAGAGAATTGAGTAGAGATGTATGCTTGTATAAGTATGTTATGTTGTTGAGAATTGAGTTGAGATGAAGATGTATTATGAGAAGTATTTTTGATGTGTGATGATGATAAGCATATTTTACACTATGATTTTGCATTGAATTTTGATAAGATTTAGGATACTTTTCATACAATTTGGGCCATAATTGCTACCTAATTCTATTAATTTGTCTTTGTAGGCCTAAACGATGATTTTTAGTATAAATGACAGTTTTGAGCGTAAATTGTGTAACTTGAGCTTGAAAACTCGGAATAACCTGAATTTTTGATGTGAGGTTTAGAAGCGTTGGAAAGCTAAGAAAAAGAGCTACAACGTTCATGTTTTGGGTTTTTCCTAATTCTGACTGGACAAAGGTAAAAACTTGGCTTGAAGTCGTGAAAAGGACGCTGGGAACTGAAGAAAACGTTGGACGTGCTTCAGTATTTCTGCCATAAATTGATCTGTAGACCTCGGATTGTGCTGATTCTTGAACTACCAGAAAGATAATTGAAGGGTACAATTCATGTTTATAACTTTCCAGATTCTAACTATATCATGCTCAAATTGGGTCTGTAAGTCTTCACCGCGGCGAGGAAAAAGCTTCGCCGCGGCGAAACCTGCGTCAGATGCAAAAATAAAACGAGCGTTTTGGCTTGCTAGGGCTTCATCCTTAAGTGGAGGAGGTATAAATTAGGCGAAAAGGAAAGAAAAGAGGCTTGGTTCGTGATTTGGGAGGCAGCTCGGAAGGAGAAGATTATTGAAGATTTGGGCTTCAAATTAGGAAGATTTCTCCACTTTGCTTGCTTTTCAGATGAATCTTGATTCAGTTTGTTTTTGTTGTTTTATTTCGTTTTTGAGTATGAACTGAGTTATTTAGCTAGGGTTTGATGGAATCTTGATACAATGATTCAAATTTATATGGATTGAATTACTTTGAGTTTTAATTTCATGAATGAGTGTTTATCTCTTTGCTTAATGTCTTTTGGATGCTTGCACCATTCAAATGTGTGTTGTTCACATGAGACTGAGAAGTGATTTGTGATTTTGCCTCTTGGGATAAATACCATAGATTAGCAAACGCTAGAGATAGGTTTAGCGATCTGAAATCTAGATAGAATTCCACAAAGCTTAAAATCCTTTGAACTATTAATCTATTTTGTTGGGTGGGAGATTATATGGGATAAGTAGGGAAATATAGCATGAGAATGATGTTTTACAACTTAGGGAATTCAATTTTCAATCGAGGAATTAGAACTTGGGTAAAGATTCTAGAATTGGGTTAGCGTATCTAGGTGAAATCAACACCCTAGCCTTTTGCATTGTTTAATTAATTAAGTTGTTGGGTTTTGCATTTGTTTTTAGTTTGTTAATCGTCCATCAATCCAATATATTGTTGCTTCAATTAGGACTTTAACTAGAAAAATCGGTACTTAGTAACACTATCCTCGTGGGAACGATACTCACTCATCACTTTATTACTTAGTGCGACTAGTATACTTGCTACATTTTTGCATGTTGTAAGAAACACGCATCAGATGAGAAATGGAATTTGAGATGAAGTTTGAGAGATGTTGTGTGAATCTATTTGGAAGTGCTTTTCTTGACAGGGATTATGAGTATTTGAGGGAGTTTTCCCCCATTTTGGATGTCTAGAGAATGAAGTATAGTAGTAATTATAGTAGAGTGTTTATATGCACATGAGTTGTTTGATGAAATGCCTAAGTGAAATCTGCCCTGTCATAGCCGTGACGTTCTAAGTGATATTTCGGCATTTTACGAATTGAACTGGGCTGAGACCAAAACATAGAAGTTGTAGCCCTGTCTCTAATATTTAAAATGAGACTAGAATCGTAGCAATCCGATGTGTATAATGCAAGTTATGGCCTTTTTAGTGTGACCAGTGCAAAATGACTGTTTTGAGGAAATCTTGTGTTTGGCATTTCACAAGTGCATTAGTGAGCATGAACTGTCCATACATATTTCATTGCACTTAAGAAGTAACTTGAGACATAGTAGAGAATTTGAGTATAAGTTACTTTAAGGGTAAAGAGAAAGAGAAATTAAGCATTAGAGAACAAAGAGAAAAAAAGAGAATAGAATAGGTTGTGCGATGGGAAACCCGTGAGTAATGGGTAGAGTATTTCCCACATGTTCGCCGCATTGAGATAGAGAAGTGGTGTAGCCCGTGAGAGTGCATGTGGATGAGGGCTATACCCGAGTACCCGAGAGAGAGATATACACTCACATGGCCAAGGGTTCCGAATCCATGCATAACCGAGTCTGATCGGCTAGAATGAGTAGAGGTCACGTAAAGTGGGAGCGAGTCCTGGCCGTGCCCTCGGTAAGATGGGGCCGTGACTTATTAAAGAGAGTTGCTAGAAGAGAGTTCTAAGAGAAAGAGAAAGAGAGAGAAAAGTACCAAAGAGAAATTGAATGAGAAGTTGTAAGGAAAGAATTAGAGAGAGAGAGTTACGGGGATAGATGAGTAGAGGATTTACTTACTGAGCATTATTTTAGTGCTCACCCCATTGTTTTCCTATGTTTTGCAGGATCCAGGTGAGGACACAATCGGATGGACGTCGACACGCGAGGGGAAGCAGTTACACTGTCTACCATGTTTTNGA
The DNA here is from genome assembly GCF_008641045.1 of Pistacia vera. Taxonomy (NCBI): domain Eukaryota; kingdom Viridiplantae; phylum Streptophyta; class Magnoliopsida; order Sapindales; family Anacardiaceae; genus Pistacia; species Pistacia vera. The sequence continues at coordinate 158,111 of NW_022196775.1, read as the reverse complement.
AAGAATTCGAGAGAGAGAGAGTTACAGGGATAGATGAGTAGAGGATTTACTTACTGAGCATTATTTTAGTGCTCACCCCGTTGTTTTCCTATGTTTTGCAGGATCCAGGTGAGAATGCAGTCGGATGGACGTCGACACGCGAGGGGAAGCGGTTACACTGTCCAGCATGTTTTAATACCTTTTGTACACATTATAAGTTTGTGTAAAAATGTATATGTTTGTAAAGAATATATATATATATTTAATAAAAAGAAAATTTTGGGCCCAATTTCTTCATATTATTTTATATGTATTTCATTATGAGTATTTGAGTAGAAAGTGGCTATTACACAAGTTCCCATCATGCTTCTACTATGACAGAAACTTCAATAGTGGGTTAGTAGATATTCTGCAAATCTGCACATTCTCTTTCTGATCGATCTCTTAGATCATATTGAATCAACTAAGTATGTGTTTGGATTATTGGTGAGATCATGATTCCTCAGCCACAATAATGGCTTAATTGTTATTGTAGTAAAACTATACTAGATCAGTAATGCTTGGAACCACATAAAGTTCAGTAATGAACTTCTTGATCCAAACCGCCTACACGGCTACATGAAATAATGCGATATGCTTAGTATCATTTGTAGAATTCGCTGTAGTACTCTGATTCGAGCTTTTCTAGCTCACTGCAGCTACATTGAGATAAAATGTATAATCCCAAATTGCGAACTATAATCATCTTTGTCCGTTTGGAAACAACATCACTGTATCCTATTACAGTGAGCTCATCTTCCCCTCCATAAACCAAGAACATATCCTTAGTCCTCTTCAGGTACTTAAGAATATTCTTGACAGCCATCTGGTGGCACTTACCTGGATCCGATTGATATCTACTGCAAGTGTTCAAAGCACATGAGATATATCCGAGTACATAGCACAACATACATGATGGATCCAATTGCTGATGCATATGGGATCCTGTTCATCCTATCTCTCTCATCTTGTGTTTTAGGACACAATTCCTTAGAGACATAAACACCATGTGACATCAGAAGAAATCCATTCTCGGATTCTTCCACACTGAATCTTTTTAGTATTTTGTCAATATATGCACTCTGACTTAGGCCAAGCAATCTATATGATCTATCACGATAGATCTTTATTCCAAGGGTGTAGGCTGCTTCCCCTAAGTCCTTCATGGAGAAGCACTTGGATAACCAAGTCTTTACCAACTACAAGTTCGGTATATCATTCCCGATCAGAAGTATGTCATCGACATACAACACTAGGAATGCCACTGCGCTCCCACTCACTTTGTTGCAAGCATAGGGTTCATCTTCGTTCTTGATAAAACCGAATTCTTTTACAGCTTCATCAAAACGAATGTTCCAACTCCTTGAAGCTTGCTTGAGTCCATAAATGGATCTCCACAACTTGCATACCCTATCAGCTTGCCCATCAAGAATGAAACTATCTGGTTGTGTCATATACACATCCTATTCGAGGTTTCCATTTAGGAAAGCTGTTTCGACATCCATTTGCCAAATCTCATAGTCATGATATGTAGCAATCACAAGCATAATCCGGATGGATTTTATCATGCCAACGGACAAAAAGGTTTCTTTATAGTCAATGCCATGAATTTGTTTAAAATCTTTGACAACCAGTCGTGCCTTATAAGTATGCACCTTGCCATCCATGTCAATCTTCTTCTTGAAGATGCATTTACCCCCTATGGGTTTTAACCCGTCAGGTGGTTTGACTAGAGACCATACTTGGTTCTGGTACATGGAGTCCATCTCAGATTTCATGGCTTCAAGCCATTTAACGGAATCTGGATCCGATATAGTGCCTTTGTAGGTTCTGGGTTCATCATCTTGGTAGACTTTACGTCATCTTGATGAGTCACGAGATAATCATATCTCTCAGGCTCATGGCGTACTCTCCCATATCTACGTAGCTCTTGTACGACCTGAGGTAGTTCACTTTGATCCACAATTTGTGGAGTAACCTCCTCATGGTGTTCAACCACTTCCTGTGGCACATCATCCCGTCCTTTTTCTAGTATAACTTATGGTTCTAGAACTTCATTGAGTTCTATTTTTTTCCCAGTAGTACTTCTTAGAAAAAATTCATTTTCTAAGAAAACACCAGAACGAGCAACAAAATTTTTTTGCTCTTCTGGGTGGTAGAAATAGTATCCTTTAGTCTCCTTTGGATGCCCCACAAATATACATTTATAGGATTTTGGGTCCAGCTTGTTCGAAGTTAATTTCTTAACATAAGCTTCCCAACCCAAATCCTTAGATAAGACAAGCTGGGCTTTCGCCCACTCTATAGTTCATATGAAGTCTTATCTATAGACTTTGATGGCACATGGTTCAAAACATGAGTCACAGTTTTTAGGGCATAACCTCAGAATGATGCAGGTAAATCACTAAAACTCATCATGGACCTAACCATGTCAAGTAAGGTCCTATTCCTCCTTTCAGAAACTCCATTGTGTTTGGGTGTATATGGAGGTGTGAGTTGTGATACTATCTCACATTCCTTTAGGTATGTTTAGCTCAACTTGCTAAAGTTTTCATTTTGAGATTATCCCTATTATCTATCTTAAGGACATATTATTATGAAACAGTTCCATAAAGAATATTATTTACACTCAAGGATAATAATCCATTAGTAAACTAATATTCTCATTTGTCCTAAGTGAACATAGAAATATAATTTCGAGAAACTGAGGAAAGATCATAATAATTTACAAGTTCCAAGAAACAAGCCCATCGGCAAAATCAGATGATAAGATCCTACAACAAATGCAGCATCACGTGCTTCATTTCCAACTGGTAGGTCCACCTCTCCCTCAGTGAGCACTCTACTCTACGATAGTTCCTACACATCAGTCAAATGTAAGTACCACATCTTGTGTCAACCAGATGTTTACGGGATAAGTTAATCTCAGGAACGTACTTGATGAAGAAGTAACATTCTTCTTCCTTTTGCTAGGAAGGCCTTGCAATGTTTCCTCCAGTGGTTGGGATTCCCACAGTAAGGACAAACGCCTTTCCTTTCTGCAACAGTTCTTTCCAATGACTTCTAAGCCCTTTCCTTTTCACTTGAGTTGGCTTTAACCAACATCAATGTTTCTGACATTTTCATGCCTGGCTCAGTAGCCTTTAATGTATCTAGAAGCTCGAAAAGGGTGTTCCTTTTATCTTCCTCAGCGAAGTCATAGACAAATTGAGAATAAGAACATGGCAAAGACTATAATATTAGGTTTATCGTTAAACCTTCATTAAGTCCACATCCCAAAATCTCATGCTTGTTCATATACTTGGTCAACTTGAGTATATGATCACCAATTTTGGTACCCTCTTCCATCCTACATCTATATAACAACTGAGACACCATATGCTTCTCATTTCTATGAAGAAAATGAATAATGGAAGCTTTTCCAGCACTTTTGTCACAGTAATGGTGCCATTGATGCAAGCACAATGTATCTAGTCATTTTTGCTTTTGCATCATGTGTGTGCTTCACATATACATACCCAGTCTTATGGATAGAATATCAGCAGGCTCTGGTGATAGAGCTTGCTCAATGGTGTGTAATATATCGCTTGACTGAAGTATATTGTTTATACTTCTATACTAGTTAACAAAATTTTCACCATTTCATTTCTCTCCCAGATCGATGATTTGTCGCAGCAATGTTGGGATCATTTTGCTCAATCTTAAGTGAATCTACAAGTGCAGAATTAGTAACCGTTATTACAATGTTCATTATTATTTAATATGGTCTTTTATTTAAACAATGCTCCCACTATTTTCCTCAAGTCAATAGCCCTCACTATTAACTCGGTAATGCCCGTTGGCTTTCCTAGTGGACTGAGATCCCATCCTGCCCATTTCAAACCTTCACTTTGGCGAACAAGCCAAAATGAGTTGATTAGGTAGGCCAACAAACTTAATCCACACTAGTTGATAGCTCTTCCTATCAACCTCAAATGTGAAAAAGCCAACAAGCCAATCATACAATCCAATGGCCCTAACCATCGTCCTCAAGTGTGATTCTCAGCATCAGTAGAGTGGACACTATATGCCACCACGTACACACAATATGTGTACTTCTCTACTATGCCTATGACGCGTTTATCAACCTTCGCTTTGGCGAACAAGCAAAACCATCATTTTAAGTCAACCCATCACCATTAAGGAAAACTCCAATGAATCTTAACCTCCCACTGGTATAAGTTTACCCTTCGCTTTGGCGAACAAGGTTCTGACAAACAGTGGTTTGAATAAAACCACGGTGATGGAAGGCATACGTGACTTAATATACTTTAATTGAGGGTTTATTATTTAATGTCTCAACAGATTATTATCTTTGTTAAAATGGCATTGTTTGGCATGTTATTAAACATTCAACCTTAGCATGCATTCTATACAAAATACTAAAAAGTGTTGATACATGGCCCAACTAAAACCAATTTCCTCGAGCCTAGAATAATATGTAGGTCACCTAAGTGTCTTGTAATAAATATCTTAAGTCTTCAAGTACGATTGCCTCGTCCTTTGCTCCATCTCAAGTACATTACAGAAACATCATACTGAATTTACAATAAAACTAATCTCAAACTAATTTTATATCAATAAATTTAGAAACCTCGATTTACATTCGAAGGGAATGAGATGAGAAGAGAATGTACAGGGAGAAAGGGAAAAAGGCAAGACACGTAGGTCCTATTTTAAAAATTTACAACCATACATACCCAAAAATAATTTAGAACATTCACCATAGGTCATAAGGCTCATGTACCAGGCACCATGCAATATACCAACAAGTACATAGCATACATTTCAAAAACAATCATTTTTTAATTGGGTGGGTTAATTATTAATTACCCTTTTATATGTGCAGAATGATTATTGGCTTTATAGGCTATTAAAAACTGCAGTTTGGTCCCTTCGCAAAAAAGCACAAAATTGGGTAGTAGCTTCATCGCCGCAGATAAGTTTTATTTCGCCGAGGCTAAAAATTCCAGTATGAACGCCACTGCAGTGATAGATCCAATTGTTGATGCATATGGGATCCTCTTCATCCTATCTCTCTCATCTTGCGTTCTATGACACAATTCCTTAGACAGATAAAACACCATGTGACATCAGAAGAAATCCCTTCTCAGATTCTTCCATACTGAATCTTTTTAGTATTTTGTCAATATATGCACTCTGACTTAGGCCAAGAAACCTACGCGATCTATCACGATATATCTTTATTCCAAGGATATGGGCTGCTTCCCCTATGTCCTTTAAGGAGAAGCACTTGGATAACCAAGTCATTACCGACTGCAAGTTCGGTATATCATTCTCGATCAGAAGTATGTTATCGACATACAACACTAGGAATGCCACTGTGCTCCCACTCACTTTCTTGTAAACAGAGGGTTCATCTTCATTATTGATAAAATCGAATTCTTTTATAGCTTCATCAAAACGAATGTTCCAGCTCCTTAAGGCTTGCTTGAGTCCATAAATTGATTCCACATCTTTTCTCTTTAAATTTGTATAGCTCTTTTGTCTATCTTGAGCTTGTTTCATTCTATGTTAGATCAACTAAATATCTTCCATCATTTTCTGGGTTATCTCTGGCCCAAGAGCTGTATGTGACTCATCTTTCTCTCTTACCTCATCCCAATGCAATGGAGATCTACATTGCCTACCATACAAGGCTTCATAAGGAGCCATCTTAATTGTAGACTGATAACTGTTATTATAGGCAAACTCCACCAAAGGTAACATCTCGTGCCAAGCCATTCTATAATCCATACAGCATGCCCTCAACATATCCTCAAGTATCTTATTTGTTCTCCTAGTCTGGCCATCTGTCTAAGGATGGTATGTTGTACTTAATGTTAATTTGGTACCCAAGTTTCTCTGTAGACTAGTCCAGAAAGACTAGTCCATAAAGCTGAAACAAATCTGGAATCTCTATCTGATACTATAGTCTTGGGTACACCATGGAGTCTGACTATCTCTCTAACATAGATCTGGGCCAACTGATCTAAGGTAGTGATATCCTTTACTGGAAGAAAATAGGCTGATTTTGTTAATCTGTCTACTATCACCCATATGGCATTAAACCCCTTTTGAACTCTTGGAAGGCCTGTGATAAAATCCATTGATATATTTTCCCATTTCCATTTAGGATTGCTGAGTGGTTGAAGCAAACCTGATGGTCTTTGGTGTTCTTCCTTCACCTGTTGACAAATCAAACACTTAGTCACATAATCTCCAATATCTCTCTTCATATCTGGCTATCAATAGCTTTTCTTTAAATCTTGATACATCTTGGTTCCTCCGGGATGAACAGTGTATGATGTATCATGAGCCTCCATAAGAATCTTCAACTTAGCATCTTAGGGAATGCATATACAATTCGGAAAATGGAGGACACCATCTAATAGGTGGAATTCTGATATCTTGCCCTCAATTACCTGTTGACTCCTTTTCTGACACCACTCATCAGCAACTTGTTTTTCTTTAATCTCTTCTAGCAAAGTGGGCTGAATGTAGAACTTGGCAAGCCTTCTTAGTATCACCTCTATCTGGTCCTTGATCAACTCGCCCAACCAAGTCCCTTAAATGAGGCATCTGTATAAATGTCATAATCTACACCCTCCTGTGGTAACACAAGAATAGAAGCTGTGGTCAATCTTCTTTCTAACTCTTGAAAACTTTCTTCACAGCCATTCGACCAAATGAAAGGAGTTCTCTATTTGGTAAGAGCTATAAGTGGTTTAGCCAACTGAGCAAACCCTGCTACAAACCACCTATAATAGCCTGCTAGCCCAAGAACCTTCTAACTTCCTTTACTATCTTTGGCTATTGCCATTCTAGAATTGCTTTTACCTTGCTTGGATCCACTAATACACCCTCCTTTAAGACGGTATGGCCTAGAAAGATAACTTGATCTAGCCAAAACTCACACTTAGAAAATTTGGCGAACAGCTTCTTATCTTGCGATCGCTGCAGCACAAATCTTAGGTGTTCTTCATGTGTCTTTTCTATCTTAGAATAAACTAGGATATCATCAATGAATACCACTATGAATCGATCAAGACAATCCTAAAACACCCTGTTCATTAAATCCATAAAGATTATTGGGGCATTGTTTAACACAAAAGGCATCACCACAAACTCATAATGCCCATATCTAGTCCGAAACCTAGTCTTGGCAATATCTCGCTCTGCAACCCTTACTTGGTGATAACCCGACCTCAAATCAATCTTTGAAAACACTCCTGCTCCTTTTAGCTGATCAAACAAATCATCTATATGAAGTAACGGGTGTTTATTCTTCACTATCACTTTATTTAACTCTTTGTAATCTATACACATCTGTAGAGATCCATCTTTCTTTTTCACAAACAAAATTGGAGCACCCCAAGGAGAATGGCTAGGTCAAAGAAAACCCTTGTCTAAGAGTTCCTGAAGCTACTTTTTCAATTCCTGAAGCTCAGTTGGGGTCATCCGATAAGGGGCTTTAGAAATTGGTGCAGTCCCTGGTGCTAGTTCAATACTGAATTCTACTTCTCTTTTCGGAGGTAAACTTGGCAAATCTTCCAAAAATACATCTAAGAACTCTCGAACTACTGGCACATTCGGAATCTCTGGTTATGGGACATCACTACTGTGCATTACATGAGCAATATACCCCGAACACTCTTTTCTCAACATCTTTCTAGCCTTTACATTGTTGATTAACATACTAAGCTAGTAACCCTAGCCAAAATTAAACTTATCTCCATCATCAAGATTAAATCTTGCTTTCTTTTTCTGACAATCAATCTCTACACCAAATCTCTCCAGGAAATCCATGCCTAAAATAACATAAAAATTGGGCATATCAAATACTATCAAATCCACTAATAACTCTCTTCCATGGATCACTACGAACTCCCCTAGAAGCATCTCTTGAGTTACTACACTAACACCATCTTGTAACTCTATCTTAATGGGACAATCCACTCTAATAGGTTTTAAACCTAATCTCTCTAAAATCCCATGTGCAATGAATAAATGTGTGGCTCCAAAATCAATTAATGCATAAAGAAGAACTGAATGAAATAACAACTAACCAGTAACTACGGATGGGCTAGATTTAGCTTCACTCTGGGCTACTGTAAACACTCAAGCATTGGTACCTCTAGGTGTCTACGCTACGGGTGCAGGAGGGGCTTTACAATCTTTCATCACATGCCTTGGCTACCAGCATCTATAGCATACATTTCGGCCCAAATCTCTAAGACACTCCCTAGAATGATTTCTTCCACACTTCTGGCACTGGGGAACTTCACTGGTTCTCAGCTTTTTATTTTGCCAATCCCTCATGTTCTTCTTGGGTTGAAACTTTTCTTATTTCTCATCTCTCAATTAGTGGGGCATCTACTCTATCTCTCTGTGGAGCAGGAGGTGTATCACTAGGGGCTACTGTTGATGGAGTTACCGAGGTTAGCTTATTCACAAATATTTCTGCCCATAAAGCTCATTCCAAAGCTTCACTGTATGTCTGAGGGAGCTGGCCACCAGCCATCACATCTTGGGCTATTTCTAGTTTCAGCCCATGCATGAACTTATCTCTCCTCAATTCTGGTGTACTCACTACACCTGGTGCAAACCTTGCCAGGGAATTGAATTTCATTGAATTAGCCCCCTGTTGCAAACTAATGAACTCCTGAATCTTTTTATGGACTCGATCAACTATTCTATATTCTGCCTCAAAAAATCTTTTGAAATCTCCCCAGGTCATCAAAGCTGTATCATGAGTATCCTCCATCAATTCCCACCATACACGAGCATCACCCCTAAATAAAAAACTGGCATACTGAATCTTCTCTCAGTTTGTCATAGCGAAAAGTGTCATCATACGCTTCACTGATCTAAACCACTCATCTGCCACTATTGGGTTCATAGTACCCCTAAATTTTGACAGCTGGTGTTGACTAGGCAACCCATATATCAGCTCAATACGATTTTGCACTATCGGGGCTACCGGCCTCTGTCTCTCCTCTCTCCTCTCTAGGGGTCGAAGCCTCCCCAATTTTCTGCCAAGACTTGCTGTATAATATTACAAATCCTCGCTTCATCGAGGACAAGGGGAGTCGATTTTGGAGGGTTAGAAGGTTCATCCATGCTCATTTCCTTCCTACTACTTCCTCGGGTTCTACATCTCATCTACATAAACCAACACTTTTAGTCAACTCAATTAACTCATCTACTACAAGTGAGGGAAGAAATAACTGACAGCGGTCGGCTACAGAACATCAACGTCGCAGGAGAGGCACACTATCAAATCCCAAAACCTTCACTCTAATACCAAAAATGTAATAATTTCTTTCTAGCTAGTATACTCGTAAAATAATCAATAAAACTCATTAAATATATATATATATAAAAGAAAATACACATATAAACGAGTAATAAAGTATGGGCCCATATTTAATTTTTCTTTATATACAAATATACTCAAAATAGCAACTTGACAGTGTAGCCCAACCCTTCCACTGCGTGACGTTCCAAGCGACCGCAACTCACCTATTACCTGCAAAAACATTAAAAACAACAAAGTGAGCACTAATTGCTCAGTAAGTAAACCCGCTATGCTACCCTTCTCTCTCCGTTGCTCAAGTTCTGAATTTTCTTTCCTTATATCACACTTCCCGATTATTCTCTAATCTTTCTCTGTTCTTCTCTCTATTCTTTCTCTGTTCTTTCTCTATTCTTTCTCATTCTTTCTCTATTTTGCCCTTTGTTTTTCTCTCCATTTTCTAATTTTTCACTACTCATGATAATGAGCATGGTCTTATGCATATTCATGATGCAAATGCACAAATGCATAGATTATGCATTTTCTTTTCCATTTTTCTTATTCTGTTTTCTGTTTCTTTTTCTTTATTTCTTTCTTTCATTTCTAGTCTTTCTTTCTATTCTTTATTTTCTTTCTTTCTTTCTATTCTTTCTTTTCTTTCTTTCTATTCTTTCTTTCTATTCTTTCTTTCTTTCTTTCTTTTCTTGCCGATTGGACTCGGTTGAGGCATGGATTTGGAACCCTGGCTGTGTGAGTGAATTCTCTAATTCTAGGTACACGCACTTCTAACGGACTGTACAATTCTTCTTTCTGAATTCTGAGGCCGCTCACTAAAGGCGGCGTGCATGTGGGGGCTATGTCACTAACGGGCTCCCCATTGTAACAACCTTCTCTTCTTTTTATCTTTTTACACTTCTTTAAATAAAAATTCAGATTTGAATATCTTTAATATTCTCATTTCTTTCTATTTTCTCTTTAACATAATTTAGTGCTTTTTCATGCTCTTATGAATATGTATGCATGTAGATGGTTTCATGCTTATAATTCTTTCTAAATTCTCATGTTTAGATGCAATTATGCATTATGGAATGCAAACATGTCATTCTCTACCATCTACAAACTCATCCCAAAGTAACACATAATCATACTCATACATGCACTTCTCTTTGACATTTCATCAAACAATTCATGTGCACAAATCAACACTAATTAGGCTACACTTCTATCTCTCTTCTAGGCCACCAAAAATTTGGAATAACATCCTCCATAATTAACGCCAAATCTACTGAAAATACACACTCCAAAATTTCCACTTCAATTCTTCCAAATTTCATCCAAACATTCATCAAGTATTACCAACACAACTTCTCATGGATAAGTTCTAATCATCATTCAACACCAAATCCATCAACAATTCTACATATAACACATATATATGCATAAAGAAAATTCTCTACACAACATAACTTAAATCATACTTAGGGTAGGATTTACTTACCTTTGATATGAGCAATCCAACCCTTTAAGAATCTTCTTTGATCAAACTCTCTTCCTCTTAAATCCTATGAGCACAAACCATCAAAATTTAACACTATAAAAATGAAAAATCTTTTAGTGCAAGGATCTCACCTAAAGATGCTTGAGAATGAGAATCCACTCAAAAATACCCAAAATCTATGAATTTCTTTTGAAAAAGAAGTGAAGAAATTGAGAGGATTTGGAGGAGAAGATAGCGTGAAAATGGGTTGAAGAGTGGCTAGGGTTTCACTCTTCAATCCTTGATATAACATAAAATTATATATTAGTTTCCCATTTTGCCCTTGCACTTTCTTTAAAATTCCATCTATGTCTCTTACCCAAGTACCATAATGGCCTCTTTTTTATTGCATTCTCCATGAAATTCTATCTCTTTTCACTCCTCACAATTTCAACTAATTTTGAATGAAAAGACCATTTTACCCTTAATGCAAGTTTAAGGCATTTTCTTCACATTTTCACAATCCTTACTAGACAAGCTGGACTTTTCGCCCACTCTATAGTTCATATGGAGTCTCGTCTATAAGACTTTGACGGCACACGGTTCAAACATGAGTCGCAGTTTTTAGGGCATAACCTCAGAATGATGCAGGTAAATCACTAAAACTCATCATGGACCTAACCATGTCAAGTAAGTCCTATTCCTCCTTTCAGAAACTCCATTGTGTTGGGTGTATATGGAGGTGTGAGTTGTGATACTATCTCACATTCCTTCGGTAGTTTAGCTCAACTTGCTAAAGTTTTCATTTTGAGATTATCCTTATTGTCTATCTTAAGGACATATATTATGAAACAGTTCCTAAAGAATATTATTTACACTCAAGGATAATAATCCTTAGTAAACTAATATTCTCATTTGTCCAAGTGGACATAGAATATTATTGCGAGAAACTGAGAAAAGATCAATAATCTACAAGTTCCAAGAAACAGCCCATCGGCAAAATCAGATGATAAGATCCTACAACAAATGCAGCATCACGTGCTTCATTTCCAACTGGTAGGTCCACCTCTCCCTCAGCGAGCAATCTACTCTACCATGTTTCTACACTCAGTCAAATGTAAGATCACATCTTGTGTCAACCAGATGTTTACGGGATAAGTTAATCTCAGGAACGTACTTGATGAAGAAGTAACATTCTTCTTCCTTTTTGCTAGAAGGCCTTGCAATGTTTCCTCCAGTGGTTGGGATTCCCATAGTAAGGACAAACGCCTTTCTTTTTGCAACAGTTCTTTCCAATGACTTCTAAGCCCTTTCCTTTTCACTTGAGCTGGCTTCAACCACATCAATGTTTTCGACATTTTCATGCCTGACTCAGTAGCCTTTAATGTATCTAGAAGCTCGAAAAGGGTGTTCCTTTATCTTCCTCAGCGAAGTCATAGACAAATTAAGAAAAGAACCTGGCAAAGATTATAATAGGTTTATCGTTAAACCTTTATAAGTCCACATCCCAAAATCTCAAGCTTGTTCATATACTTGGTCAACTTGAGTATATGATCACCAATTTTGGTACCCTTTTCCATCCTACATTTATATCAACTGAGACACCATATGCTTCTCATTTCTATGAAGAAAATGAATAATGGAAGCTAAATCCATTTTCCAGCACTGTTGTCACAGTAATGGGCATTGATGCAAGCACAATGTATCTAGTCATTTTTGCTTTTGCATCATGTGTATGCTTCACATATACATACCCAGTCTCATGGATAGAATATAGCAGGCTCGGTGATAGAGCTTGCTCAATGGTGTGTAATATATCGCTTGACTGAAGTATATTGTTTATACTCTATACTAGTCAACAAATTTTCACCATTCCATTTCTCTCCCAGATCGATGATTTGTCGCAGTAATGTTGGGATCATTTTGCTCAATCTTAATGAATCTACAAGTGCAGAATTAGTACCGTTATTACAATGTTCATTTTATTTAATATGGTCTTTTATTTAAACGATGCTCCCACTATTTTCCTCAATCATAGCCCTCACTATTAACTCGGTAATGCCCGTTGGCTTTCCTAGTGGATTGAGATCCCATCCTGCCCATTTCAAACCTTCACTTTGGCGAACAAGCCAAAGTGGGTTGATTAGGTAGGCCAACAAACTTAATCCACACCAGTTGATAGCTCTTACTATCAACCTCAAATGTGAAAAAGCCAACAAGCCAATCATACAATCCAATGGCCCCAACCATCGTCCTCAAGTGTGATTCTCAGCATTAGTAGATGGACACTATGCCACCACGTACACACACAATATGTGTACTTCTCTACTATGCCTATGACGCATTTATCAACCTTCGCTTTGGCGAACAAGCAAAACCGTCATTTTAAGTCAACCCATCACCATTAAGGAAAACTCCAATGAATCTTAACCTCCCACTAGTAGAAGTTTACCCTTCGCTTTGGCGAATAAGGTTCTGACAAATAGTGATTTGATTAAAACCACGGTGAAGAAGGCATACGTGACTTAATATACTTAATTGAGGGTTTTATTATTTAATGTCTCAACAGATTATTATCTTTGTTAAAATGGCATTGTTTGGCATGTTATTAAACATTCAACCTTAGCATGCATTCTATACAAAATACAAAAGTGTCGATACATGGCCTAACTAAAACCAATTTCCTCGAGCCTAGAAGAATATGTAGGTCACCTAAGGGTCTTGTAATAAATACTTGAGTCTTCAAGTACGATTGCCTCGTCCTTTGCTCCATCTCAAGTACATACAAGAAACATCATACTGAATTTACAATAAAACTAATCTCAAACTATTTTATATCAATAATTTAGAAACCCCGATTTACATTCGAAGGGAATGAGATGAGAAGAGATGTACAGGGAGAAAGGGAAAAAGGCAGGACACGTATGTCCTATTTTAAATTTACAACCATACATACCCAAAATAATTTAGAACATTCACCATAGGTCATAAGGCTCATGTACCGGGCACCATGCAATATACCAACAGTACATGCATCATTTCAAAAACAATCATTTTTAATTGGGTGGGTTAATTATATTACCCTTTTATATGTACAGAATGATTATTGGCTTTATAGGCTATTAAAAACTGTAGTTTGGTCCCTTCGCAAAAAACCACAAAATTGGGTAGCAGCTTCATCGCCGCAGTGAAGTTTTATTTCACCGAGGCTAAAAATTCTAGTATGAACGCCACTGCAGTGATAGATCCAATTGTTGATGCATATGGGATCCTCTTCATCCTATCTCTCTCATCTTGTGTTCTAGGACACAATTCCTTAGAGAGATAAAACACCTTGTGACATCAGAAAGAATCTCTTCTCAGATTCTTCCATACTGAATCTTTTTAGTATTTTGTCATATATGCACTCTGACTTAGGCCAAGAAACCTAGGCGATCTATCACGATAGATCTTTATTCCAAGGATGTGGGCTCTTCCCCTATCTCCTTCAAGGAGAAGCACTTGGATCACAAGTCATTACTGACTGCAAGTTCGGTAAATCATTCTCGATCAGAAGTTGTCATCGACATACAACACTAGAATGCCTGTGCTCCCACTCACTTTCTTGTAAACAGAGGGTTCATCTTCGTCTGATAAAAATCGAATTCTTTTATAGCTTCATCAAAACGAATGTTCCACTCCTTAAGGCTTGTTGAGTCCATAAATTGATTCCACATCTTTTCTCTTTAAATTTGTATAGCCTTTTGTCTATCTTGAGCTTGTTTCATTCTACGCTAGATCAATAAATATCTTCTATCATTTTCTGGGTTATCTCTGGCCCAAAAGCTGTATGTAACTCATCTTTCTCTTACCTCATCCCAATGCAATGGAGATCTACATCGCCTACCATACAAGGCTTCATAAGGAGCCATTTTAATTGTAGACTGATAACTGTTATATAGGCAAACTCCACCAAAGGTAACATCTCGTGCCAAGCCATTCTATAATTCATACAACATGCCCTCAACATATCCTCAAGTATCTTATTTGTTCTCCTAGTCTGGCCATATGTCTGAGGATGGTATGTTGTACTTAATGTTAATTTGGTACCAAGATTCTCTGTAGACTAGTCCAGAAAGCTGAAACAAATCTGGAATCTCTATTTGATATTATAGTCTTGGGTACACCATGGAGTCTGACTATCTCCCTAACATAGATCTGGGCCAACTGATCTGAGGTAGTGATATCCTTTACTGAAGAAAATAGGCTGATTTTGTTAATCTGTCTACTATCACCCATATGGCATTAAACCCTTTTGAACTCTTGGAAGGCCTGTGATAAAATCCATTGATATATTTCCCATTTCCATTTAGGATTGCTGAGTGGCTGAAGCAAACCTGATGGTCTTTGGTGTTCTCTTTCACCTGTGACAAATCAAACACTAGTCACATAATCTCCAATATCTCTCTTCATTCTGGCTACCAATAGCTTTTCTTTAAATCTTGATACATCTTGGTTCCTCCAGGATAACAGTGTATGATGTATCATGAGCCTCCATAAGAATCTTTCTCTTCAACTCAGCATCTTAGGGATGCATATACATCCGAAAACGGAGGACACCATCTAACAGGTGGAATTCTGTATCTTGCCCTCAATTACCTGTTACTCCTTTTCTAACACCACTCTCAGCAACTTGTTTTTCTTTATCTCTTCAGCAAAGTGGGTACTGTTGATGGAGTTACCAAGGTTAGCTTATTCACAAATATTTCTGCCCATAAAGCTCATTCCAAAGCCACTGTATGTCTGAGGGAGCTGGGCACCAGCCATCACATCTTGGGCTATTTCTAGTTTCAGCCCATGCATGAACTTATCTCTCCTCAATTCTGGTGTACTCATACACCTGGTGCAAACCTTGCCAGGGAATTGAATTCACTGAATTAGCCCCCTGTTGCAAACTAATAACTCCTGAATCTTTCATGGACTCCGATCAACTATTCTATTTCTGCCTCAAAAAATCTTTTGAAATCTCCCCAGGTCATCAAAGTTTATCATGAGTATCCTCTATCATTCCCACTATACACGAGCATCACCCCTAAATAAGAAACTGGCATGTTGACCAATCGGTGCACAAGGCACTCTGGTGATCTCAAGTCTAAGGATCACATGCACCACCATTCGTTAGAAGATTTGTTCCATAGACACTAGGGTTACCATCCATATGGACTCCTCTGGTGGGTCAATCCAGTGAACTTGCGTACAAGAAGCACCCATGTGTTGCACCACAAGTGAGATTAGTCAATGCCTTTTGACAGGGTCGTTCAACAGTATGATAGCCTTATTGTATTGTTTGTGCCCTTACTTCAGAACAATACTGGAGCTACGGACGTTTCTAGAATGGCCACCTTATGTGCTCATAGGGTGCTTACTATCAAGATTTGAAACACTTGATACCCCTGTCACGATTCTACCATTCTAAGGACATATATCAATACATACAATGACAATTTACGCGATATAGAATAAAATGCCTTTTATTGATCAATGAACATTATTACAAAGAGTCAATTCTATAATAATTAATTGGCTCTAGGGAATCTACTCTAACAATCTGTCACTTGCACTATAGCCAATCATTCATGCACTCAACATTGAATGACCCAAGTGCCCATCATGCTTCTGCTATGACAGAAACTTCAATAGTGGGTTAGTAGATATTCTGCAAATCTGCACATTCCCTTTCTGATCGATCTCTTAGATCATATTGAATCAACTAAGTATGTGTTTGGATTACTGGTGAGATCATGATTCCTCAGCCACAATAATGGCTTAATTGTTATTGTAGTAAAACTATACTAGATCAGTAATGCTTGGAACCACATCAAGTTCAGTAATGAACTTCTTGATCCAAACCGCCTACACGGCTACATTAAATAATGCGATATGCTTAGTATCATTTGTAGAATTCGCTGTAGTACTCTGATTCGAGCTTTTCCAGCTCACTGCAGCTACATTGAGATAAAATGTATAATCCTAAATTGCGAACTATAATCATCTTTGTCCGTTTGGAAACAACATCACTGTATCCTATTACAGTGAGCTCATCTTCCCCTCTATAAACCAAGAACATATCCTTAGTCCTCTTCAGGTACTTAAGAATATTCTTAACAGCCATCCGGTGGCACTTACCTGGATCCGATTGATATCTACTACAAGTGTTCAAAACACATGAGATATCAATCCAAGTACATAGCACAACATACATGATGGATCCAATTGCTGATGCATATGGGATCCTGTTCATCCTATCTCTCTCATCTTGTGTTTTAGGACACAATTCCTTAGAGACATAAACACCATGTGACATCAGAAGAAATCCCTTCTCAGATTCTTCCACACTGAATCTTTTTAGTATTTTGTCAATATATGCACTCTGACTTAGGCGAAGCAATCTACATGATCTATCACGATAGATCTTTATTCCAAGGGTGTAGGCTGCTTCCCCTAAGTCCTTCATGGAGAAGCACTTGGATAACCAAGTCTTTATCAACTACAAGTTCGGTATATCATTCCCGATCAGAAGTATGTCATCGACATACAACACTAGGAATGCCATTACGCTCCCACTCACTTTGTTGCAAGCATAGGGTTCATCTTCGTTCTTGATAAAACCAAATTCTTTTACAGCTTCATCAAAACGAATGTTCCAGCTCCTTGAAGCTTGCTTGAGTCCATAAATGGATCTCCACAACTTGCATACCCTATCAGCTTGCCCATCAAGAATGAAACCATCTGGTTGTGTCATATACACATCCTCTTCGAGGTTTCCATTCAGGAAAGTTGTTTCGACATCCATTTGCCAAATCTCATAGTCATGATATGCAGCAATCACAAGCATAATCCGGATGGATTTTATCATGCCAACGGACAAAAAGGTTTCTTTATAGTCAATGCCATGAATTTGTTTAAAATCTTTGGCAACCAGTCGTGCCTTATAAGTATGCACCTTGCCATCCATGTCAGTCTTCTTCTTGAAGACGCATTTACCCCCTATGGGTTTTAACCCGTCAGGTGGTTCGACTAGAGACCATACTTGGTTCTGGTACATGGAGTCCATCTCAGATTTCATGGCTTCAAGCCATTTAACGGAATTTGGATCTGATATAGCGTCTTTGTAGGTTCTGGGTTCATCGTCTTAGTAGACTTTACGTCATCTTGATGAGTCACGAGATAATCATATCTCTCGGGCTCATGGCGTACTCTTCCCTATCTACGTAGCTCTTGTACGACCTGAGGTAGTTCACTTTGATCCACAGTTTGTGGAGTAACCTCCTCATGGTGTTCAACCACTTCCTGTGGCATATCATCCTGTCCTTTTTCTAGTATAACTTATGGTTCTAGAACTTCATTGAGTTCTACTTTTCTCCCACTAGTACTTCTTAGAAAAAATTCCTTTTCTAAGAAGACACCAGAACGAGCAACAAAATTTTTTCGCTCTTCTGGGTGATAGAAATAGTATCCTTTAGTCTCCTTTGGATACCCCACAAATATACATTTACAAGATTTTGGGTCCAGCTTGTTCGAAGTTAATTTCTTAACATAAGCTTCCCAACCCCAAATCCTTACATAAGACAAGCTGGACTTTCGCCCACTCTATAGTTCATATGGAGTCTCGTCTATAGACTTTGACGGCACACGGTTCAAAACATGAGTCGCAGTTTTTAGGGCATAACCTCAGAATGATGCAGGTAAATCACTAAAACTCATCATGGACCTAACCATGTCAAGTAAGGTCCTATTCCTCCTTTCAGAAACTCCATTGTGTTGGGGTGTATATGGAGGTGTGAGTTGTGATACTATCTCACATTCCTTCAGGTATGTTTAGCTCAACTTGCTAAAGTTTTCATTTTGAGATTATCCTTATTGTCTATCTTAAGGACATATTATTATGAAACAGTTCCATAAAGAATATTATTTACACTCAAGGATAATAATCCATTAGTAAACTAATATTCTCATTTGTCCTAAGTGGACATAGAAATATTATTGCGAGAAACTGAGAAAAGATCATAATAATCTACAAGTTCCAAGAAACAAGCCCATCGGCAAAATCAGATGATAAGATCCTACAACAAATGCAGCATCACGTGCTTCATTTCCAACTGGTAGGTCCACCTCTCCCTCAGCGAGCAATCTACTCTACCATAGTTTCTACACATCAGTCAAATGTAAGTATCACATCTTGTGTCAACCAGATGTTTACGGGATAAGTTAATCTCAGGAACGTACTTGATGAAGAAGTAACATTCTTCTTCCTTTTTGCTAGGAAGGCCTTGCAATGTTTCCTCCAGTGGTTGGGATTCCCATAGTAAGGACAAACGCCTTTCCTTTTTGCAACAGTTCTTTCCAATGACTTCTAAGCCCTTTCCTTTTCACTTGAGCTGGCTTCAACCAACATCAATGTTTCTGACATTTTCATGCCTGACTCAGTAGCCTTTAATGTATCTAGAAGCTCGAAAAGGGTGTTCCTTTTATCTTCCTCAGCGAAGTCATAGACAAATTAAGAATAAGAACCTGGCAAAGATTATAATATTAGGTTTATCGTTAAACCTTTATTAAGTCCACATCCCAAAATCTCAAGCTTGTTCATATACTTGGTCAACTTGAGTATATGATCACCAATTTTGGTACCCTTTTCCATCCTACATTTATATAACAACTGAGACACCATATGCTTCTCATTTCTATGAAGAAAATGAATAATGGAAGCTAAATCCATTTTCCAGCACTGTTGTCACAGTAATGGTGCCATTGATGCAAGCACAATGTATCTAGTCATTTTTGCTTTTGCATCATGTGTATGCTTCACATATACATACCCAGTCTCATGGATAGAATATTAGCAGGCTCTGGTGATAGAGCTTGCTCAATGGTGTGTAATATATCGCTTGACTGAAGTATATTGTTTATACTTCTATACTAGTCAACAAAATTTTCACCATTCCATTTCTCTCCCAGATCGATGATTTGTCGCAGTAATGTTGGGATCATTTTGCTCAATCTTAAATGAATCTACAAGTGCAGAATTAGTAACCGTTATTACAATGTTCATTATTATTTAATATGGTCTTTTATTTAAACGATGCTCCCACTATTTTCCTCAAGTCAATAGCCCTCACTATTAACTCGGTAATGCCCGTTGGCTTTCCTAGTGGATTGAGATCCCATCCTGCCCATTTCAAACCTTCACTTTGGCGAACAAGCCAAAGTGGGTTGATTAGGTAGGCCAACAAACTTAATCCACACCAGTTGATAGCTCTTACTATCAACCTCAAATGTGAAAAAGCCAACAAGCCAATCATACAATCCAATGGCCCCAACCATCGTCCTCAAGTGTGATTCTCAGCATTAGTAGAGTGGACACTATATGCCACCACGTACACACAATATGTGTACTTCTCTACTATGCCTATGACGCATTTATCAACCTTCGCTTTGGCGAACAAGCAAAACCGTCATTTTAAGTCAACCCATCACCATTAAGGAAAACTCCAATGAATCTTAACCTCCCACTAGTAGAAGTTTACCCTTCGCTTTGGCGAATAAGGTTCTGACAAATAGTGATTTGATTAAAACCACGGTGACAGAAGGCATACGTGACTTAATATACTTTAATTGAGGGTTTATTATTTAATGTCTCAACAGATTATTATCTTTGTTAAAATGGCATTGTTTGGCATGTTATTAAACATTCAACCTTAGCATGCATTCTATACAAAATACTAAAAAGTGTCGATACATGGCCTAACTAAAACCAATTTCCTCGAGCCTAGAAGAATATGTAGGTCACCTAAGGGTCTTGTAATAAATATCTTGAGTCTTCAAGTACGATTGCCTCGTCCTTTGCTCCATCTCAAGTACAATACAGAAACATCATACTGAATTTACAATAAAACTAATCTCAAACTAATTTTATATCAATAAATTTAGAAACCCCGATTTACATTCGAAGGGAATGAGATGAGAAGAGAATGTACAGGGAGAAAGGGAAAAAGGCAGGACACGTATGTCCTATTTTAAAATTTACAACCATACATACCCAAAAATAATTTAGAACATTCACCATAGGTCATAAGGCTCATGTACCGGGCACCATGCAATATACCAACAAGTACATAGCATACATTTCAAAAACAATCATTTTTTAATTGGGTGGGTTAATTATTAATTACCCTTTTATATGTACAGAATGATTATTGGCTTTATAGGCTATTAAAAACTGTAGTTTGGTCCCTTCGCAAAAAACCACAAAATTGGGTAGCAGCTTCATCGCCGCAGTGAAGTTTTATTTCACCGAGGCTAAAAATTCTAGTATGAACGCCACTGCAGTGATAGATCCAATTGTTGATGCATATGGGATCCTCTTCATCCTATCTCTCTCATCTTGTGTTCTAGGACACAATTCCTTAGAGAGATAAAACACCTTGTGACATCAGAAGAAATCTCTTCTCAGATTCTTCCATACTGAATCTTTTTAGTATTTTGTCAATATATGCACTCTGACTTAGGCCAAGAAACCTAGGCGATCTATCACGATAGATCTTTATTCCAAGGATGTGGGCTGCTTCCCCTATCTCCTTCAAGGAGAAGCACTTGGATAACCAAGTCATTACTGACTGCAAGTTCGGTAAATCATTCTCGATCAGAAGTATGTCATCGACATACAACACTAGGAATGCCACTGTGCTCCCACTCACTTTCTTGTAAACAGAGGGTTCATCTTCGTTCTTGATAAAATCGAATTCTTTTATAGCTTCATCAAAACGAATGTTCCAGCTCCTTAAGGCTTGCTTGAGTCCATAAATTGATTCCACATCTTTTCTCTTTAAATTTGTATAGCTCTTTTGTCTATCTTGAGCTTGTTTCATTCTACGCTAGATCAACTAAATATCTTCTATCATTTTCTGGGTTATCTCTGGCCCAAAAGCTGTATGTAACTCATCTTTCTCTCTTACCTCATCCCAATGCAATGGAGATCTACATCGCCTACCATACAAGGCTTCATAAGGAGCCATTTTAATTGTAGACTGATAACTGTTATTATAGGCAAACTCCACCAAAGGTAACATCTCGTGCCAAGCCATTCTATAATTCATACAACATGCCCTCAACATATCCTCAAGTATCTTATTTGTTCTCCTAGTCTGGCCATATGTCTGAGGATGGTATGTTGTACTTAATGTTAATTTGGTACCCAAGATTCTCTGTAGACTAGTCCAGAAAGCTGAAACAAATCTGGAATCTCTATTTGATATTATAGTCTTGGGTACACCATGGAGTCTGACTATCTCCCTAACATAGATCTGGGCCAACTGATCTGAGGTAGTGATATCCTTTACTGGAAGAAAATAGGCTGATTTTGTTAATCTGTCTACTATCACCCATATGGCATTAAACCCCTTTTGAACTCTTGGAAGGCCTGTGATAAAATCCATTGATATATTTTCCCATTTCCATTTAGGATTGCTGAGTGGCTGAAGCAAACCTGATGGTCTTTGGTGTTCTGCTTTCACCTGTTGACAAATCAAACACTTAGTCACATAATCTCCAATATCTCTCTTCATATCTGGCTACCAATAGCTTTTCTTTAAATCTTGATACATCTTGGTTCCTCCAGGATGAACAGTGTATGATGTATCATGAGCCTCCATAAGAATCTTTCTCTTCAACTCAGCATCTTAGGGAATGCATATACGATTCCGAAAACGGAGGACACCATCTAACAGGTGGAATTCTGATATCTTGCCCTCAATTACCTGTTGACTCCTTTTCTAACACCACTCATCAGCAACTTGTTTTTCTTTAATCTCTTCTAGCAAAGTGGGCTACTGTTGATGGAGTTACCAAGGTTAGCTTATTCACAAATATTTCTGCCCATAAAGCTCATTCCAAAGCTTCACTGTATGTCTGAGGGAGCTGGGCACCAGCCATCACATCTTGGGCTATTTCTAGTTTCAGCCCATGCATGAACTTATCTCTCCTCAATTCTGGTGTACTCACTACACCTGGTGCAAACCTTGCCAGGGAATTGAATTTCACTGAATTAGCCCCCTGTTGCAAACTAATAAACTCCTGAATCTTTTCATGGACTCGATCAACTATTCTATATTCTGCCTCAAAAAATCTTTTGAAATCTCCCCAGGTCATCAAAGTTGTATCATGAGTATCCTCTATCAATTCCCACTATACACGAGCATCACCCCTAAATAAGAAACTGGCATGTTGAATCTTCTCCCGGTTTGTCATAGCGAAAAGTGTCATCATACGCTTTACTGATCTAAACCACTCATTTGCCACTATTGGGTCCACAGTACCCCTAAATTCTGACAGCTAGTGTTGACTAGGCAACCCATATATCAGCTCAATACGATTTTGCACTACCGGGGGTACCGGCCTCTCTCTCTCCTCTCTCCTCTCTAGGGGTCGGAGCCTCCCCAATTTTCTGCCAAGACTTGCTGTATAATATTACAAATCCTTGCTTCATCGAGGACAAGGGGAGTCGATTTTGGAGGGTTAGAAGGTTCATCCATGCTCATTTCCTTCCTACTGCTTCCTCGGGTTCTACATCTCATCTACATAAACCAACACTTTTAGTCAACTCAATTAACTCATCTACGACAAGTGTGGGAAGAAATAACTGACAGCGGTCGGCTACAGAACATCAACGTGGTACGAGAGGCACACTATCAAATCCCAAAACCTTCACTCTAATACCAAAAATGTAGTAATTTTTTTCTAGCTAGTATACTCGTAAAATAATCAATAAAACTCATTAAATAAATAAATAAATAAATAAATATATATATATATATAAAAGAAAATACACATATAAACGAGTAATAAAGTATGGGCCCATATTTAATTTTTCTTTATATACAAATATACTCAAAATAGCAACTTGACAGTGTAGCCCAACCCTTCCACTGCGTGATGTTCCAAGCGACCGCAACTCACCTATTACCTGCAAAAACAACAAAGTGAGCACTAATTGCTCAGTAAGTAAACCCGCTATGCTACCCTTCTCTCTCCGTTGCTCAAGTTCTGAATTTTCTTTCCTTATATCACACTTCCCGATTATTCTCTAATCTTTCTCTGTTCTTCTCTCTATGCTTTCTCTATTCTTTCTCATTCTTTCTCTATTTTGCCCTCTGTTTTTCTCTCCATTTTCTAATTCTTCACTACTCGTGATAATGAGCATGGTCTTATGCATATTCATGATGCAAATGCACAAATGCATAGATTATGCATTTTCTTTTCTATTTTTCTTATTCTGTTTTCTGTTTCTTTTTCTTTATTTCTTTCTTTCATTTCTAGTCTTTCTTTCTATTCTTTATTTTCTTTCTTTCTTTCTATTCTTTCTTTTCTTTCTTTCTATTCTTTCTTTCTATTCTTTCTTTCTTTCTTTCTTTTCTTGCCGATTGGACTCGGTTGAGGCATGGATTTGGAACCCTGGCTGTGTGAGTGAATTCTCTAATTCTAGGTACACGCACTTCTAACGGACTGTACAATTCTTCTTTCTGAATTCTGAGGCCGCTCACTAAAGGCGGCGTGCATGTGGGGGCTATGTCACTAACGGGCTCCCCATTGTAACAACCTTCTCTTCTTTTTATCTTTTTACACTTCTTTAAATAAAAATTCAGATTTGAATATCTTTAATATTCTCATTTCTTTCTATTTTCTCTTTAACATAATTTAGTGCTTTTTCATGCTCTTATGAATATGTATGCATGTAGATGGTTTCATGCTTATAATTCTTTCTAAATTCTCATGTTTAGATGCAATTATGCATTATGGAATGCAAACATGTCATTCTCTACCATCTACAAACTCATCCCAAAGTAACACATAATCATACTCATACATGCACTTCTCTTTGACATTTCATCAAACAATTCATGTGCACAAATCAACACTAATTTGCTACACTTCTATCTCTCTTCTAGGCCACCAAAAATTTGGAATAACATCCTCCATAATTAACGCCAAATCTACTGAAAATACACACTCCAAAATTTCCACTTCAGTTCTTCCGAATTTCATCCAAACATTCATCAAGTATTAAATATACCAACACAACTTCTCATGGATAAGTTCTAATCATCATTCAACACCAAATCCATCAACAATTCTACACATAACACATATATATGCATAAAGAAAATTCTCTACACAACATAACTTAAATCATACTTAGGGTAGGATTTACTTACCTTTGATATGAGCAATCCAACCCTTTAAGAATCTTCTTTGATCAAACTTTCTTCTTCTTAAATCCTATGAGTACAAACCATCAAAATTTAACACTTTAAAAATGAAAAATCACTTCTTAGTGCAACGATCTTACCTAAAGATGCTTGGGAATGAGAATCCACTCAAAAATACCCAAAATCTATGAATTTCTTTTGAAAAAGAAGTGAAGAAATTGAGAGGATTTGGAGGAGAAGATGGCATGAAAATGGGTTGAAGAGTGGCTAGGGTTTCACTCTTCAATCCTTGATATAACATAAAATTATATATTAGTTTCCCATTTTGCCCTTGTACGTTCTTTAAAATTCCATTTATGTCTCTTAGCCAAGTACCATAATGGCCTCATTTTTATTGCATTCTTCATGAAATTCTATCTCTTTTCACTCCCCACAATTTCAACTAATTTTGAGTGAAAATACCATTTTACCCTTAATGCAAGTTAAAGGCATTTTCTTCACATTTTCACAAAATAACTTTAGCAAAAAAATCAACTAAAGGTATAAGAGCATAAATTAAATTACGTACCTCCATCTGGGCGTTACACTTCAGAATAATACTAGGGCTATGGACGTTTCTAGAATGGCCACCGATAAGAGCTTGAAAATACACATTTTTTTAGTGGTTTATGGGGATTAATTGTGGGAAATTAGGCTTAATTTAGTAAAGTTGCTTAATATTTTCATAATTGCCTTTTATGGGATCACGGGTGTTTTTGAGTGTTTTTCAAGTTACTGGTGCTTAAATGTTATGCTCAGATGAAGAATCATTTTGGAAACGGAATGAGTGACAATTGGAAATAAACGGATCAAGAATCGGAGTTCAATTGAAGAAGTTATGGAAGTTGAAGTAAAGAGAAGATTCTTGATTACGTTCCAGCTTGTGCATGCCTTGGTATTTTGAAAATATCTTGAGCTTTAGAATCAGATTTAGACTATTCTTGGACCGTTGGAAAGCTGATTCATAGGACTAAATTTCATATGTTTACAACTTTTCCAAATTCCATCGTTATCAAGTCCAAAAATCAACATCTCTGAAGAATAGTGGAATGATGCGGGAAGAAGGACAACAGCTACTGTGCCGCGGCACACTTTTTCTAGTAGCTACTGTGCCGCAACACAATGCCACGGCACAGTCACGGAAGTCACTAACTTGTTATCCATTTTTAGCCAGGAGAATAGGGTTAAGGGTTCCAAATCAAATAGAATTAAGGGAAAACAAACCATAACCCCTTTTGGGATATAAAAGTAAAGCTTTTGGCATTATTTTGGGGATTCTTGGGTGAGAAGAAAGGGAGAAAAATCTGCAGAGAAGAGAAGTAACATAAATTCTGGAGCTTTGATTCACAATATAGAGAAGTTTTCCTTGTTCTTTTCTTATAAACTCATGATGAATGTTTTAATAAAGATGATTGCTTCTTTCATGTTTATTATGAACTAAATTTATTCTCTAGGGCTAAGATGTAGCCCAATCTCTTGATTATGTATTGATCTTTGATTGTTAATTTTTATTAAGAATTCTTCCTAAGTTTTACTATTATTCCTAATGCTTTTGATTTTTAAGGACCCAAGAATTGAATGAACTAATGGACTAGGTTGAGATCAAGAGATGATACTTAGTTGGTCTACGGTAGTAAAACCATAGGTTAAGCGAACGCTAGAGATAGGTTACCGCGACTTGTGAGGTTTTGGTAAACTCCATGGAGCGTAATGATCTCCAATTGCTTAAATCTGATTAGAGATAATTCGGGTTAGTAATTAGGAGTTAATTTGATAATTGTTCGAGAGAAAGTTATTTGAAATTTAGGGAGTTTGACCTGTAGGAAGAGCTTAACAAAATTAGCATGAGAGATCGATGCATATGAATAAGAGTTGGTGTGAAGTCTATGCCCTAGGTCTAGTCATCTTGTTTTTACCCCAAGGTTTATTTTAATTGTTCTCTTTTTAATTTCAATTGTTAATTTTTTTTTTAATTTAGGTTTTCCTTGATAAAATTTGGATTGATCAAATAGTAATAGGATAGTTTAATTGGTAATTGATAATAGTAATTCCCTTGGGTTCGATATCCGTACTTATACACTTTATTACTTCCACGATTTTGTACACTTGCGAAAATCTACAACAAGTTTTTAGCACCATTGCTGGGGAATTGCTTTTTTATTATCAATATCAATACAAGCTATTTAGTTGCTAATTTAGTTTGTAATTTATGTATTTATTTATTTTGTTTTTAGTGCTTTAATTTTTGTTTCTGTATTTTTAGTGTTGGATCGTACAGAGGATTTAGGTTCAATGGCAGATACAGGAGGAGAAGAAGTTCAAAGGGCACTTAAGGATTATTCAAGACCTACAATTGAGGGATGTGCTTCTAGTATTAGGAGACCACTGATTCAAGCAAATACCTTCGAGATAAAGCCAGACATTATTCAGATGATACAACATTCGATTCAATTCGCAGGGTTGTCTAACGATGATCCTAATTTGCATATTGTAAATTTTCTGAAGCTATGCGATACATTCCGACATAATAGGGTATCTGATGATGAAATTAGGTTAAGGCTTTTCTCATTCTCTCTTAGGGATAAAGCTAAGGCTTGGTTAATTTCTCTACCACCTAGAAGTATCACTACTTGGAATGAGTTAGTTCAAGTGTTCCTTGCGAAGTATTTTCCGCCGATCAAGTCTGCCAAGATGAGGAGTGACATCACAAATTTTTTCCAACAAGATATGGAGTCACTTTATGAAGCTTGGGAGAGTTATAAGGATCTCTTACGGAGGTGTTCTCACCATGGGTTACCAATATGGTTGTAAGTGCAAATATTTTACAATGGGTTGATGCCAAATATACAAGCCATGGTAGATGCTGCTAGTGGGGGAGCCTTGAATAGCAAAACGTGGAGGAAGCCTATAAGCTGATTGAAGTGATGGCAAGCAATAACTATATGAGGCCTTCAGAGAGAAATTCAACAAGGAAAGTAGCGGGAGTGCATGAAGTTGATAGCTACACTGCGTTGGCTGCTCAACTTTCAACCATCCAAAAGCAATTAGGAGTTGCCTTAAAGGTAAATGCTATTGAAACTCGTTCTCTAACTTGTGAATTTTGTGCAGAGAATCATTTGTCAGGAGATTGTCAAGTAAGGAATCCATTTGCTCCACCTCAATAAGCAAATTATGTCAACAATTTTCAAGGAGGGCAAGAGAATCCATATTCCAATACATATAATCCAACATCGAGGAAACACACGAACTTTTCAGGGAGAAACAACAATGAGCAAAAACAACTCCTATTTTTCAACTTCAAGAGCCAAAATCTAATTTAGAGAATGTGTTGACCAAGTTCATTGAAGCGACAAGCAAGAGGTTTGAGAAGACTAACGTCCTAGTTCAAAATCGATCAGCCTCTATTAGGAACCTTGAGACTCAAATTGGGCAAATCCACAATATTCTAGCGGGAAGAGTTCAAGGAATGTTTTCGAGTGATATTAAGAAGAATCCAAAGGAGCAACTCAATGCCATCATGTTGAGAAGTGGTAAGGAGTTGAAAGAATCAAGAAAAGCTGAAGAAACTAAGGAAAAATCTAAAGACATGAAATTGGACAGAACCAACAATGCCTCAACACAATGCCTAGGCACAAAACCAGAACTTGAGAAGAGGCCCAAGATGTGAAGAAAGATGAAGCCTCTCTTTCGTATCTTCATAGACTACAGAAACAAAGATTAGACAACCAATTTGGTAAGTTCATGGATATGTTTAGAAGCTTACACATAAATATTCCTTTTGTAGATATGTTAGAGCAAATGCCGAAGTATGCCAAGTTCTTAAAGGAGATCATTACAAATAAAACGAGGTTTGAAGAACATGAGATAGTCATGCTCACCGAGGAATGTAGCGCATTGCTTCAAAAGAAACTACCACTGAAATTAAGAGATCCAGGGAGTTTTAATATTCCTTGCACAATTGGTAGTTTTTATTTTGATAAAGCTTTATGTGATTTAGGAGCCAGCATTAACTTGATGCCATTTTNGGTCTCATCAGAAATCCAGACACATACTCAGACGATTCCATCTCATCAGAGAGATAGTTGAGAGGAAAGACGTGCAGATTAGTAAAGTGCATACTGACGACAATCTCGCAGATCCACTAACAAAGCCTCTGTCGCAGCAGAAGCATGACAGGCACTTGAGATCATTTGGTATTAAATACATGAATGATTGGCTATAGTGCAAGTGGGAGATTGTTAGAGTAGATGCCCTAGAGCCAATCAATTATTGTAGAATTGACTCTTTGTAATAATGTTCATTAATCAATAAAAGGCATTTTATTCTATATCGCGTAAATCATTATTATTGCAATACGTATTGATATATGTCCTTAGAATGGTAGAACCGTGACGAGGGTATCAAGTGTTTCAAATCTTGATAGTGAGAACCCTATCAGCACATATGGTGGCCATTCTAGGAACGTCCGTAGCCCCAGTATTATTCTGAAGTAAGGGCACAGATAATACGATAAGGCTATCATAGTGTTGAACGACCCTGTCAAAAGGTAGTGACTGATCTCACTTGTCAAGGTTGTTCGGTGACAACTTGGTGCAACACATGGGTGCTTGCTGTAGGCGATTACACCTCAGCAAGTTCACTGGACTGACCCACCAGAGAATTCCATATGGATGGCAACCCCAGTGTCTATGGAACAAATCCTCTAACGAATGGTGGTGCATGTGATCCTTAGACTTGAGATCACCAGAGTGCCTTGTGCACCAATTGGTGTAGTTTGACACTAGCCTAACGCAGTTCTATTCAAAGCTGTCAATACGGTAGTGATTGGCTGCATCAAGGAGTGTATCAAGACTATGGTGGATTGACAGAGGATTCATCACTCCCGGATACTGGAGAAGTTATCTCACAGCGCAATTCAGTATATGGCAATGACACTAAAACTGTGGCCACAGTAGGATTGAGTTGTTGCTCTATCCAGTTTATAATACAGGTCATTGGTCCAGAAACTGAATACATAATATCGAGAGTAACCGAAGGTTGACACTATTTCTATCCCTTCGTCTCCTCGAGATAACGTATGATGAAAAGATCGAATTGCACAGTAACTATGTCGTTGACAGGTAGCTACTTTACTGAATCCGAATCTATCCGGTGGCCATGATGCCTTGCTATGGGCCAATCTTGGTCTGTGTACTAGTGAGATGATTAATTGGTATTAATTGTGATACTATACACTGCTGGTATGATGAGGAGCCTATGGGTCACGCACATAGAAGATAATTTAAGACTGAAGAAGAAAGAAAGGCGTTTTCGTCTTTTTAGGTGAAAGGGTATTTTGCTAATTTCACAGTGTAATTAAATTTGCTGAGGTCGTAGCCTTTATTTAATTTATTAGAAAAATTAAATAAGTGAAATTACGTTTAAATATGTGTTCGCATATATTTAATTAAATTATCATTATTGTTAAATGTTAATATATAGATTAAATATATATTAATTGAGTTTAATTGAGATAATGATTAAATAAACAAAATATCTAATTAGGGAGTGTTTGGTAACATGGGGTGTTTGGGTTGGAGCCAAAGCCTATTCCATATGGGAATAGGGCATTAAAATAACACTATAAAAGAAAAGTGTTAATTGAAAGACGATAGAGATTTTTTTCATTTTAGTTCATTTTTCATTGTAAAAGTGAAATACACAACAACCCCATTTTCTTCTCCCACGGCAGAATTCATTCTTGCCCAGAATCAATTTATTTGATTTGTCTTCTTGATTCTTAAGGCTAAGGAGGATCTAGCAAATCCCTCCTTAGTTCTTTGTGATTGTGTTCATGTAGACTACGTGGGTTTGATCCTACACTTGGATCGGTAGCAAAAACATTCATTGACAAATTTGGAGGAGCCTCCAACGTGCGTATATTTTTCTAAACTCAGATTATTTTTCTGCAGATTCTTGTATTTATATAAATTGTAAAATTATATCCTTGATCTTGGCTCAAATGGGAACGATCCTTGTTATTATGATTTTTGTTTTTCCGCTGCGTAGCGGGTCGTTTACTAACAGCGGTATCAGAGCCTAGGGTACTAAATTTTACAGCTTTTATGTGTATGGTTGATAACATGTATTTGATGATAATATGTTACCATATTGAATATGCGTAAAATCTGTCTTAAAACATGTTTTAAGAAATTGATTAGTCGATTAATTTAATTGTTGATGAACTACAAGTTTGGTTTAATACATGATGGATTTTTTGGTTGAAATCAGTATGTTTGATAGATTGAAAATCCATGTGAGTGTATATGATTACTGTATGAATAGATCCAGAGCTACATATCTGTGTATGCTCGCCACAGCAATATAACCCATCGCTGCAGCGAGCGTTGTTCACACTAGTGTTGGTGACGAAACCAGCGCTCGTCACGGTCGACGATCGTCCTCTGGATGAGCACTGTATGAAAAACAGCGCTCGCCACGGCAATCTAACACATCGCCGCGGCGATCGTTCTTAGGATTGGCATTGTACCAAATCGCCTCGATGAACGTACGTTGAGCATGAACGTCAAGTAATCAATGCATGCTACAACGATCTAACTCATCGCTGAAGCGAGTGCACTTCTGAGTGCAAAGGGGGCCAGAATGTAAAGTTTCAAAACTTTTAGACCAAACACCAGTTTTGTAAATTATCAGGGGATAAATGGTAATTAACCCAAAAATTTCAAAAATTGATTGTTTTTGAAATATTTGCTTTGTTCTTGTTTGTATATTGCATGGAGTCCAGTACATGAGCCTTAGACCTAAGGGTGAATGTTTTAAAATATTTTTTTGTATGTATGATTGTATAATTTATTAAATAGGGCATGCGTGTCTTGCCTTTCTCCTCTTCTCGATGTACATTCTCTTCTCATCTAATTCCCCTCAAATGTAAATCAAGGTTTCTAAATTTATTGATGTAAAGAATTTGTATAATTATTTTTATTGTAAATTTAGAATGATATTTTTAAAATGTACTTGAAGACGGAGTAAAGGACGAGGCAACCATACTTGAAGACTCAAGATGTTTATTACAGAACCCCTAGGTGACCCACCGATTCCTCTAGGCTTGAGGAAATTGGTTTTAGTTAGGCCTTGTACTGACACGTTTTAAATTGTGTTTAGAAAGCATGCTAAGGTTGAATGTTAAATAACATGCCAAACAATGTCATTCTAACAAAGATAATAATCTGGTGAGACATTAAATAACAAACCCCTCAACTAAAGTATATTAAGTCACGTATGCCTTCCATGACCATGGCTTTAATCAAACCACTATTCATCGAAACCTTTTTCGCCAAAGCGAAGGGTACACTTCTACCAGTGGGAGGTTAAAATGCATTGGAGTTTTCCTTAATGGTGGTGGGTCGACTTAAAATGATAGTATTGTTGTTCGCCAAAGCAAAGATTGATAAACACGTCATAGGCATAGTAGAGCAGTACATATATTATGTGTACGTGATGACATGTAGTGTCCACTCTACTGATACTAAGAATCACACTTGAGGACGATGGCATATAGTGTCCATTGGATTGTGTGATTGGCTTGTTGGCTTTTTCACATTTGAGGTTGATAGTAGGAGCTATCAGCTGGTGTAGATTAAGTTTGTTGGCCTACCTAATCAACTCATTTTGGCTTGTTCGCCAAAGCGAAGGTTTGAAATGAGCAGGATGGGATCTCGGTCCACTAGGAAAGTTAACGGGCTTTCCAAAGTTAATGGTGAAGGCTATTGACTTGAGTAAAATAGTGGGAGCTTCGTTTAATAAAAGATCATATTAAACAATAATAATGAACATGGTAATAAAGGTTACGTATTCTGCACTTGTAGATTCACTTAAAATTGGGCAAAATGATCCCAACATCGCAGCGACAAATCATCGATGCAATAAATCATTGAACTGGGAGAGAAATGGAATGGTGAATATTTCATTGACTGGTATAGAAGTATAAACAATGTACTTCAGTCAAGTGATAGATTATACACCATTGAGAAAGCTCTATCACCAGAGCCTGCTGATAGTTCTATCCATGAGACTGGGTATGTATATGTGAAGCATACACATGATGCAAAAGCAGAAATGACTAGATACATTGTGCTTGCATCAATGGCACCATTACTGCGACAGCAGTGCCAGAAAATGGATTTAGCTTCTATTCTTCATTTTATTCATAGAAATGAGAAGCATATGGTGTCTCGATCATTTTTCAGATGTAGGATGGAAGAGGGTACCAAAATTGGCGATCATATACTCAAGTGGATCGAGTATATGAACAAGCTTGAGATTTTAGGATGTGGACTGAATAAAGGTTTAGCGATAAACCTAATATTATAGTCTTTGCCAGATTCTTATACTCAATTTGTCTATGACTTCATTGAGGAAGGTAAGAAGAATACCTTTTCCGAGCTTCTGCATATGTTGAAGGCTGCTGAGTCAGGCATGAAAATGTCAGAAACATTGACGTTGGTTAAAGCCAGCTCAAGTGAAAAGGAAGGGACTCAGAAGTCATTGGAAAGAATGATTACAGAAAAGAAAGGCGTTTGTCCTCACTGTGGGAATCCCAGCCACTGGAGGAAACATTACGAGGCCTTCATAGCAAGAGGGAAGAAGAATGTTACTTCTTCATCAGGTACGTTCTTGAGATTAACTTCTCTCGTAAACATCTAGTTGACATAATATGTGGTTCTCACATTTGATTGATGTGCAGGAACTACGGTAGAGTAGATTGCTCACCAAGGGAGAGGTGAGAAGTGGACCTACCAGTTGGAAATGAAGCACGTGCTGCTACATTTGCTGTAGATCTTATCATCTGATTTAGCCGATTGGCTCATTTCTTAAAACTCATGGATTATTATGATTCTTTCTTCAATTTCTAGAAATTATATTTCTGTGTCCACTTAGGACAAATGAGAATATTAGTTTACTAATGGACTATTGTCCTTGAGTCTAAATAATATTCTTTATGGAACTGTTTCATAATAATATGTTCTTTAAGAAAGATGATAAGGATAATCTCAAAATGACAATTATGCCAACTTTGGCAAGTTGAACTAAACAAACCTAAAGGAATATGAGATAGTATCACAACTCACCTCTCCGTATACACCCCAACACTATTGAGTGTCAGAAAGGAGGAATATGACCTTACTTGACATGGTTAGTTCCATGATGAGTTTTAGTGATTTACCTGCATCGTTCTAGGGTTAT
Source organism: Pistacia vera (assembly GCF_008641045.1). Taxonomy (NCBI): domain Eukaryota; kingdom Viridiplantae; phylum Streptophyta; class Magnoliopsida; order Sapindales; family Anacardiaceae; genus Pistacia; species Pistacia vera. The sequence continues at coordinate 123,757 of NW_022196775.1, read as the reverse complement.
GCCCCAGGGATTGAGACTCACGTTTTGAACCTTGTGCCGTCAAAGTCTATAGATAAGACTCCATATGAGCTATGGAGTGGGCGAAAGCCCAACTTGTCTTATCTAAGGATTTGGGGTTGCGAAACTTATGTTAAGAAATTGACTTTGAACAAGTTGGGCCCAAAATCTTGTAAATGTATATTTGTGGGGTATCCAAATGAGACCAAAGGATACTACTTCTACCACCCGGAAGAGTGCAAATTTTTTGTTGCTCGATCTAGTGTTTTCCTAGAAAAGGAATATTTTCTAAGAAGTACTAGTGGAAGAAAAGTAGAACTCGATGAAGTTCTAGAACCACAAAATATACTAGACGAAGGATGGGATGATGTGCCACAGGAAGTGGTTGAGCATCATGAGAAGGTTACTCCACAACTTGTGGATCAAAGTGAACCAACTCAGGTAGCACAGAAGCTACGTAGATCTGGAAAAGTACACCATGAGCCCGAGAGATACAGTTATCTTGTGACTCAACATGGTGACGTACTAGTCTACCAAGACAATGAACCCAGAACCTACGAGGACGCTATATCAGATCCAGATTCCATTAAATGGCTTGAAGCCATGAAATCTAAGATGGACTCCATGTACTAGAACCAAGTATGGTCTCTGGTGGAACCACCTGAAGGGGTAAAGCCCATTGGGTGTAAATGGGTCTTCAAGAAGAAGATTGACATGGATGGCAACGTGCATACTTATATAGCACGGTTGGTTGCCAAAGGTCTCAAACAACTTCATGGCATTGACTATGAAGAAACCTTTTCACCGGTTGCCATATTAAATCCATCCAGATTATGCTTGGAATTGCTGCATATCATGACTATGAGATTTGGCAAATGGATGTCAAAACTGCTTTTCTGAACGGAAACCTTGAGGAGGATGTGTATATGACACAACTTGATGGTTTCGTTCTTGATAGTCAAGCTTATAAGGTATGCAAGTTGCAGAGATCCATTTATGGACTCATGCAAGCTTCAAGGAGCTAGAACATTCATTTTGATGAAGCCGTAAAAGAATTCGGTTTTATCAAGAACGAAGATTAGCCCTGTGTTTACAAAAGGTGAGTGGGAGCGTAGTAGTATTCCTAGTGTTGTATGTCGATGACATACTTCTGATCGGGAATGATATACCGAACTTGCAGTCGGTAAAGACTTGGTTATCCAAGTACTTCTCCATGAAGGACTTAGGAAAGCAGCCTACATCCTTGGAATAAAGATCTATCATGATAGATCGTGTAGGTTGCTCAAACTAAGTTAGAGTACATAGACAAGGTACTGAACGCATTCAGTGTAGAAAAAATCCAAGAATGGATTTCTTTTGATGGCATATGGTGTCTATCTCTGTAAGGATATGTGTCCTTAAACACACAATGAGAGAGATAGAATGAAGAGGATCCCACATGCTTCAGCAAGGGGATCCATTTTGTATGCTTAAATTGATATCTAATGTGCATTTAGCACTTGTAGTGGATACCAATTAGGCTCAAGTGAGCAATATGTCATGTACTTAGATTGATGTCTTATGTGCATTCAGCACTAGTAGAAGATATCAACTAAATCCAAGTGAATGACACTGGATGAGTGTCAATGGACATTCTTAAGTACTTGAAAAGGGCTTAAGAATATATATTCTTTTCTTGGATTATGGAGGAAAGATGAGCTCACTGTATGAGAATACTATGACGCTATTTCCAAACAGGAAAAGGATGATTATAGTTTGCAATTTGGGATTACACATTTTGTCTCAATGTAACTACAATGAGCTGTAAGAGCTCAAATTGGTGTACTGCAGTGGATTCTACATTTGATGCTAAGTATATCGCATTTTAATGCTGCCGTGTAGGCGGTTTGGAACAAAACGTTCATTATTGAACTTGATGTGATTTCAAGCATTGCTAATCCAGTATAGTTGTACTGTGATAGCAATGGAGCCATTGTTGTGGCTGAGGAATCACGGACTCACCAGTAATCCAAGCACTTACTTAATTGATTCATTTTGATCTGAAGGATCAATAAGAAAGGGAACATGCAGATTTGCAGAATACGTACTAACCCACTATTAAAGTTTCTGTTGTAGCAGAAGCATGATGGGCACTTGGGTCATTCAATGTTAAGTGCATGAATGATTGGCTATAGTGCAGGCACTTGGGTCATTCAATGTTGAGTGTATGAATGATTGGCTATAGTGCAAGTGGGAGATTGTTGGAGTAGGTGCCCTAGAGCCAATCAATTATTGTGGAATTGACTCTTTGTAATAATGTTCATTAATCAATAAAATGCATTTTATTCTATATCGCGTAAATCATTATATTTGCAATATGTATTGATATATGTCCTTAGAATGGTAGAACTGTGATGAGGGTATCAAGTGTTTCAAATCTTGATAGTGAGAACCCTATGAGCACATATGGTGGCCATTCTAGAAACGTCCGTAGCCCCAGTATTATTCTGAACTAAGGGCACAGATAATACGATAAGGCTATCATAGTGTTGAACGACCCTGTCGAAAGGCAGTGACTGATCTCACTTGTCAAGGTTGTTTGGTGACAACCTGGTGCAACACATGGGTGTTTGTTGTAGGCGATTACACCACAGCAAGTTCACTGGACTGACCCACCAGAGGATTCCATATGGATGGTAACCCCAGTGTCTATGGAACAAATCCTCTAACGAATGGTGGTGCATGTGATCCTTAGACTTGGATAACTGGAGTGCCTTATGCATCGATTGGTGCAGTTTGACAATAGCCTAAAGCACGTTCTTTCAGAGCTGTCAATACGGTGGTGTGATGGATGCAATAGGAGTATATCAAGACTATGGTGGATTGACAGAGGATTCATCACTCCGGGTACCAGAGAAGTTATCTCACGGCACAATTCAGTACATGGCAATGACACTAAAACGTGGCCACAATGGGATGAGTTGTTGCTCTATCAGTTTATAATACAGATCATGGTCTAGAAACTAAATACATAATATCGAGAGTAACCGAAGGTGACATCTTTCTGCCTCGTCTCGTCGAGATAACGTATGATGAAGGATCGTTACATGGTAACCATATCATTGACAGGTAGCTAGTTGCTGAATCCGAATCTATCAGGTGGCCATGATGCCTTGCTAAGGGCCAATCTTGGTTTGTGTATTAGTGAGATGATTAATTGGTGTTAATCATGATACTATACATGCCAGTATGATGAGGAGCCTATGGGTCATGCACATAGAAGATAATTTAAGAATTAGAAGAAAGAAGGGCATTTTCATCTTTTTAGGCAAAAGGGTATTTTGGTAATTCATAGTGCAATTAAATTTGCTGAGGTCGTAGCCTTTATTTAATTTATTAGAAAAATTAAATAGTGAAATTACGTTTAAATATGTGTTCGCATATGTTTAATTAAATTATCATTATTGTTAAATGTTAATATATAGATTAAATAATATTAATTGAGTTTAATGAGATAATGATAAAATAAATAAAATGTCTAGTTGGGAGTGTTTGGTAACATGGGGTGTTTGGTGTAGAGCCCAAGCCTATCCATATGGGAATAGGGCATTAAAATAACACTATAAAAGAAAAGTGTTAATTGAAGAAGATAGAGATTTTTTTTTCATTTAGTTCATTTTCATTGTAAAGTGAAATACAAACATCCCCATTTTCTTCTCCCACGGCAGAATTCATTCTTGCCCAGATCAATTTATTTGATTTCTTCTTGATTCTAAGGCTAAGGAGGATCTAGCAAATCCCTCCTTAGTCTTTGTGATTGTGTCATGGGACTACGTGGGTTTGATCCTATACTTGGATCGGTAGAAAAAACATCATTGACAAATTTGGAGGAGCCTCCAACGTGGTTATGTTTCTAAACTCGATTATTTTTGCAGATTCTTGTATTATATAAACTATAAAATTATATCCTTGATCTTGGCTCAAATGGGAACGATCTGTTATTATGATTTTTTTTTCCGCTAGTAACGGGTCGTTTACTAACAAGTTGTTTTGTTTCACCCATAATTCTTTTATGCACACTAAATTGGCCAAGAAAGGTGCATAGTTTGTTTTCTTTGACTAGATTCCCGATGAAGTTGGATACAACAAACAATATGCATGCTTATAAGATATCTCCATATAACTGTTGCGCACGAAAGGTAGTGTGGTTGTTCTCTCTGCACATTGAGGACATGATCATCTCTAACGTTGGGGTAAGGATATTTTTTTATGGTCAAACTGTTTTTTGTGCTTTGAATTATCTCTTTAAAAGCTTTGGGTGAAATTGTTTTAGGTAGGTTCTCATACATAAGTCAATGATAAGACCATGATAGTGAATTTGTAACATTGACATTTGATTAACTTTCGCGTGGTGTAAAGATAATAGTAGATGACAATTGCATTTAGTTATCACTCTCTTGGGAATGGGTTTGATTGGTTGAATAATTCGGAAACTTAGAGACTTTTATGTGTGTGTTTTATGGCAATAAATTTTTTGTGAAAATTGTGCATAAACTCTAGAACTCATTTGAAAACCACCTTGAGGCAAAATCCTAGAATCTGCATTGCTGAGGATACGATTTAAGCAATTTTCTTTGGAACGATTGAGCCTTTCAAGCCAACCTATATTTTATCCCTAGTTAACCCTCACTACAACATTACGCATTTCTAGCCATGGCGTTCATGTAGCTAAAAGTATGAATTTAGTAGCTAATCGTTTAGCTACAATGCAATCTTTTGTAGCTTATCGTAGCTAGAAGTGGCGTAGCTAAGATTTAGCCATGTAACTTTTTGCTTACGTAGCTAACAATTATATTTTTTGCTATAAATGAGATTATATGAACTAAAAACTAATGTTTTTGCCATAACAATAATAAGCTTGTAGCAAAAACTTTGCCTATAGCCACGGAAAATAGTCTGTGTAGCTATGTTTGCATTTTAGCTCACAAAATATAAATTTATACCTAAATCTTGAAAATTTCTGCTACAAAAATATATCCATAGCAAATATATTAACTTTTTGGCTACGTGACAGCTAAAATCGTAACTAAAAAAAATATCATTTGCCACATATATAGTGAATTTATAGCTAAATTTTAATTTTTTTGCTACAAACATATGAAAGTCATATCTGTATATGAAAAATATTGCTATAGACATAGTGTGTTAATAGCTAAATATTGAAATTACTTGCTATGAATATTTTCGATTTGTAGCTAAATATTATTAATATTTGCTATGGACATATGGAAGTCATATCTATATGTGAAATTCAGTTACTATGGACATAGTTTGTTCATAGCTAAATATTGAAATAACTTGCTATAAATACTTTTAATTTGTAGCTAAATATATAATTATTTGCTATGGAACAATAATTTATGTAAAAATTTATAATTTATTGCTTCAATTAAAATTAATTGTACAATTGCTACAATTAACAATTAATAATAATTAAATTTATAGGAATTCTTTTATATTAAATAGATAATACGACGTCATACGAAAATTTCTAACATAAAAAGTTATACATTAGCAAAGTCATTTCCAACCATAATTGTCTACTCATAAAATCCTTCATCCTAGTCATTTAAAATGTTATCAACTAATTTTCTTTACAAAAATGAATCTTCAATGTCATAGCAATCTTTCCTGACCATTTAAGAATTTCCACCAACCTGCAATATCAAATTTGAAAAAGAACTTAGATTAATCATAAGATTAATGTAATCATTGCATATCACTTTATGATTAATGTAAAAGCAAAAGGTTTTCATAGTATATAGCAATTTTCAAAATAACTTACAATTTCATCCAAAGGGATTTGGTTATTTATTGAAGATTGTTGACCTTGAGTTGTAAGCAGCGTCATGAACTTCTCTTCCCATGTCTATCATCTCCTCATTTGCTTTTTCACATCTTCTAATTTCTCATTTGCTTCCCTCTTTGCCTCCTCCACCCTTTCATTTGCTTCCTTCCTAGTTGTTTGTACTTGTTTCATAAGTTGTGCTTTAGTTGGTCTACTTCCAAAATATTCGGTAATACTTTTTCCTGGACCATAAGCACGCAAATAGCCATTCTTCTCTGGACCAAGGACCTCTTCAAATATTTCATCATCATTCAATAAGATTTGTCTTTCTACTTGTTGCTTTTTAATTGATCAAACTGTGACTACAAACAAATTTATGGTATTAGCTTGGATGTGTGTGGCGTAATAAAAATCAATAAGTAGTTAAAGAGAATACAAAGCTATTACAATAATGTCTTCTGTAATGGATTCAACTTGCTTATCTTTCTTTCTTTTGCGAGATTCTATCCAAACTTCAACACGAGAAGGAGCATATCCATTTTTCTTTTGCTGTCATAATAAAAGTTATGAACATATTGATTAAAATAATGAATGTGAATTATTAAACTTAATCTAATATTTGAAAGCAAATTCATACCATTTGACATCTGAGTCGAGCATAACTTTTAGTTCCTGTGTAAGGAGGTATAGACCGCTTTGATCTATTTGTCTTATTCTTGTTACTCCTTTCCTGTATAATGATAAAATAAACAAAATAGTGGTGTTTTGGTAAAAGGAATGGTGGAGGATAAAAATATAGATTATTATGGAGTTCTTAATGAAATATTGAACTTCAATATTTGAATGAAAAACGGATGTGTTATTTAAATGTGATTGGTGGGATGTTCATGTGATTGGAAGAGGTGTGAAGAAAGATAAGTATGGTTTTGTTAGTGTTAATACAGCTCGAAAATTATATACAGATGAACCATTTGTGCTTGCATCTCAAGCACAACAAATATTCTATGTTAATGATGGTTCCAATCCTAATTGGCTTGTTGTTTAAAAGGTCGTCGGATAGCTTTTATGACCTACCATGTGGTGAAAAATCATCTATTGATGAGAAGCTTTCCAACAGGATAGCTCTAAAATAGATCATCAAATTACAAATATGTTTGAAGATGATGGTGACTTAATCAATTGGAAGAGACATGAGATATCTGCTTCTAGTAGTGCGATTGTTGATGATGATCATAGTGTTGATGAAGAGAGAGATGCTGAAGACATTGATGATAGTGACATTGATGATGAGGATTTGCTCATATAGATTATTAGATTGTTTGTTACATTTTTTTTCTAATCTTTTATATTATATTTGTTTGAAAGCTTCGAGATTTTGATACGTTTTTATTGTTTAAATGATTGTACGATTTGAGTTCAATCCCTTTATTTTACAAATTATGTTTTCAATTTTATAAAGTTTTATGGTTATACAATTCAATAATTTGCTTTTCATATTAATACTTTGTGAAGTGAGACAGGTTTTGATAAATATATTAATGGTGGTTTTGGTTATTTTGATATATACACCAAGTTATATAAAACTTATCTTCATACAACCAACTATTTTTTATTAAATGTATAATAATTTAAATAGTTTCATTAACGTTGTCATCATCGTCATCTAAAATATACATACAAGTTCATATATAAAAATATGTAACATTATCAATTTTTATAATATCTCATATCTCATACCTAAAATCACTTACATTTTATAAAGTGTTAGTTTTAAATCATCATAGAAAAGACAAAAACCTTAGAGATCCTTTAAAATACAATTTTTATTTTACAAAAGCTCACACTCTTAGCTCGCTAAAGAGTTTTTTAAGTTAGCTATTGGTTTAAGGTTCCATTTACTATTGATCTTAGTGGTGTGATTATCACTATATTTGACTATAACTATTTAATTCATAAGTAATAAAAGATATAATTACTTACAAGATAAATTAGAATATCTATAGCTACATACTATAAGGATTGTAGCAAATTAATTTTCACATTCTTTATTTGCTACAAATTCAAATAATTTTAGCTAATACACACATATTAAATATATATTGAGACTAGTAGCTAACAATGATACTAAAATGTTGTCACTACCATGAAAATAAAATTTGTATAGCTAAATACCTTAATGAGCTACAAATTTAATATTTTATAGCTAATGTATAAATAATAGCTATATAAGTAAAATTGTAGCTAATAATGATACTATAGCTACGTACATAAAATGTTTATAGCTAATACATTAATTAGCTACAAATCTCAATATTTATAGCTAATACACAATAATAGCTATATAGTTAAAACTCATAGCAAATAATGATACTATATGCCATGTAAATGAATATTTATAGCTAAATACATTAATTAGCTACAATGTTTTACCATAGCTAATACATTGTAGCTAAATGAATAGCTATTGCCACAATTTTAATAAATTAAAGCAATAGATGATATTAGCTTCGAGGGAGAAATTCTTATGACTAAAATTATTTCAATTAGCATAAATATTGACTTTTATAGCTGTAAATATGTATTTGCTATAGTTTTTTTTCGTAGCTAATTTTCGTAGCTATATGTGTATATTGTTGTAGTGCCTTTGAGCCTATATATACACTTGGTAAGCCTTATTATTTTTTTGTGTTAAACCTACTATATCTCACCTTGACGAGGAAGCCTAAAACACTTTCCGACCCATCTATTGTGAGAGACTTAATTTAGGGTGACTTATATGAAAAAATCATGAAAAGAAGTGTGGTAGAAGAAAATGATATATCTTTTGGACCACAACCTAAGTATGTGCAATGAGATAGGTTGGGGTTGTGAAAAGAAAGATGGAAAAAAAAAAATGATACTATAAGCAAGGTGGGATAGACGAATTTTTTTTGAGTTACTATCTTCCTTAAAAAAAAAAAAGCAAAAAAAAAAAATTTTTGCAGAAAAATAGGAAGAAGTAGTTGGGGAGAAGAACTTGAAATGAGGTACATTACATGAGGGTTTGTGCTAATGTTGGAAGGAAGAGTTCAATCAATGTGAAAGGATAGAGGGTGAATGAGAAGGGAAGCAAGAAAGAGATTGTTCATGGTCATTTACTGTAAAATATTAAGTCTTTTATATTTTGTTAAAAATTCCTTTCCATTCTTTCATAAACCATTACCCTAGACTAACGTTACAACCATGAGAAAGACCTAATGATCTGAGGTAGTTAGTTGATTCTACATTAGTGGATAGTGGTTTGAAAAGTGAGCCTATGGAGTTTGATTGCACATTTGTTTTATTTTCGTACTTTGCCTATGGAAGCTATGCATAAAATCATCTGGGTTTTTTGGATGAATGGTTTGTGAATGATTATGAGAGAGTTAATAACAAAAGTGTAGTTGAAATTCACTTATTCTTTGCATTTGCTTGTTGTTAATTATTCGATTTGTTCACATTGACACAATTTTTGAGACGATTATATGTATGAATCCTAAAATGTTTGTTTGAGTCTTTAGTTTTGAGTCTATGTGAGGTTAGGTTTGGATGTTTGTAGGTATCATCGCTGGAAACCCTCACGACACTAAAACTCATCCAACTAGGGCCGCCTAAGGGTTTAAAGGCGGCCCTAGTGGGCGTTACATTTCAGAACAATACTAGGGCGACGGACGTTTCTAGAATGGCCACCTTATGTTCTCATAGGGTTCTCACTATCGAGATTTGAAACACTTGATACCCTCGTCATAGTTCTACCATTCTAAGGACATATATCAATACATACAATGACGATTTACGTGATATAGAATAAAATATCTTTTATTGATCAATGAACATTATTACAAAGAGTCAATTCTACAATAATTGATTGGCTCTAGGGCATCTACTCTAAAAAAGCGTCTCCTACTCTAAAAAAGCGTCTCCCCTAAAAGGGGTTTAAAGAGAAGAGGTGGTGAAGTTAGGTACCATTTTAGTTGTTGTAGGGCTTCTTCACAGGCTGAGGTCCATTCAAACTCCTTTGATTTCTTAAGTGTGGCAAAGAACAGGTGGCATTTGTCAGCCAACCGAGAGATGAATCTACTCAATGCAGCTACTCGACCAGCCAAACACTAGACATCGTTGATGCTTGTAGGAGATGGTATGTTCAGCACAGCTCTGATTTTATCAGGGTTCGCTTCCATTCCACATTGCGTCACCATGTAGCCTAAGAACTTCCCGGATGAGACCCCGAATGAGCACTTAGTAGAGTTGAGCTTCATGTTAAATTTCCTGAGTACTGAGAATGCTTGGGTCAGGTGATCAAGGTGTTGCTCGGCCATCAAGGATTTGATGAGCATGTCATCAATATACACCTCCATCGTGTCTCCTAGCTGCTTAGTGAACATCTTATTTACTGGCCATTGATAAGTTTCCCCTGCATTCTTGAGTTTGAAAGGCATCACTTTGTAGCAATATGTGCCTCTCTTGATGATGAAAGTTGTTTTCTCTTGGTCATTCGTGCGCATCAAGATCTGTTTGTAGCCCTAGAAGGTGTCTATGAAGCTGAGCAGCTCGTGTCCCGTTGTAGCATCCACTAGCATATCTATATGCGGGAGTGGGAGCGAGTCCTTCGGGCATGCTTTGTTCAGGTCTGTGAAGTCTATACAGACTCTCTATTTACCATTCTTCTTCTTGACCACCACTACATTTGTTAGCCACTCTAGATAATGCACCTTTCATACCAACCCATTGGCTAACAACTTCTCAACCTCCTCATTGATAACTCGGTCCCTCTCTAAGGTGAATTTCCTTCTCTTTTGTTTTACCAAGGCATGATTGGGGTCCACTTGGAGTTGGTGGACAATTGCGTCAAGACTGATCCTAGTCATATCTGAATGAGACCAAGCGAAACAATTGTTGTTCTACCGTAGGAACTCGATCAGTGGTTCTCTAATTGTTGGACTCAATCAGGACCCAATTTGAGTCTTCCTCTCAAAATAGTCTGGATGTATTTGTACCCCGTCCAACTCTTCCATTGATGGTTCTTTGGATCGGCTCTAGAAGTTGGACTTAACTGTAATTGCTATGAAGTTTGGGACTTGCTTTTGAAGGCATTCTTGTAGCACTCCTTGAAAGCCTTGGTGTCGCCTTTAATTTCACTCACACCCTATTTGGTAGGGAACCTGATTGTCTGATGGAACCTTGATGGAACAGCTCTCATATCGTGGATCCAGGGTCAGCCCATGATGATATTATAGGGGGAGGGACAATCAAGGACCAAGAATATTGTCTAGCGATTCACTCTGCATGCATAGACTGGTCAAACAATTTCTCCAATAGTGTACTTTTGCTCTGAACTAAACCCGACCAGGATGGTTGAGTGCCTGTTTATGTCAGCTTCATCTAATCCCATAGCCTTCATTGCTTCCAAGAAGAGTATATTGGCCTATGATCCTCTATCTACAAAGATTCTCTAGATGAGGATATTGGTGATCTGAAGGCTGATCACTAGGGCATCATAGTGCATGGCGTTAGGGTGACCAGGTCCTCATCTTCAAATTAGATCACTTGTTTTTATGGAACTAGATGGGTGGATGAATCAAATGGACTTCTTGGTGGTGACTGGTTTGGGCATGTCTCTTTGCTAACGAATAGCTAACTCTGTTGATCACTGATCCCCCGGATATGACATTGCAAAAGCCCTTGGGTTTTGGATCCTTGGAAGGGGGTGATTGCTCCTTGTTATTTCTTTGGTTCATGGTCTGCTTCCCTTTGTTAGTTAGTAGATCTCTCAAGTGTCCTCTCTTCAGTAATGTCGCAACCTCAAGTCTCAAGGCGATGCAATCAGTTATGTTATGTCCATGATCATTGGGGAATTTACACCATTTGTTGTTGTCTCTCTTGGCATTTAGGTCTAACTTCACTGACCATTTGATAGTCAACCTCATACCTTTCATGATTGCTATCAGCTAGGTGGGCTCAATGTTAAGGTTGTACTCTGGAACTTTGAATGGAGTGAAACTGGATGGTTGCTTGTTCAGGCAAGCTCGCCACCAGTCATATGGTTTCTTGTTGTGAGAGTTGGCACAGCGTGGCTGAGTGGGATGGCACAGTTCATGAGACCGACCTTTTAAGCGTCTATCATTGCGCTTCTAGTGACAATCATCATAGCTGTTATGCCGCATCTGGTTGGCTTCATTTTTTTCCCATCTGATCTACATCGTTGCTCGGGCTAGTGCATCCTCCATTGCGTTGCAACCAAGCTTGGTGAGGTCCTTGTATAGTTCTCCATCAAGAATGAGCCCTTTCCTGAACACATCTACTACCGTTTCTGGATTGCAATAAGGGATTGAGATCTTCTCCTTATTGAAGCGGCTAACATATTCCCTCAATGGCTCACCTCTCCTTTGATACACTCGGTACAAATCAGCGGATAGCTTTTCCAGCTTTTTGCTGCTTGCAAATTATTTGACAAAGGTGTCGACCAATTGGGAAAAAGAATTTATGGTGTTGCTAGGGAGACTAGTGTACCACTTTAAGGCCGATCTCGAGAGGTTGGAGCCGAAGCTCTTGCATATTCAAGCTTCCCTAAGTTCCTTTGGTATAGAGGCGGCAAACATTCGATGTTTTTTCAAGGCTATGTGATCATCTGGCGGTCATTCTATCATATGACTTCATGTTGGGAATGGTGAACTTAGGTGACATCTTGCCCAAGGCAATTAAATCAACAAAGGGCGAATCTGCGTAGTTGTAGGGTAGGCTCTTTTTTGTAAAGGATGGCACTCATAATATACGCCTTATCATGGCCTCCATATCTGCCAATTTCTTTGCCAATATTTGCTCGAGAGGGGTGCCCATGGCTAATAGTTGACTGTCAACACTCTGATTGTGCCTGCGATCCAGTCATCCTCCCAAACGAGTCATGTTTTTATTTGTGGATTGGGGGTGTGTTCCATGGTATATCAGTTGGAGGCCAGGGTACTCAATCGCCCCTTCAGATTGAGCCGATCCCAGTGTGGCCAAGCGGCTGTTTCATCCAGCATGGATGACTAGGAGGGTACTCGGAGGATGGCTCGAGCTGTGGGGATGAATTGTCCCAGGATGGATTTGTTGAGCATGGTATTGTCCACTCAACCCCTGAGGGAGAGCCAAGTCTAGTAGGGTTCACGAGTGCAGGTTTGTTAGTAAATGTTAGTGTATACCCTAGAAACCATTCATGTTGTCGGTTTCAGAGCATTTTGTATCAATATATCATAAATAATAGAAGAAAGAGTTCTTCAATTCATATATATAAATTGCTTCATTTTTCAATCATGCATTTAAAATAAAGTATGTATATGAATTTTCCAGATGATTCATTTAATTGGTAAATGAATTTATCAAAAGGTTCCCTATGGAAGCAATATAATTTGGGCAACTATATTGCATAGTTGTCATACTAGATGCTTCCGAAAGATATCATGAGTTGATATAAGTATGGATGATGATAATAGTTGATAAGAGCTTGAAAATACACATTTACTTAGTGGTTTATGGGGATTATTTGTGAGAAATTAGGCTTTATTTGGTAAAGTTGCTTGATATTTTCATAATTGTCTTTTAAGGGGTCGTGGGTGTGTTTGAGTGCTTTTCAAGTTATTAGTGCTAAATGTTATACTCGAATGAGGGTTCATATCGACAACAAAATGAGTGAGAAGTGGTAACAAACGGATCGAGAATTGAAGTTGAATTGAAAAAGTTATGGAGCTTTGAAGTAAAGAGGAGATTCTAGATTATGCTCCAGTTTGAGCATACTTCAGTGCTTCGACAATATCTCGAGCTATAGACCTCAGATCAAGACGATTCTTTGACTTTTGGAAAGATAATTCAAAGGGCTATTTCATATATTTACCACTTCTCCAAATTCCATCATTACAGCTTCAATCATCATCTCTAAAGTGTTAGGAATGATGTGGGATTTGGACTAAAGAAAGAGTTTCATTAGCGCGCAGCACTCTTTGTCCATAATCGACCATGCACACGCATAGTGTCAGGGTATAGTCACGACAATTAGGAATTTTTCTTCCGTTTTTTATTAGGAAAATAGGGCTAAGAGTCCTAAACTAAATAGAATAAGAAAATAAACCCTAACCGTTGTGCGATATAAATAAAGTCTTTTAGCATTATTTTGGGGATTCTTTGGGGGAGAAGATTAGAGGAGGCTAACGCAAGAGAAATAAAAGTGACAGATTTCTGAAGATGATTGTTTCTTCATGTTGATTATGAACTAAATTTATTCTCTAGGCCAGATGTAGCCTAATCTCTGATTATGTGTTGATTTATGCTTGTTAATTTTTTATTAAAAATTCCTTAGTTTACTATTATAACTAATGCTTTTGATTCTTAAGGGCCCAAAATTGAATGAACTAATGATTAGGTTGAGATCGGAGATGATACTTAGTTGGTCTACAGTAGTAAAACCATAGGTTCAGCGAACGCTAAGATAGGTTATCACGACTTGTAAGGTTCTGGTAAACTCCATAGAGCATAATGATCTTCAATTGCTTAAATCTGATTAGAAATAATTTGGGTTGTAATTAGGAGTTAATTTGTAATTGTTCAAGAGAAATTAATTGGAAAATTAGGGAGTTTGACCTGTAGGAAGAGCTATGAAATTAGCATTAGTGATCAATACATATGAATAAGAGTTGGTGTGAAATCTATGCCCTAAGTCTAGTCATCTTGTTTTAACCCAAAGTGTTATTTTAATTGTTCTTTTTTTTCAGTTCTCTTTTAATTTCATTGTTATTTTTTTTTTTTAAAATTTAGGTTTACCTTGATACAATTTGGATTGATCAATAGTAATGGATAGTTTAAATTGGTAGTTGATAATAGTAATTCCCTGGGTTTGATATCCGTATTTATACACTTTATTACTTGAATGATTTCATACACTTGCAAAAATTTACAATAATAGTCATGTCACTGGGGCATTAGTATGGATTAGCAGTTGTTGAACTATTTTTCGAACATGACTAAATAATGACAAATCACTTGGAAAAGCATGTAGTCAATGATTTATCGTTTATTTATTCAGTGCACAAGGTAGTCTTTGACCTGAGACATTGTGGTCGATCCGATACGGATGCGTATGGTTCATACGGTGTATAAGTACAAGACTAGTCATGTTTCTTATATAAAGCCTATTTGGTCAGCATTGTTCATATGTGGGAAACAACGATGGTCAAGACGAGATCCATTGACTTGGAAATATAGGATCAGGAGTACCGCTGACTCCATCCGGATCCGAGTTCCTGGACGAAGTCGATAGATGTCAGAAATCAAATCTCTAGCCATAGTCTATTATATTCATACGAAAGTAAGTCATGATGAAGTTCAACATATTGATCAACGATTCGATAAAAGATTGAGTTTAGGATTTTGATGTTCCATGAATCCGTACTCGATCAAGATATTTCGATGGAGGGACTTTCCCTGCATTGTACATATGATCTAAAAGTGTCCGTGAAGTATTTCTTCATCGTGGTTTAAGACATGGCACATTACTAGGTGTTTACCAGTCGTTGGGCCTTCAGACAAGTTTTCAGATTCATCGAAACCGGCTCATGGCTAATCCATGGTGGCCCTACATGGTCACCCCAATAGCCTTGAGAGCTTAGAGAAGGATAAGAAGAGAGAGAAATGATTATTCGAAGAAGGCTAGCACCTTCCGAGGGTAATGACGAAATTTCTATGCTACTGTTACATAGAAAATTATCGTGCTTTTAAAGATAAATGGTCAAGCAATAATTGTTGTAATTAATTATTATATCTTAAAGTGTTAAATGAATGAGATGAACTAAAATAACCTTTTAATAGTTAAAGGGCAAAAGGGTAGACTATGGGTTGTTAATGTAACTAGTGTAGTTTACTGGGCCCTTGAATAATGTTGATTATTCAAAGGCCAATTAATAAATGCTTGGGCTCTTTTTAAATAAGATTTTATTAGGGCATACAATGTGAAAAGAAGGAATTACAAAATGACCCATTTATATATAATGCAAATTGTTGCATTTTTAGTTTAAGTTGTTCACTGTTCACTCATCCAAAAAAACACAAGCTCTCTCATAGGTTCGGCCCACCCCTCTTTCTCTCAAGGTGTGTTAAGTGTGGAGGGTTCATAGCTTTGAATCTTGGCTTTATCAACCTAAGCTTAAGGGAAGGTATAATGTCAATTTATGCTTTATTTAAAGTTTTGAATCCTATAATCCATATCTTAGCTTGCATGTCTTGTTTACATGCTTTCCATCATTTTCTACCACCCTTCATGGTTTTTCATATGTATCAGAGCTAAAGCTCCTTGCATGTCGAATTATATAGCAAAAATGACATTTTCCAAGTGTTCTTGTGTTTTACATGTACGAAAGTGACATGCTGTTCTTGTTTTCGCCTAGTATAAGATAGGAAATGTTTATTATTTTTCCTTGGAATGAGATTCGGCCATGACATCAAATGTATAAAGATGTTTTGTTTTTGTAATTTGAAGCTACAAGAATCATTATATGTTTAATATATATATATACTATTTATGGTGACACAAAGTGTTCTGCATGCCTTGATTAGTGCATAGAATTTTTCTTGCTAAATTCGGCCATGCATGTTTTTGTTCATTTGATTCTTGTTTTATTCAATTAGTTTTTAATGAGTTTGGGAAGTTGTTCCTAAAGGGTCTAAACATATGCTTGGATGATGGTAATTGCATGAGATGTATAAGAAATAATCATGCATGTTCATTTCCATGACTTTGATTAAATTGTTTATGCTTTGACATCTAAAAGTGTTATCCTTTAGTTTGATCAAAGTCGTTTGTATGAAGATGTATGCAAATGTTGCAAGTGTTTAGTGGTAGAAAATAATGATGGCATGAAGTTAGGATTATTAATTCATGTGATGAATTATGATATTTGTATGCATATGATAGTAATTTTAATGTATGATATTTAATTTGATTAAATTATCATATAATACATCATTGCATAGCATAAATTATAATATTTTGAAATATAATAATTTGCTTTTGAATAGATTCAAAAAAATGATGACGCAAGATGACATGATTGTTTTTTAAAAGATAATGTGTCATAAAAATTATTACTTTATTTAAAGTAACTTGTGTCATAGAATGATTACTATTTAAGTAATAAAAACTCATTTATCTATACTGCATAGCTTTTTTGAAAAGTCTTGAATGATGTATATTAACAACAAAAATCATTATTAATCTTTGGATGGAATATAATAATAGTGTTTGTGTAATTGTTGCATGCCCCAAAGTTATGATAAGTTACCACATTCATATAAATATCTATTTATATATGAAATATTTTATATATATTACTATATATATGTATATTTTAATTGTTTATATCCGTGCCTTTAAATAATTGTTTTATATTTGATATAAATGATTTAATATTTATTTATGTGATGGATGATATTTAGATTAGAGATTGATCATGGGTGCCATTTAGTTTTCAAAATATTTCAAAAGGGTTTGTAATATTCTTTTATTAAATGGCTTGTAATAATTCAATTTTATTTATTTATTTTAATTGGGCCTCCATGCCTAAGATCATTTTTAATTGAATTGGCTGGACGGGAACCCAAAGATCATCTGAATGACATCCAAACAAAAATATAGGATTAGGGTAAATAGTTTACCTTTAGGATGTATTTTGGAAAGCCACAGGCTAACCCACCATGCTCAATTTTATGCATATTTGTTATATGTATTGAATGTTAGTTAACGGTGCAGTTAAAAATTAACTAAGGTTAAACCTAAATCTCCCCAATTAAAATTATTATCCAAGTCTCCCATTATGGGATAACTAATTTTTAATATAAATTTTAATATCCCAAGATTTCTATTATGTGAGGGTATGATCTTCATATCATAGAATTAAGTTGATCTTGTTCTTGGATGGATATTTTCATCTTGACCAAGATTTCTATATGTGAGGACATGATAAAATGTCATCCTAGAAAGCACATGTTCGATTTAACTAGCCTACGGTACCAAAAATTCTATTATGCGAGGTATCCAAATTCCAAAGCTAGGACAATGATTATGGATCAAATCTTATATAGTGATATAAAATGGAAATAGTTTCCTACTTGTTAAACTTAATTGACCAAGAAATCTATTATGTGAGGTTAATTGAATTTAATAAGAAATTGATTCCCCACTAAGAAATTTAATCCAACAAAAATTTGTGCATCCTATCTAAGTGAGTGTAAGATTCGAATAAAATAGTGGGAGCTAATTTGATTATGCAATAAAAGGTTTAAAAGGATTACAAGACACTAATAAAATTATTTTTCTTTGCAGTTTCATCTTTGTGATAAATAATCAAAAATGGCCAACAATGTTCTCCTAAGGATAATGGATAATAACATGTTAACTAGACTCAACTTTAAGGATTGTGTAAGAAATCTCATAATTGTTCTAGATTTCAAAAGGATTGCTTATATCTTGGAAGAACCTCTTCCACTTGATATTGGACCTAATGCTCCACAAGTTGAGCTTAACGCTTTAGAAAAATGGAGAGAGGATAATAGGAGGGCTAGAAACTACAGGCTAGTCTCAATGAATAGAGAACTTTAGATCAAGCACGAAAAGGTTTCAAATGCTTATAATATGCTCATAGCTCTGCAAGAGTTGTATAGCGAAAATCCAAGAATGGTTGAGTATGAGTTATGTGCATCCCTTTTTAGCATGAAGCTAAGGGAAGGGATTCCTTCAGATGATTAATGGATTACGTTGTCTGGATGGATATGGGGTGGTCATGCCCAACTGCCTCAAAGTGAATTTAATTCTACATTCCCTTCCTTCAAGTTATAAATCGTTTATAACTAACTACAATCTCAATAGGATTCAGCAAAACCTCTCTGAATTGCTAAACGGGCTTCAAGAATTTCACAGGCAGAATGTGAAAGGGAAAGGACATGAGGAAGTCTTTGCCAACTAAATTTATTCTCTGATGTAGCCTAATCTCTTGATTATGTGTTGATTTATGCCTTGTTATTTTTATTAAAAAAATTTCCTAATTTTACTATTATAACTAATGCTTTTGATTCTTAAGGGCCCAGAATTATGAACTAATGTAGGTTGAGATCGCGAGATGATACTTAGTTGTCTACAGTAGAAAAACCATAGTTCAGCGAACGCCAGAGATAGGTTACACGACTTGTAAGGTTCTGTAAACTCCATAGAGCGGTAATGATCTTCAATTGCTTAAATCTGATTAAGATAATTTGGGTTAGTAATTAGGACTATTTGATAATTGTTCGAGAGAGAACTTATTGGAAAATTAGGGATTGTACCTGTAGGAAGAGCTTAATGAAATTAGCATAAGTTGATCAATACATAGAATAAGTTTGTGTGAAATCTATGCCCTAGTCTAGTCATCTTGTTTTAACCCAAAGTGTTATTTTAATTGTCTTTTTTTTCAGTTCTCTTTTACTTTCATTGTTATTTTTTTTTTTAATTTAGGTTTACTGATAGAATCCTAGCCCATCATGCTCACAACATGCTAGGGATTTCAACGAACTCAAGGGACAACATGAGCATCAACATTCGCCCAAGCACCCAAACACTCAAGGAAGTCCACAAATGTCCAAGTCTTAAGGTTCCAAGCACGGCTCAAGCCCAATTTTGTGACCAAAAACTGGAACCAAGTGGGAACAAGTTTCATTGGCCCAAGCCCAAGTTTGGTGTCATTTGATTCAAATTTTGGAGGAAAATCCCTAAAATTGTTGTTAAGACATAGGTCATTAAATTAGGGAAAAGTTTCCCACTTGATCATTAAATAGTTATTGGCTTGTTTTTTGCTTGTTGTGGAGAACTCTTGTTTATTATTTGAATGTAATATTTAATGTTCCATCATATATTATGGCTAGGGTAAATCCCTATTTTTGTAAGTCTATTTAAGCCACTTGATCATTTTGTAATATAAATTTGAATATTGAAGTGAATATGCTTTGTCTTGAGAATTGTTTTTCTCTTGTTTCCTTTACCCAAGTTTCGCCACACATGGTGGTGGATTGTCTATCAAGCTGGTGGATTTTCCTTTAGGCTTGATTAATTCCTTGGTCTCATCTTATGTAATTGTTTTTCTTTACTCAATTAACCTCATTTTCCCGGATTTTGTTTTGCATGGTGTGTATGAATCCTTTTGTGTGCATTTGAGCATGAGTGACTTTGTGTTGATTGGAGTATGATATAAGGAGTTGTTTTAAGTTGTTTTAAGGTTGTGTGTGTGTTATAGAGTGTGTTAGCCGAATGGTCATAAGGAGTTGGAAAACCCTAGTCCTAGGTGGAGTTAAGTGTTTTTTTTGGGTAGTATATGAATTGTGGTTTGGAAAATTTCATGATCATTTACCTTGATACAATTTGGATTCATAAAATAGTAATAGTAGTTTAATTGGTAGTTGATAATAGTATTCCCTTGGGTTTGATATCGTATTTATACACTTATTACTTGAATGTTTCATACACTTGCAAAAATCTACATAATAGTCCATGTCACTAGGGCATTAGTATGGTTAGCATTGGTGAACTATTTTCGAACATGACTATAATGACAAATCCCTGGAAAAGAGCATGTAGTCAATGATTTATCGTTTATTTATATCAGTGCACGATGTAGTCTTTAACCTGAGACATTGTGGTCAGATCCCATAACGGATGCTATGTCTTTCATACGATTTATAAGTACAAGACTAGTCATGTTTCTTATGTGGGAACAACGATGTCAAGACGAGATCCATTGACTTGGAACTATAGGACAAGAGTACCGCGACTCATCAGGATCCGAGTTCCTAGACGAATGTCGATGATGTCGAAATTACAATCTCTAGCCATAGTCCTATTTTAGTCTATACGAAAGTAAGTTCATGATGAAGTTCAGACATATTGATTAACGATTCGATAGAAGATTGAGTTTAGGATTTTGATGTTCCATGATCCGTACTCGATCAAGATATTTCAATGGATGGACTTTATCTGCATTGTACATATGATCTAAAAAGTGTCCAATGAAGTATTTCTTCATCGTGGTTTAAGGACTAGGCACATTACTAGATGTTTACCATAGTCTTGGGCCTTCACACAAGTTTTCAGTTCATCTGAAACCGCTCATGGCTAATCCATGGGGACCACATGGGCACACCAATAGCCTTGAGAGCTTAGAGAAGGATAAGATAGAGAGAAATATTATTCAAGAGGGCTAACCTTCAAGGGTAATGACGAATTTCTATGCTAATTGTTACATAGAAAAATTATTCGTAGCATTTTAAAGGATAATGGTGCAAGCAATAATTGATTGTAATTAATATTATATCTTAAATTTTTAAGATGATGAGATAACTAAATAACCTTTTAATAGTAAAGGGTAAACTATGGTTGTTAATGGGAAACTATGTATTTAATGGCCCTTGAATAATGTTGATTATCAAAGGCCAAATTAATAATGCTTGGGCTCTTTTTAAATAAGATTTTATTAGGGCATACAAGTGAAAAGAAGGATTACAAAATGACCCATGTTATATAAATGCAAATTGTTGCTTTTCTTTTAAGTGTTCACTGTTCACAGTCCAAAGAAAACCAAGCGCTCTCTTAGGTTCGGCCACCCTCTCTTTCTCTCAAGGTGGGTGTTAAAGTGTGTACGGGTTCAAAGCTTTGACTTGGCTTTATCAAACCTAAGCTTTAAGGAAAGGTATAATGTCATTTATGCTTTTTTAAAGTTTTGAATCCTATATCCATATCTTAGCTTGCATGTCTTGTTTACATGCTTTCTCATCATTTTCTACCACCTCTTCATGGTTTTTCATATTGTATCAGAGCTAAAAAAGCTCCTTGCATGTCGAATTTTTAAGCAAAATGACATTTTCCAAGTGTTCTTTGTTTATCATGTACGAAATGACATGCATGTTCTTGTTTTTCCCTAGTATAAGATAATGAAATGTTTATTATTTTTCCGTGGAATGAGATTCGGCCTGACCATCAATGTATAAAGATGTTTTTGTTTTTGTAATTAAGCATAAAGATCTTATCTGTTAATTTATATATATCTATTATGGTGACAAAAGTGTTTCAGGCATGCCTTGATAGTGCAAGATTTTTTTCGGCTAAATCGGTTTTGCATGTTTTGTGTTCATTTGATTCTTGTTTTATTCCAAATTAGTTTTTAATGTGTTTTGGAAGTTGTTCCCTAAAGGGTCTAAATATATGCTTGAGATGATGTAATTGCCTGAGATGTATTAAGAAATAATCATGTATGTTCATTTCCATGACTTTGATTAAATTGTTTATGCTTTGACATGCTAAAAGTGTTATCCTTTAGTTTGATCAAAGTGCGTTTTGTATGAAGAGTATGCAAATTTTTTGCAAGTGTTTAGTGGTAGAAAATAATGATGCATGAAGTTATGGATATTAATTCATGTGATGGATTTGATATTATGTATGCATGATGATAGTAATTTTAATGTATTATTTAATTTGATTAAATTATCATATAATACATCATTGCATAGATAATTATAATATTTTTGAAATATAATAATTCTTTTTGAATAGATTCAAAAAAAAATGATGACGCAAGATGACCATGATTGTTTTTTAAAAGATAAATGTGTCATAAAAATTATTACTTTATCTAAAGTAACTTGTGTCATGAATGATTACTATTTAGTATAAAACTCATTTATCTATGTCCTTTCATGGCTTTTTTGAAAGTCTTGCAATGATGTTAATAATTAAACAATAAAAATCTTATTATATCTTTGGATGGAATATATAAAGTGTTGGTGATATGATTTCCATGAAATGTTAATTGTTGCATGCCCCAAAGTTATATAAGTTACCACATTCATATATAATATCTATTTATAAGAAATATATTTATATTATACACTATATATTATAATTTTAATTGTTTATATCCGTGCCTTTAAATATTGTTTATTATATTGAATATAAATGATTTTAATATTTATTTATGTGATGGATGAATAGTATATTTAGAGGATTGATCATGGGCATAATTCGTTTTCAAATATTCAAAAGAGTTTGTATATCTTTTATTAATGGCTTGTAATAATTCATTTTATTTTTATTTAATTGGGCCTCCATGCCCTAAGATCATATTTTTAATTAACTGGCTGGACGGGAACCCAAAGAATCATCCGAATGACGATCCCAAGAAAATATAGGATTAGGTAAATAGTTTACCTTTAGATGTATTTTGGAAAGCCACAGGCTAACCCACATGCTTCAATTTACGCATATTTGTATATTGTATGAATTTTTTAAACGGGCTGTTAAAAATTAACTAAGGTTAACCTAAATCCTCCCCAATTAAATTAGTTAATCCAAGTCTCCCATTATGTGATCCTAATTTTTTAATATAAATTTTAATATCCCAACTTTTTCTATTGTGCGGGTATGATCTCATATCATAAAATTAGTTGATCTTGTTCTTGGATGGATATTGTCATCTTGAACCAAGATTTCTATAGTGAGGACATGATGAAAATGTCATCCTAAAAAGCCTCCTTACAATTTACTCCCCACTTTTCCTGCTAATTAGGGGTAGAATGGTCAAATTGCCCTTAGTGAAGAGAATATCTAAAAGTAAGTAAACGTTTTGGTCGGACTGTCGCCGCGGCGAAACTGTCTAGAAAGTTTCCCGTGGTTTCAACACCTCTTCGCCACAGCGAAGATTCTTTTTCGCCCCGGCCAAGCTTGGCACACTACACTTCTTCTATTTTTAACCAATTCAAGGCAATTATTCAACACAACACTCATACTAATGTCAAACAAACAATATTACCACGATACCCTCTCAAATAAGAGCAAACGAAGGAACAATAACTACGTACCTCAAGTGGGGCGTTACAGTCATCCTCCTAAACGAGTCATGTTTTTATTTGTGGATTGGGGGTGTGTTCCATGGTATATCAGTTGGAGGCCAGGGTACTCAATCGCCCCTTCAGGTTGAGCCGATCCCAGTGTGGCCAAGCGACTGTTTCAGCCAGCATGGATGACTAGGAGGGTACTCGGAGGATGGCTCAAGCTGTGGGGATGAATTGTCCCGAGATGGATTTGTTGAGCATGGTATTGTTCACTCGACCCCTGAGGGAGAGCCAAGTCTAGTAGGGTTCACGAGTGCAGGTTTGTTAGTAAATGTTAGTGTATGCCCTAGAAACCATTCATGTTGTCGGTTTCAGAGCATTTTGTATCAATATATCATAAATAATAGAAGAAAGAGTTCTTCAATTCATATATGTAAATTGCTTCATTTTTCAATCATGCATTTAAAATAAAGTATGTATATGAATTTTCCAAATGATTCATTTAATTGGTAAATGAATTTATCAAAAGGTTCCCTATGGAACCAATATAATTTGGGCAACTATATTGCATAGTTGTCATACTAGATGCTTCCGAAAGATATCATGAGTTGATATAAGTATGGATGATAATAATAGTTGATAAGAGCTTGAAAATACACATTTACTTAGTGGTTTATGGGGATTATTTGTGAAAAATTAGGCTTTATTTGGTAAAGTTGCTTGATATTTTCATAATTGTCTTTTAAGTGATCATGGGTGTATTTGAGTGTTTTTCAAGTTATTAGTGCTAAATGTTATACTCGAATGAGGGTTCATATCGACAACAAAATGAGTGAGAAGTAGTAACAAACGGATCAAGAATTGAAGTTGAATTGAAAAAGTTATGGAGCTTTGAAGTAAAGAGGAGATTCTAGATTATGCTCCAGTTTGAGCATACTTCAGTGCTTCGACAATATCTCGAGCTATAGACCTCAGATCAAGACGATTCTTTGACTTTTGGAAAGATAATTCAAAGGGCTATTTCATATATTTACCACTTCTCCAAATTCCATCATTATCATGCTAAAAAATCATCATCTCTGAAGTGTTGAGGAATGATGTGGGATTTGGACTAAAGAAGAAGAGTTATCATTATGCCGTAGCACTCTTTGTCCATAATTGACCATGCCACAGCATAGTGTCAAGGTATAGTCACGACAATTAGGAATTTTTCTTCCGTTTTTTATTAGGAAAATAGGGCTAAGAGTCCTAAACTAAATAGAATTAAGGAAAATAAAACCCTAACCCTTGTGTGATATAAATAAAAGTCTTTTAGCATTATTTTGGGGATTCTTTGGGGGAGAAGAATTAGAGGAGGCTAACGCAAGAGAAGATAAAAGTGACAGAATTTCTGAAGATGATTGTTTCTTTCATGTTGATTATAAACTAAATTTATTCTCTGTGTAGCCTAATCCTTGATTATGTGTTGATTTATGTGCTTGTTATTTTTATTAAAAAAATTTCCTAAGTTTTACTATATAACTAATGCTTTGATTCTTAAGGGCCACAGAATTGAATGAACTAATGATTAGGTTGAGATCGGAGATGATACTTAGTTGTCTACAGTAGTAAAACCATAGGTTCAGCGAACGCCAGAGATAGGTTATCAACTTGTAAGGTTCTGGTAAACTCCATAGGCGTAATGATCTTCAATTGCTTAAATCTGATTAAGATAATTTGGTTAGTAATTAGGAGCTATTTGTAATTGTTCGAGAAATTTATTGGAAATTAGGGAGTTTGACCTGTAGGAAGAGCTTATGAAATTAGCATAATTATCAATACATATGATAAGAGTTGTGTGAAATCTATGCCCTAAGTCTAGTCATCTGTTTTAACCCAAAGTGTTATTTAATTGTCTTTTTTTTCAGTTCTCTTTTACTTTCAATTGTTATTTTTTTTTTTATTTAGGTTTACTGATAGAATCCTAGCCCATCATGCTCATACATGCTAGGGATTTCAACGAAACTCAAGGACAACATAGATCAACATTCGCCCAACACTCCAAACACTCAAGGAAGGTCCCAAAATGTCCAGTCTTAAGGTTCCAAGCACGGCTCAAGCCCAATTTTGTGACCAAAAACTTGAACCAGATGGGAACAAGTTTCATTGGCCCAAGCCCAAGTTTTGGGTGTCATTTGATTCAAATTTTGGAGGAAAATCCCTAAAATTGTTGTTAAGACAAGGTCATTAAATTAGGGAAAATTTGTCCACTTGATCATTAAATAGTCTGCTTTGTTTTTTGCTTGTGTGGTGGAGACTCTTTGTTATTATTTGAATGTAATATTTAATGTTTCCATCATATAATATGTTGCTAGGGTAATCCCTATTTTTTGTAAGTCTATTTAAAGCCACTTGAATCATTTTGTAATCTAAATTTGAATATTGAAGTGAATAGTGCTTTGTCTTGAGAATTGTTTTCTCTTGTTTCCTTTACCCAAGTTCGGCCAAACTTGGTGGTGGAGTGTCTATCAAGCTGGTGGAGTTTCCTTTAGGCTTGATTAATCCATTGGTCATCTCTTATGTAAGTTGTTTTTCTTTAGCTTCAAGTTAACTCATTTTCCGGATTTTGTTTTGCATGGTGTGTATGAATCCGTTTGTGGTGCATTTGAGCATGAGTGACTTTGTGTTGATTGGAGTATGATATAAGGAGTTGTTTTAAGTTGTTTTAATGGTTGTGTGTGTGTTTGGAGTGTGTTAGCCTGTTAGCCGAATGGTCATAAGGAGTTGGAAGAAACCCTAGTCTAGGTGGAGTTAAAGTGGTTTTTTTTGGGTAGTATATGAATTGTGGTTGGAAAATTCATATCATTTACCTTGATACAATTTGGATTCATAAAATAGTAATAGGATAGTTTAAATTGGTAGTTGATAATAGTAATTCCCTTGGGTTTGATATCGTATTTATACACTTTATTACTTGAATGATTTCATACACTTGCAAAAATCTACAATAATAGTCATGTCACTAGGGCATTAGTATGGATTAGCAGTTGGTGAACTATTTTTCGAACATGACTAAATAATGACAAATCACCTGGAAAAGCATGTAGTCAATGATTTATCGTTTATTTATATCAGTGCACGATGTAGTCTTTAACCTGAGACATTGTGGTCAGATCCGATACGGATGCGTATGGTTCATACGGTGTATAAGTACAAGACTAGTCATGTTTCTTATGTGGGAACAAACGATGGTCAAGACGAGATCCATTGACTTGGAAATATAGGATCAAGAGTACCGCTGACTCCATCAGGATCCGAGTTCCTAGACGAATGTCGATAGATGTCAGAAATTAAAATCTCTAGCCATAGTCTATTATTAGTCATACGAAAGTAAGTTCATGATGAAGTTCAGACATATTGATTAACGATTCGATAGAAGATTGAGTTTAGGATTTTGATGTTCCATGAATCCGTACTCGATCAAGATATTTCAATGGAGGGACTTTATCTGCATTGTACATATGATCTAAAAAGTGTCCAATGAAGTATTTCTTCATCGTGGTTTAAGGACTATGGCACATTACTAGATGTTTACCATAGTCGTTGGGCCTTCAGACAAGTTTTCAGATTCATCTGAAACCGGCTCATGGCTAATCCATGGTGGACCTACATGGTCACACCAATCTGTAGCTATGATTAAATCCATGCGTATAATGCTAGCCATCGCAGCATACCATGATTATGAAATTTGGCAGATGGATGTCAAAACAACTTTCCTCAATGGGTTTATTGAGGAAAACATCTATATGGAACAACCGATAGGTTTTGTATTCTCTGCTGAAATTCATAAGGTATTCAAATTGCATCGATCCATTTATGGATTGAAGCAAGCTTCAAGAAGCTGGAACATTCGATTTGACAACATAATCAAATCGTTTGGTTTTGTCAAGAATCCGGATGAACCCTGTGTATACTAGGGCTGAAAAAAAAAAAAAATAGGAAACCGAACTGTAACCGGTATGAAAAACCAGTTAACCGGTTAACCGGTTTCGGTTTCGGTTTCAAAAAATGAATAAACCGGTTTTTCGGTTCGGTTAACGGTTTATATCATTTTTTAAACCGGCTAACCGAAACCGGTTTTCTTATAAATTTAATATAATAATATTATTTTAAATTTTAATCTTTAAAAATCTTTTATTATCTAAAATCCTAAATACCCAAATCTAAATCTGAAATCCCTAACAGGACGACATATACCTCTTCTCCTCCTCTCAAACTCGTCGATCGTTGCCTCGTTGGCCCGTCGCTGCCCTCTCTAGTTCCACTCTCCATTGTCTCCAAGATTCCAAACTCCAGTCGCTGTTGCCTTCTCCATTCTCCAAAGGTGTAACATTAACATCTTCTTCTCAAACTCGTCTCTCCTCCTCTCGTCCTCTCCTCTCAAACTCGTCAGCCGCCGCTGCCATCTCCAGTCTCCACTCTCCAAGACTCCAGTCCCCACCGCTGCGTGCTGCCCTCTCCAGTCTCCAAAGGTGTAACATCTTCTTCCTAAATATCTGCTCTTTAAACTGCAGGAGGTTTCTGACTTTCTGTTTTGACTTTGGTGTTTCCTCATATTTTTTTATGCTTATGTTGTTGTGAGATAATTATATATGCAGTGTTGTGTTTGGTGGAATAAATATAAAAGACTTTTTGAGTAAATGTAAAAGTCCTTTTTCATTTCTATGCATTAATGTCCATTCTCAAGGGCCAAGGTTTAAAGTAGAATTTCCTGGAGCTTTTTTCACCGTTAATGTACATCTCCAATCAATAGCTATGGCTGTGAAAACAAGTTGTCACAAAAATCTTATTCGATCATGCTCATGACTACTGTAGCTTGAGAATTCTTTAATATGTTCTATCTGTCTCCCCACTTTTGGATGAGTGGGAAGCACAGTGAAAACTTTTTAACTTAAATTTAACTGCATATTGAAATGGTATCCCTTAAACTCCCTAATTCTGTGTACCGTGGCTCAATAAATGGAGTACTGTGAAAGAGAGATGCCCAGAATTTATCTTTAGAAGTTATGGATTGTCTCATTTTTAGTGCTAAAACCTTCTATCTCATAAGAAAGAGAGAAAGGAGCATGAGAATTGTGTCAACAGACACCTGATATTTTATTATTCATCCATAGAACAAATTAAGCCCACCATTAGCAAAAAGAAAATTAGCATTTTCTTGATTGTTAATTCTCCACCTGTTCTTAATGTTAGAAAATTCTTGTAGATCATGGTCCTGACTGCTGCTTTTAAACTCTTCAACGTGTAGTGTCTCCCCACTTTTGGTTTAGTGGGCAGCATAGTGAAAATTTAAAGTAAATTCAATATAGGCGACCAACATTTTTCCATAAATGTAGAATGAAGTTCTATCTTCTCTTCTTCTCCTTCCCTTTATTGAACAGAGCAGAGAAACTCAGGAGGGAGCACTTGGAAATAAGTACAAAGGCTTCTTTTTGTTGCCCTTTTCAATAAGACTCCTTTTTCAGTAGTTGGTCTATCTGTATCACTGTATGAATTTGACTCTTTAATGCAGATCTTCCTTCATTTCTTTATTGATGTAACTGTTCATAGTCATCTCTCAATAACATTATATATGGAAAAAAGTTGAAAAGATAAAAAAGAAAAAGATACAAGTTGGGAATTTAGGATGTTAAGTTCTGAGCTATATCCACCACATGTTCTTTTTTATTTCTTTATAAAATTCTCATGGTCAGTAATGGGAGGCTTCCATGTAGTCAAAAAATTACAATAAAGGAAGAGAAAAAGACAAACTAAACAAATAAAAAAAAATGTTGTTGACTTCTTGCTGTCTCATACCATTTGCATTACCTCTTTCTCTATCAATTAATTTTCTTTCCATTTCTTTCATTTTTAAGTTATGCACGATGTGAAACGACATGAATTCCTCTACCTGTATATTTTTTTAATTAAGTAATTTTCAGTTTAAATTCTTTTGAATTTTGCAGATGTCACAACTGGAGACAATACTCGTGCTTGTCAGACTTCAAGTGACATTCATTCACCGAATCCAACACCTACAAATGTGGCCACAAATCAAACTACTTGCACGGCACCAGTGCCACTCCAACCCAAAAATGTGGGACTTCTATTACTCAAAGGAAGAACACCTCGGAAATGTGGGATCACTTTACCAAGATTGATTCTGAGAATAGGATGATGCCACTGCATCATGTAATTACTGTGGGAATGTTCTAGCTTGTCCAAGTAAGAGCGATACAAGTTGTTCTGCTAACCATTTAAGTAGGTGTAAAAAGTATCCTTAAATGGTGGATAAGAACAAAAGACATTAGTGTTTCAAAAAGAACAACAAGCACGTGATTAGTCAAGTATGCTCCACATTCTTCACTTTTGACTTGGAATTTGACCAGGATGGGCTTAGACGAGCTTTAGCTAAAATGGTCATTGTTATGAGTTACCTTTTAGGTTTGTTGAGCGTGAGGGGTTTCGGGAGTTCATGAGTATGGCTCAGCCATGTTCAAATTCCTAGCTGAACAACGGTTGCTTCAGATTGTATTAAATATATAATGATGAGTGCCAAAGTGAAGAAGTTCTTTGCTAAGTTTTCACAAAGATTTTCTCTCACCACTGATACATGAACAGTTGTCAGAACCTCAATTATATGTGTCTGACAACTCATTTTATCGATGAAAACTGGGTTTTACAAAAAGATTATAAACTTCTGCCCCATTATCAGTCATAAAGGTTTAAGATTGGCAAGGCCGTGGGAAGTGTTTGCTTAGTAGGGTATTTCTAAAGTTTCACAATCACTGTTGATAATGCAACTCTAATGATATTGGATAAGTTATCTAAAGACTCAGTTGGGAAGTTGGAAGGGGAGTGTCTGGATGGTGACTTCCTCCACATGAGATGTTGTGCTCATATATTGAGTTTAGTTGTAAAAGAGGGATTAAGATATGGAGGACTCCATATTCCGAATTCGTTCGGCAGTAAGGTACGTGAATCTTCTCCGCAAGGTTACAGAAATTTAGGAGTGTGTGACAAAAGAAAAAATTGAAAGTAAAGCTCAGTTGGTTCTCGATGTTGAAACAAGGTGGAATTCCACATACTTGATGTTGGAGGCGGCGTTAAAATTTCAGAAAGCTTTTGAGTTGTTAGAAATAGAGGAT
Source organism: Pistacia vera (assembly GCF_008641045.1). Classification (NCBI taxonomy): domain Eukaryota; kingdom Viridiplantae; phylum Streptophyta; class Magnoliopsida; order Sapindales; family Anacardiaceae; genus Pistacia; species Pistacia vera. Next base: position 92,878 of record NW_022196775.1, on the reverse strand, counting down.
AGTAAGTATTCATATGAGCTTAGCAGTGGGGAAAGGTTTAAAGGTTTGCCTACATGCATTGATTGGGTATGCACGATACTTATTGCCTTTTTTGAAAGTCTTTTTATGATACTACTCGTGTCCTGGCTCACTTTATGTCACAAGTAATCTTACATGTGGGACATTTTGGCGTTGGATTGAAGATTTCAAAATGTTGTAAAGTGTAGATCCTAGGTTACGTGCTATGGCTCTAAGGATGAAGGGGAAATATGAATAATTGGTCAAATATTAATAATATCAACCTCATGTTTTCATTGCAGAGGTACTAGATCCGAGACACAAGTTAGAAATGTGAATTGGGTTATAAGAGTCTTTGATACGGATCTTGCTGAGAGGTTGAAGACAAAAGTGAAAGAAGTTTTGGTGGCTTTATTTGAGCAATATAGTTCGTTTAAGGTGGTCCCTAGTGCTCAACCAAGTGAGCAGACTCGAGTTGCAATGGAGATTGATGTTGATGATGTAGGTCTTGATACTGAGGAGTTTAAGAAGCTAATGTATAAAGAAACATGCTGGACAAAAGTTGTGAATGACAAAACAGAGTGGACAAATATTTAGCGACGATTGTGAAGATGACACAAGAGTTTTGATATCTTGCAATGGTGGAAGTTAAATTCAACAAAATATGGAGCTATGTCTATGATAGCACAAGATGTATTGGCTATTCCTGTCTCTACATACATTGCATCTGAGTCGGCTTTCAGTACGGGGGTCGTGTATTGGATCCATTTTGTAGCTCCCTCACTCCCAAGATGGTGGAGGCTCTTATTTGTACACAGATTGGGTTCGGGGCTTCGCGTGTACCATTCATCATAGAGGAGAGCTTGGACGAAATATCAAAACTTGATAAGGGTAAAATTGTTCATTTCTTTTATTTTTTTGGTTATTTATTGATTATTTTCTTGTTTTTGTTAAATATATTTTGCAAATATAACCTATCTATTGTGCTTGTCCAATTACTGTAGAAATTGCGCGTTTCGGATTGGAAGCACAAGTCATATGGATGATTGAATGATAACCCAATTATGAGGTTATTACTTTTGATTTTATAGCTGGTTTTGTGTTTAGTTTTTTTTTTTTTGTTATTTCTTAATTTTTTATTGTGTGTTTTTTTTTTTGTTTTTTTTTTTAGTTGTTTATCATATATTTTTTGGACTGTTTTGGATTTGTTATTATTTTTTTTTTTTTTTTGTAAGTGTTTTGGGAGTATAATTTATTTTTTGTTTTTACTTTGCTGAGTAGTTTTAGTTTGATTTTGTCCTTGTTAGAATCTGATCTCATTTGGACTTAAAAGTGAAAGTTTTTATCTGTTTTTAAAGACTGTGACGTGACAATAAGTATTCTCATTTGACACATGTTTGATTTGTTAGTAATTGACACGGTTTTTGGGACTCATAAATTGAATAATTTTTCTGTTTTAAAGACTGTGACCGATACATAAGTATTAGTTTGACATGTTTGATTTGTTGAGTAATTGACACGGTTTTGGGACTCATAAAATTGAATAATTTTTCTGTTTTAAAGACTGTGACAGAGACAATAAGTATTCAGTTTGACATGTTTGATTTGTTGAGTAATTGACACGGTTTTGGGACTCATAAAATTGAATAATTTTTATGTTTTAAAGACTGTGACAGAGACAATAAGTATTTAGTTTGACATGTTTGATTTGTTGAGTAATTGACACGGTTTTGGGACTCATAAAATTGAATAATTTTTCTGTTTTAAAGACTGTGACAGAGAAAGAGAGAGAGAGAGAGAGAAGATTAAGATTAATTTTGTCATTTGTGATTACTGTTAAGGGGCAGAAAATGAGGCAATGTGCAATGTCATGAAATTAGTTTGGTGAAATTAAGTCACCTCACTGGCCACCTATAAGGCTATAACAATAAAAGTTAAATGGGTTGAGTACAAATTAGTTATCCTATGGAATCATTCACTGTATCATATTATTTATGTGTTTATTTTATTTTTCTGCAGTGACTTTTGCTGAAAACGAAATGCATTCTCTTTGTTTAGAAAATATTAAAGCTGATTTCATTCCTCTTGTAGGTGACTCTGTGATTGCACTTGGCCAATTGAAGAATGCTAGAGCCTTAAAGTGGAGGGGAGATGTCTGTTTACAACTTTCACTTGTTATTTCTTAATCATTTTTGTACTTGATCATTAAAATTTAAAGGAAGAGTTTGTATTTTATGATAATGTAATTGGTGATTATTAGTTATTATGCTTGGATGAGAAGAATTCAGTAGCATTAATTGGTGATTAATTGGTCAAATTGTTGTGGATTTTTTGGTTTCTTGAAATTGTGATCCAAAAATAGGAATTTTTTTTATCAGAACATATAAAAAAAAGGCAAAAAAAAATTTATTAATAAAACCGGTTTGCAAACCGGTTAACCGGATTGCAAACCGAAAATTTGGTTCGGTTTGCAAACCAGTTTATGCAAAAATCGGACCGGTTTCGGTTTGCAATATGGCTTGAACCGAAAAACCGGTTCGGTTACAAAAAGTATACATCCGGTTCGGTTAACCGGTTTTTTGCAGCCCTAGTGTATACAAATGGGTTAAAGATCATGCCATCAAATTTCTCATGTTATATGTAGATGACATACTTTTAATGGGAAATGGCATAGGCATGATAACAGAGGTTAAAGTTTGGTATGTCCAAAACCTTCTCGATGAAAGACTTAGGAGAATCGACCTATGTCCTTGGCATTCGTGTCTATAGAGATAGAACGAAAAAGGTAATTGGATTATCCCAGAAATTGTACATAGAGAAAATGCTAAAAAGATTTAGCATGGAGAACTCTAAGAGAGGTCTCTTGCCCTTCACTCAAGGTCTTCATCTTTCCAAGGAGATGGGTCCAAAGACCGATGAAGAGGGTAGCGGATGCATAATGTGCCTTATGCGTCTACCGTAGGCAGCTTAATGTATGCAATGCTATGTAGAAGAACTAATATAGCTTATGCTGTAAGTGTTACGAGCAGATATCAATCAAATCCAGGGGAGAAACATTGGTCGGTTGTAAAATCGATCCTTAAGTACTTGAGAAGAACTAAGGATCTAGTTCTGAGTTATGGATGTTCAGAGTTAAACATTCAAGGATACTCAAATTCTGATTTCCAATCATATATTGGTAATAGAAAGTCTACGTTAGGGTACATTTTTATATGTAATGGAGGTGTTGTTAGTTGGAAAAGTTCCAAACAGACAGCCACAACAGACTCCACTATAGAAGTTGAATACATTGCTGCTTCAGAAGCAGCAAAGGAAGCTGTTTGGATGCAAAAGTTTGTAATTGAACTTGGTGTGGTTACGAACATGGCTTACCCGATAAGTATGTTCTGTGACAATACTAGAGCTATTACACAGGCAAAGGAACCAAGGGCATACCAAAAATCCAAACACATTCAGCACAAGTATCACATTTTGAGAGAATTCGTTGAAGTTGGAGAGATTATAATTCTGAAGACACCTTCAGTAGAAAATGTAGTTGATCCACTGACTAAGGCGATGACACTGAAGCAATTGGACCATCATCTTGAGAAGATGGGTATGAGATACAACATCGAATGGCTTTAGTGCAAGTGGGAGTTTATTAGTGTATATTAGTGTATGCCCTAGAAACCATTCGTGTTGTCGGTTTCAGAGCATTTTGTTTTGTATCAATATATATCATAAATAATAGAAGAAAGGGTTCTTCAATTCATATATATAAATTGCTTCCTTTATTCAGTCATGCATTTCAAATAAAGTATGTATATGAATTGTCCAGATGATTCATTTAATCGGTAAATGAATTATCAAAAGGGTTCCCTACGGAAGCAATATAATTTGGGTAATTATATTGCATAGTAGGCATACTAGATGCTTCCAAAAGATATCATGAGTTGATATAAGTACAGATGACGATGATAGTCATGTCACTAGGGCATTAGGATGGATTACCGGTTTCTGAACTGTTTTTCGAATGTGACCGAATAACGACAAATCACTTGGAAAAGCATGTAGTCAATGATTTATCGTTTGGTTATATCAGTGCACGATGTAGTCCTTTGACCTGAGACATTGTGGTCAGATTCGATATGAATGCGCATGGTTCATACGGTTTATGAGTATGAGACTAGTCATGATTCGTATGATAAAGCCTATTTGGTCATGCGTTGTTCATATGCGGAAACGAACGATGGTCAAGAAGGGATCCATTGACTCGAAAATATAGAATCAGGAGTACCGTTGACTCTATTTGGATTCGAGTTCCTGGACAAACGTCAATAAATGTCAGAAATTGGAATCTCTGGCTAGAGTCTATTATTAGTCATACGAAAGCAAGTTCTTGATGACGAGTTTCAGACATATTGATCGTTGATTCGGTAGAAGATCGAGTTTAGGATTTTGATGTTCCATGAATCCGTACTCGATCAGGATATATCAATGGAGGGACTTTACCTGCATGGTACATATGATCTAAAATGGGTTCGATGAAGTATTTCTTCATCGTGGTTTAGGGACTATGGCATATTGCTAGATGTTTACCATAGTAGTTGGGCATCCAGACAGGTTTTTGGATTCATCCAGAACCGGCTCACGGCTAATCCATGGTGGACGTCATGGTCACACCAATAGCCTTAAGTTAGAGAAGAATAAGAGAGAGAAATGATTATTCGAAGAGGGCTAGCACCTTTCGAGGGTAATGACAGGATTTCTATGGTAATAGTTACAAAGAAAATTATTTGTGACATTTTAAGGGTTAAAATGGTCAAGCAATAATTAATTGTATTTAATTATTATGTCTTAAAGCGTTAAGATAAATGAGATGAACTAAAATAACGTTTTAATAGTTAAAGGGCAAAAGGGTAAACTTGTGGGTTGTTAATGTAAACTAATTTAGTTTACATGGGCCCTTGAATAATATTGATTATTCAAAGGGTAAAATAATAAATACTTGGGCTCCTTTTAAAATAAGATTTTACTAGGGCATAAAAGTGAAAAACAACTAATTACAAAATGGCCCATGTATACATAAATGCAAATGGTTGCATTTTAGGTTAGGGATTCATTTTGTTCACTCAAAGAAAATCAATCTCTCTCTCTTAGGGTTCGGCCACTCTCTCACTCTCTCAAGGTGGTGTTAAAGTGTGGAGGATTCATCCCTTTGAATCTTGGCTTCATCAACCTTAAGCAAAGGAGAAGGTATAATGTTTTCAAGCTTTGTTTGAAATTTTTTTGAATCCCATTAATCTAACCCTTTCATGCTTTCATTCTACATTTTCTGCCACCTCTTCATGTTATTCTTTCATTAACATCCTTCCATGGATCACTACGGACTCCCCTGAAAGCATCTCCTAAGTTACCATACTATCACCATCCGGCAATTCTATCTTAATGGGTTGATCTACTGTAATAGGTTTGAAACCCAATCTTTCTATAATCCCATGTGTAATAAATGAGTGTATGGCTCCAGAATCAACTAATGCATAAAGGGGAGCTGAATGAAATAATAACTGACCAGTAACTACAGATGGGCTGGCCTCGGCTTCACTTTGTGCAATTGTAAATACCTGAGCATTAGTACCTCTGGATGTCTGTGTTGTGGGTGCAAGAGGGGCCTTACAATCTTTCATCATATGTCTGGGCTGTCGGCATCTAAAACACACACCCTCGAGACACTCTCCCGGATGATGTTTCCCACATTTCTAACATTGGAGAAACTCAAAAGTCCTTGGCCGTTTATTCTTCCCATCCCTCATGTTCCTCTTTAACTGAAATCTTTTCTTATTCTTCACTTCTTTATTGCTGGAGGTGTCAAATCTGTCTCTCTATGGAGCGGGAGGTGGAATACTGGGCATTGTTGTTGATGGAGTCAATGGAGTTAACTTATTCACAAATACTTCAGCTCGTAAAGCTCGCTCCAAAGCCTTATTGTAAGTCTGAGGGGGCTGGGCACCTACTATCACATCTCGAGCTATTTTTGGATTCAGCCCATGCACAAACTTGTCCATCCTCAATTTTGGTGTGCTCACTATACTTGGTGCAAACCTCGCCAAGGAATTAAATCTAATGGAGTATTCTTTCACTGAACTGATTCCCTGTCGTAGGCTAATAAATTCCTTATCTTTTCATGCATTCTGTCAGCTGTCCTGTATTCTGCTTCAAAAAGTCGTCTGAAATCTCCCCAGGTCATAGTGGCTACATCATGAGTATCCTCCATCAGCTCCCACCAGATTCGAGCATCACTCTTAAACAAAAAACTGGCATACCAAATCTTCTCCCAATCTGTCATGGGAAAAAGTGCTGTCGTACGCTCCACAGATCTAATCCATTCTTCTGCCACTGAGGGGTCAGTCATACCTCTAAATTCCGACGGTTGATGTTGACTAGGTAACCCATAAATAGGCCCAAGACGACTCTATACTATCGGAGGTACCAACCTTTCTCTCTCATCTCTAAGGGTCGATACTACAACTGGCGTCTCAACTCTCTCCGATATAGGTCTCCCCTGACTCTTTACCAATACCTGCTGAATAGTGTTACAAATCCTCGCTTCATCGAGGACAGAGGGAGTAGATTCGGACAGGTTGGATGGCTCACTCGTACTCGATGGATTCTTATTATCGGATTGAGTCGTCCGTCTCATCTAAAACACATAGCAACAATACTATTAGTCAGCTAATACAAGTGAGAAAAAGAAATAACTTGCAACGATCAGCTATGGTACGTCAATGCGGCAGGAGAGGCACACTGTCAATTTCCCAAAATCGATGCTCTAATACAAAAATGTAATATACTCTCTAGTTAGTAATTCTTTAGGAAATATATGACAAAATCCACAAAATAAGTTTTGTGAACATATATACATAGTGTAAAATTCAAAAATTCTAATTTTAATTCATATAAGTATACACACAAAATAACTGATATACTTAATAAGTACAAGGTAGTCTTGGACAGTGTCGCCAAACTCCTCCACTTCTTAACGTCCCACTCGATTGTAAATCATCAAGTACCTGCAAAATAGTAGAATAATGGAGTAAGCACTAATTGCTCAGTAAGTAAACCAAACTGCACTACTGTTTTTCCTCTATTACTCATGTTCTGATTTTCCTTTTCTCACTTTAATCTTTGATAATATTCTTCATTCTTTTCTGATACTCTGATTTGCTACTTATCAACGTGCAACGACAATGAATAAAACTACACATCACCGAGCACATAAGAAATACTGAATCATGTAAGTAGCGTAATACATATGCAGAATAATAAACTGTCATGAGAAAAGAACTTTCTTTTCTTTTATGTTTTTTGTCTCTTATGCTGTATCTCTTTCTTTTCTTTTCTTCTCTGTTTCTCTTTTGATTTGCTGATCGGACTAGGTTGAGGCATGGATTCGGAACCCTGGCCATGTGAGTGGGTACAGTCCTCATCTACATGCACTACTGACGGACTATACAAATATTGTATCTCTCTGTTGTGGCCGCTCACTGATGGCGGCATGCATATAGGTATTCTCTACTGGGTACAGTCCTTATCCACATGCACTACTGACGGACTGTTCAAATATTGTATCTCTTTATTAAGGCCGCTCACTGATGGTGGCGTGCATGTGGGAATCTCTGTCACTCACGGGTTCCACATCGCAACAACCTTATATCATAACATGCTGTAGAAAGAGAATAGAAAGAGATACTATACACATCTCTAAATAAATTTCCAAGCTATGGAAATTCTACACTTGCATTCTTTAGTAAATGAGAAAATATACATACTTGCATGTTAGCTAAAAAGAAATCTACAAGCCATTTTTTTTTTTTTCTCATTCTTTGCTAACATATTCTTTAATATTCTCATTTACCAAATCAAGGCTATATATAAATCATATGCACAATGTATGCATAATGAAGCCCATTCTTTGATGTTCTTTCCAAGTTCACATACACAAACTTGAAAATTCATTATGGCATAATGGTATGTCATGACATATTCTACCATTCTCTACTATCTCAAGGCCATATCAAAGTAACACTTTAACATGCAATTCTTCTCTAACACTTTCATGTGCTATTCTAGAAGTAATAAAGATTCAAGTGACTAGAACCAAGTACTAATGGCCATTTCTCTCATGGAACTAACATGACCAAGTGATATTCTAAATTTTGGCATAACAATATGCACTCTTGAATACTAACATTTACACTTGGTTAAGCCCAAACATAATCTTTCTACTTCAATTTTTGCATTTCTCCAACCCTTTCTTCAATAGGGTTTAGCCAACTCATGCATGCATTTTCTCTTTGGATTTTCATCAAACACTTCATATGCACATGCAACTACCATGTTGGCTACACTTCCACATCTCTCTAATTCCATCAAAATGTGAGCCAAAAACTCACTACCTATAGTATCAAACCTGGCCAATTTCAACAAATCTCAACACTTCAAAATTTCAACACTAATTTTTCCATAACTTCACCAATTCAACACAAACTCATACATTACTTCTCATGGTTGGAAATTACACATAAAAAACATAAAAAAAACCAACAATTATCACATACAATCAGATAAAAACATGCAAGAATCATTCTACACAAGTCTTGCTCAAATCAAGGCTAAAATTAGGGTTACTTACCTTGAATGTGTGATATAACCTCCTTTTGCTAAAAGTCTCTTCCTCTTGGACCTAGATAATATAAAAACCACAAGAATTTAAAACTTTAAAGTTTAATCACACTCCTTGTGCTAGAATCTTACCTTTGGATGCTTTAGGATTGAAAATGTATAAAAATCCAAGCCAAATCCTATGAGTTCCCTTTGAAATTTAGTGAAGAAAATTGAGAGAAAACGGGGGTAAGGGTGGCGTGTACAAGGCTGAAAATATGGCTAGGGTTTCTTCAATGAAACCTTATATCTAATATTATATCCATGTATTCCCATTTTGCCCTTGCACTTTCTATGAAATTCCATCTATATCCTTTAGTAAATTACCAAAATACCCTCATTTTTATTATCTTCTTCACATTATTTTGCTTCCTTTCACTTCCCACTTTTTCATCTAATTATGAGTGAAAATACCATTTTACCCCTAATGAAGTTTTAAGGAATTTTCTTCATATTTGTCTAAGGTAACTTCAAAGAAATCCAACTAAGGGTATTAGGGCATAAATAAAATTACGTACCTTGATGTGGGTGTTACAGTTTTGCACCAATTGTGCAAACATTTGGCTTGACATATTTAAGGGATACCTTCGATCTCTTAGAGAAAAGAACACTCCTCCCACGGATTTGCCATCCCAAGCTCTCGTTTTCTCAGATTCCCCATTCATTCTCATAGAACTACTTCCTTGGTCTGGTTTGAATTCACCACTGTCCATTCTAGCAACAATCCCATTCGACCTTAAAAGATTCATCAATTCTCCATTTGGTCCAACGTTGTCCAAAGAGATATCACTTTGATTAGTTTGGATACTAAGGGGTGAAAATTTTTTGTCCCAGGTGGTATTGCACCTAGATGCATTCCCCACTTCCTTGCTAGCATTGGTTCTCCCAATAACAACCAATCACTTCCCTTCAAAACATTTGTAGGATCCAAAATTATAGCCCCGTTTTCCTTTGATGAAACCCGGTTACCTTTCGAAGCTTTCTCGAAATCAAAACAAACAACTCCTTTTTCCACCCATACAATCTCACTTTCTTCATATTCGGAATTCCTTCCATTAAAAGGTCTCACCAACCGGACTTGGACATAATCTCTACTAGAAATGGCAGCCCCTTTCAAAACTTCATTAGGCAACATATGGCTCACCAAATGACCATTTCTACCACTTTCATAATTTTTTTTTTTTTTTTTTTGTTAAATAAGTAAATTGTATTAAAAAGGAAGAATTTACAGAGGCCTAATAAAAGGCGGTCATCCTACATCAGAACATCCTCAGTGTAGGTGCAAAAATAAACAAATGCCTAAGCTTGGCACTACACAATTCTCTTGGGAGCCTATCCAAACCAACATGGGAGATATGACCCATGAGAATGATTTTCTAGCTAAGAAAACATCAAAAAGACAACCAACCCTAGGACAATCCCTTGGGTTTGGCTCCAAACAATAAGGCACGAAGTAGACTCAAAGCAAATTAAACAAAAAGAGTGAAGGAAACACCTTGACCAAGTCTTCATATCAACAACGTACAAGATAGTAATTCTCTCATTAGAAAAACAACATTCACCCGATCACATTGTCATCAATGACGTCGGGAGTGGAAGGGTTGTCTTTGAAGATGGTTCTAGGAAGGCCTTATGTATCCGCCAAATTCCTATTTTTATATAAAGTTTTAAGGTTGCTAAGGTCCATGGCTTTGTCTCTTACCACACTTTTGATAGTATCAATTATAGTGCTAGTATCCTTGCATTCTCCCCCAAAAATCCTACAATTTCAGTCCCTCCAAATCCAATACACCATAGCCCCTAAATAAAGCCTACCTAAGGTGAATTGTAGACAAGGCCTTTCATATTTCTTTTCAACAACAATAAACTGCTCCTTATTCCCCAAAACTACACCAATAGCACCAGACTCGTTGCATGAATAATGGAGAGGATAATTTTTTTTTTTTTTTGGGAAATTGTGATGTGGCAATTTTGCTTGTTAAAGTAGGTGCCCTAGAGCCAATCCATTTTGTAAATGTTGACTCTTGTAATAATGTTTATAATTAATAAAAAGGCATTTTCTATAATATGTAATTCATATTCATTGTATGTTATGATGTATATCTTTAGAATGGTAGAACCATGATGAGGGTATCGAGTGCTTCAGTAAGGACACAGATAATATAGTAAGGCTATCATAGTGTTGAACAACCCTGTCGAAAGACAGTGACTGAACTCATTTGTCAAGGTTGTTTGCCAACAACCTGGTGCAACACATGGGTGCTTGCCATAGGTGAGTTCACCAAACATACCCACCAAAGGATTCCACATAGATGGTAACCCTAGTGTTTGTAGAATAAATCCTCTAAAGGATGGTGGTGTATGTGATCCTTAGACTTGAGATCTCCAGAGCGCCTTGTGCACCAATTGGTGTAGTTTGACACTAGCCCAACGTAGTTCTATTTAGAGCTATCAGAACGATAGTGATTAGCTACATCCAAAAATGTATCAAGACTATGGTGGATTGACAAAGGATTCATCACTCTTGGGTACGAGAGAAATTATCTCACTGATCAATTCTGTAAATGGCAACGACACTAAATCTGTGGCCACAGTAGGATTGAGTTGCTACTCAATCCAATCTATTTGGTTGTTGGCCAAATAACTGAATATGAAGAGATCAAGGAAATCTGAGGTTGACAGTACTTATGTACCTTAGCCTTGATGAGATAATGGATGATGAAGGTACTTGATTGTACGATAACCATATCGTTGATAGGTAGCTATTTCGCTGAATCTGAATCTATTGGGTGACCATGATGCCTTGCTAGAGGCCAATCTTGGTTTATGTGTAGTGAGACGATTAATTGGTGTCAATCGTGATACTACTCACTGCCAATGTGATAAGGAGCCTATGGTTCACATACTTAGAAGATAATTTAAGAATCAATATGTGAAAGGGGTATTTTCGTCTTTTAAGATGAAATGATATTTTTGTAATCTCACATGCAATTAAATTTGCCAAGGTTGTTGCCTGTATTCAATTTTAATATTGAAATTAAAATCGGTGAGATTATATTTAAATATATGTGTGCATATATTTAAATGGATTATTATTATTATTTAATGTTAATATATATTAATATTTGTGAATTTAATAATAATAATAATTAATTAATTAAAATACCAATATGGGTTGTTTGGTTACAAGAATGAATTAATAATAGAATCCATGGCTATTCCTATATGGATTAGGGTTTTAATTAGTTGCACTATATAAGTGCAACTCAAATTAAAACATATAATACAATATTAAAATAACAAGCAATCATAAACCCTAGCCACCCTTTCAGGTGTTCATTAATTTTTTTTTTTTTTTTTTTTTTTTGGGTAAGTAAGCTTTTTATAGAAAAAGAAAAGAATATGCAAGAGGCCTTAAAAGCGGCCAACCTACCTTAGGACATACCTTGAGTTAGGTACAAAAGAATAATGCTATCTAAGCCAACCCGTAGACCTCTTTTTTTTTTCGATTCCTTTTACCAAAGAAATGGAACCAAGAGGAGCCAAAAGAATACAAAGAGGCCAACCTACCATAGGACATATCCTAGGTTAGGTTCAAAATTTTCCAAAATGAAGATCTAATACCTAAGCATCCACAACATGGACATTTAGACATAGAGCCCACAACCGACACAATGATGTCACCAACCAAAATCTCCTCACACCAACATGAACCCATCACAACACATCCTCCCATACCATCAACTCCCATGGGAACTTTTGAAGATGGATTTAGGAAGCTCGTAATTCTCTTCAAGTCTTCGATTATGAGTGTTCCCCTTAATCTTACTTAGGTCCGAAGCTCTTTCTCTCACTAAGGACTTGATCGAATTGTGGATAGTGAGAAAATCTTTACTTTCCCCTTCATCAATTTTGGTGAACAAAATTTTGCCCTCTTTGATTCTTGAAGCCATTGAGTTGTTCTGGCAAGTTGACCCTTGGTTCTTCGGATTGTCTTCGTGTGGAACAATGTTCATGAGATTCCATTCTTGAATCGATAGCAAAATCGAAGTCTTGAAGGAGCCTCCAAACATAGGTATTGTGTTAAATCCTTGTATGGATTTATTATTATATTGATTTTGATTATAAGCATGTAAACGATATAATCTATACTTGGATCTTGGCAAAAAGGTAATTGATTTACCGATTTTATTTTGTTTTTCCACTGTGTTTGGTAGATCAATTACTAACAATGATATCGGAGCCTTAGGTACTAGATTATATTGTTTAATCTATGTTTGATAACATGTGTTTTGAAGGATAACATGTTATAGTATAAATTGATTTTTAAAATCTATAAAATTCTATTAATTACACGATTTGAATAATCAATTGATTGACTAATGTGTTTATGTATTTTTTATTGGTTGGTTATTTCTTGGTCAAATATTATTGCATTCAATTCGATTTGGATTCACGTCGTTACGTAAAAAACCAAAAAAATCATGAATTGTAGGCTCATTGGACTACACCGATTGCTGCGGCAAAATAAAGCTTCGTCGCAGTGACGAGCTCCATTGAACTGGAGCAGCACTGGAAATTCAACGCTCGTTGCGATTTATGTGAACAAGCACCACGGCGAAATAAAACTTTACCATGGCGAGCAAGCTGTTGGAGTTCGTTGATTGTTCACGCTCGTCACGACGAAATAAACCTTCCCAATGGCGATCGTGATGAATTTGACATTTGCCGCGGTGATGGAAACCTTTGCCACAACAAGCGTGTTGCTGGAACAAATGGCATTTTCACGCAATTGGACAAAGTGTAGTGCTCCAAAACCTTTAAACCAATAATTATTCTGCATATTCAAGAGGCTAATTTAATAAATTCACCCACCCAATTCAAAATTGTTTGTTTTAATTCTATGCAATGTTCTTGTTTGAAAAATTGCATGGTGCCTGGTACATGAGCCTTAGACCGATGGTTTATTTATTTATTTTTGGGTTTGTTTGTAAGTTTCAAGCCCAACAACATGGCATGTCTAGCACAAGATATCCTGGAGAGGGCTGCACATCAGAAGCCTAAACGCAAGGCCCAAAAGTCTTAAATAGGCATGTCAATTTAAAACGACCATAATGTTTGATCCGGGATAAGTGACAGGGCTCGTACGATATCAACGGAAAGCTTGTTTCGATCCCCACAGTGTGCCATGTCTAGCACAAGAATTCCTAGAGAGGGCTGCACGTCAGAAGCCCAAACGCAAGGCCCAATAGTCCTAAATGGGCATGTCAATTTAAAATGGCCATATTTTGATCCGGGAGGAGTGATGGGCCCCGTAAAGTATCAACGAAAAGCTCATTTTGAGCCCAACAATGTGGTACATCTAGCACAAGAATCCCTTGAGAGGTTTGCGAGTTAGAAGCCCAAACGCGAAGCCCAAAAGTCTGAAATGGGCATGTCAACTAAAATTGACCATACCTTTTCATCCAAGAGGAATTATTGGGCTCGTAAGAAATTAACAGAAAGCTCGTTTCGAGCCCAACAACATGACACATCTAGCATAAGAATTCTTGGAGAGGGCTATGCGTTAGTAGCCCAAATGTCCTATATCGGCTCAAAACGAGCTTTTCGTGGAAATCTTACGAGCCTCGTAACTCCTACCAGATCAAAAGTTATGGCCATTTTAAGCATGGATGCTCATTTAGCACTATGAGGCCTTGTGTTTGGGCTTCTGACATGCATCCCTCTCTTGTAATTCTTATGCTATACATGCCACATTGTTGGACTTGAAACAAGCTTTTTGTTGATATCTTATGGGCACCGTAACTCCTCCTAGATCAAAAGTTATGGTCGTTTTAAGTTGACTTGCCTATTTAAAATAGTTGGGCCTTGAATTTTGGCTTTTGATGCACACCCCTCTCCAATAATTCTTGTGCTAGACATGAGACCTTGTTGGGCTTGAGACAAGGTTTCTGTTGATATTTTATGGGCCTCGTAACTCCTTCCAAATAAAAAGTTATGGCCGTTTTAAGTTAACATGCCCATTTAGGACTTTTGGGCCTTACGGTTTGGCTTCTGACACATAGCCCTCTCTAGTAATTCTTATGCTAAACGTTCTATGTTGGCTTGAAATGAGCTTTCCATTGATATCTTATGGGCCCCATAACTCATCTTAAATAAAATGTTATGGCCGTTTTAAGTTGACATGCCTATTTAGGACTTTGGGTCTTGTATTTGGGCTTTTGACATGTAGCCCTCTCTAGGAATTCTTGTGTTAGACATGCCATGCTGTTGGGCTCAAGACGAGCCTTCCATTGATTTATTACGGGCCCCGTAACTCTTTGCAGACCAAAAGTTATGGCCATTTTAAATTGACATGCCTATTTAGGACTTTTAGGCCTTGCGTTTGGGCTTCTTAGGCGTAGCCCTCTCCAAGAATTCTTGTACTAGATGAGTCATATTGTTAGGCTCAAAACGATCTTTCTGTTGATGTCTTACGGGCTCTGTAAATCTTCCTAGATCAAAAGTTATGACCGTTTTAAGTTCGCATGCTCATTTAGGACTTTTGGCCTTGTGGTTGGACTTCTAATGCGTAGCCCTCTTCGACAATTCTTGTGCTAGAAGTTCTACATTGGGCACAAAATGAGCCTTCCGTTGATATCTTACAGGCCCTGTAACTGCTTCCAGATCAAAAGTTATGGCAGTTTTAATTTGATATGCCCATTTAGGACTTTTGGGCCTTGCATTTGGGCTTCTAACGTGCAACCCTCACATGGAATTCTTGTGCTAGACATGCTATATTTTTGGGCACAAAATGAGCTTTCCGTTGACATCTTACAAGCCCCGTAACTCCTCGCAGATAAAAAGTTATGGCCATTTTAAGTTAACATGCCCATTTAGGAATTTTGGGCCTTCCATTTGGGCTTCTATTGTGGCCTCTCCAAGAATTCTTGTGGTAGATATTCCACGTTGTTATACTCAAGGCAAGCTTTCCGTTGATAACTTATGAGCCCTATAACTATTCCCGAATCAAAAGTTATGGCGTTTTAAGTTGACATGCCCATTTAGGACTTTTGGGCCTTGTATTTGGGCTCCAGACGTGCAGCCCACTCCAGAAATTCCTATGCTAGACATGTCACATTTTTGGGCTCGAAACAACCTTTCTGCTGATATATTGCGAGCCCCCTAACTCCATATAGATCAAAAGTTATCACCCTTTTAAGTTAACATGCCCATTTAGGACTTTATGGCCTTGTGTTCTGGAATCCGACACATAGCCCTCTCAAGGAATTCTTGTGCTAGATGTGCCATGTTGTTAGGCTCAAAGCAAGCTTTTCGTTGTCATCTTATGAGCCCTGAAACTCCTCCCGGATCAAAAGTTGCTGTCGTTTTAAATTGACATGCAATCTAGGGTTTTTGAGCCTTGCGTTTGGGCTTGAAACGAGCTCTCTATTGATATGTTGGCTCTATTGATATTTAGGCTATGACACACAATCCTGTCTAGGAATTCTTATGCTAGAAGTTCTATGTTGGCCTCGAAACGAGCTCTCTGTTGATATCTTAGGGCTCCGTAATTCTGCTCAAATCAAAATTATGGTTGTTTTACGTTGACATGCCCATTTAGGACTTCTGGGCCTTGCATTTCGTCTTTTGATGTGTGACCCACTCATGGAACTCTTGTGCTATAATTTCCATGTTTTGGGATTGAAACAAGCTTTCTGTTGATATCTTACGAGCCTCGTAACTCCTCTCGGATCAAAAGTTACGGCCATTTTAAGTGGACATGCCTATTTAGGACTTTTGGGCCTTGTGTTTGAGTTTCTGATGCACAGCCACCTCGAGGAATTTTTGTGCTAGATGTGCCACATTTTTGGGCTCCAATCAAGCTTTTCGTTGATATCTTGCAAGCCCCGTAACTCCTCCCAGATCAAAAGTTTAAGTTGACATGCCTATTTAAGACTTTTGGGCCTTGAGTTTGGGCTTTTGATATGCATTCCTCTCAAGAAATTCTTATGCTAGACATGCCACATTGTTGTGCTCCAAACGAGCCTTTTGTTGATATAATACGCACCTCGTAAATCCTCCCGACACAAAAATTGTGACCGTTTTAAGTTGGCATTCCTATTTAAGACTTTTAGACATTCCCTTTAGGCTTCTGACTCGTAGCCCTCTCTAGGAATTATTGTGCTAGATGTACCACATTGTTGGGCTCAAAAGAGCTTTCCGTTGATATCCTTTGGCCTTGTAACTCCTCCCAGATCAAAAGTTATAGTCGTTTTAAGTTAACATGCCTATTTAGGACTTTTGTACATTACGTTTGAGCTTCTAAAATACAGCCCTCCAGAGGAATTCTTGTGCTAGACGTACAATGGTTTTGGGCTCAGATCGAACCTTTTGTTGATATCTTACGGGCCCCGTAATTGCTCCTAGATTAAAAGTCACGGCCATTTTAAGTTAACATGCCATTAAGGACTTTTGGACATTTCCTTTAGGCTTCTTGTTAGAGTAGGTGCCCCAGAGCCAATCAATTATTGTAAAAGTGACTCTGTAATAAATGTTTATTTATCAATAAAAGGCATATTCTTCTATATCATGTATGTAATGATATATGTCCTTAGGATGGTAGAACCATACGAGGGTATCAAGTATTTCAAATCTTGATAGTGAGAACCCTATGATCACATATGGTGGCCATTCTAGAAACATCCATAGCCCCAGTATTATTCTGACCAAGGACACAGATAATACAGCAAGGATATCATTGTGTTGAATGACCCTGTCGAAAGGCAATGACTGGTCTCACTTGTCAACGTTGTTTGCCGACAACCTGGTGCAACTCATGGGTGCTTGCTATAGGCAAGTTCACTGGACACACCTACCAGAGGATTCCATATGGATAGTAACCCAAGTGTCTATGGAATAAATACTCTAACGAATGGTGGTGCATGTGATCCTTAGACTTGACATCACCAGAGCGCCTTGTGCACCGATTGGTGTAGTTTGACACTAGCCCAACGCAGTTCTAATAGAGCTGTCAATACGATAGCGATTGGCTGCATCAAGGAGTGTATTAAGATTGTGGTGGATCGACAGAGGAATCATCACTCCTGGGTACGGGAGAAGTTATCTTACGATACAATTTAGTGAATGACAATGACACTAAAACTGTGGCCACAGTGGGATTGAGTTGTTGCTCAATCCAATTTATTATTTCGGTCATTGGTCTAGTAACTGAATACAAAGATATCGAGAATAACTGAGGTTGACATTTTTTCTATACCTCAGTCTTGATGAGATAACGGATGATGAAATGATTGGATTGCACGGTAACCATATCATTGACAGGTAACTGTTTCTCTGAATCCGAATCTATCGGGTGGCCATGATGCCTTGCTAGGGGCCAATCTTGGTCTATGAGTAGTGAGATGATTAATTGTTGTTAATCACGATACTACCTACTGTCGATCTGATAAAGAGCATACGGGTCACACACTTAGCAGATAATTTAAGAATCATTTCTCTGAAAGGGGTATTTTTGTCTTTTAGGAAAAAAGAGTATTTTGGTAATCTCATAGTGCAATTAAATTTGCTAAGGTTCTTGCTTGTATTTAATTTTAGTAGTAGAATTAAAATTACTGAGATTTTATTTAAATATATGTGCACAGATATTTAAATGGATTATTATTAATAATTAAATGTTAATATATATATCAAAGTATTGAAGGAGCCTCCAAACATTGGAAATGTTCTTAATCCTTGTATGAATTATGTACTATGATTTATATTGTATAGATTTTCTGTTTATTAACATGTAAACAATTTGATCTATACCTGGATCTTGGCGTGGAAAGTGATTGATTTTTTTGTTTTAATTTGTGTTCTTTCCACTGCCTTTTCGAGCTCAATCACTTACAATGGTATCAAAGCCTCGGGAATTAGATTATGTTGTTTAATTGATGTTAGATAACATGTGTATTTGCTTGATAACATGTTATTGCATGATTTGAAGGTTTTTAAATCTGGAAAAATTCTATATGTTGAATCTTTTAATTAATCAATCGATTAAATAATGTGTTGATTGAATATGTATTGGTTGGTTGGTGTCCTGGTCGAATGTTTAAGCATTCAATTTGATTTGGATCTGTGTCATTATGTGAAAAACTGCAAAAAACATTACTATGTGATTCACTGTTTTATGGCGATAGCCGTGGTGAAATAACACTTTGTCGTGGTGAATTTGGCTGCGGCGAAATAAACCTTTGCTGCAGCGAAATGCCAGAAAAGTGGATCTAGCCACGGCGAAATAAAACTTCACCGCTGCATGAATCTCTCTGGAACATTTTCTATTTTCTGGAAGTTCATGGTAGCCGTGGTGAAATAAAACTTCGCTGGGGCGAATAATTTATTCGTCGCGGCAAGAAATCTACTGTTCCGTTTTTGCTTTTTGTTTTTCGCACAGGGGCTAAATTGCAGTTTTTGATCATTTAAAGCCAATATTCATTCTACACGTTTAAGAGGGTAACTTGATAATTCAACCCACCCAATTCAAAAATTGATTGTTTTTGAATGTATGCAATGTTCTTGTTTGATAATTGCATGGGGCCCGATACATGAGCCTTAGACCTATTGTTTATTGTTTATTGGGTTTGTTTGTAAATTTTATAAACAAATAGGACCTGCGTGTCCTGCCTTTCTCTCTTAAATCTCCATGTATTTCTTCTTCTCATCTCACTCCCCTCGTATGTAACGCAAGGTTTCTATTTTATTGATGTAAATTAAAATAGGATTTTTATCATAAAATTCTTTGTAATGACCATGAGGAAGAAACGAAGGAGTTATGAAGAGGAATAACATGAAGACACAAGGTTTATTTTTAAACCCTAGGTTGACCTACCGATTACTCTAGGCTCGAGGAAATCGGTTTTAGTTGGCCATGTACCGGCACGTTTTATTTTGTTTAGAATGCATGCTAAGGTTGAATGTTTAATAACATGCCAAACAATGTCATTCTAACAAAGATAATAATTTGGTGAGACATTGAATAAAAACCCTCAAACAAAGGATATTAAGTCACTTGAAATGCCTTCCATTACCATGTCTTTAATCAAACCATTGTTCATTGGAGCCTTGTTCGCCAAAGTGAAGGGTACACTTCTACCAGTGGGAGGTTAAAGCTCATTGGAGATTTCCTTAATGGTGATGAGTCGACTTAAAATGACTATTTTGCTTGTTCGCCAAAGCGAAGGTTGATAAACATGTCATAGGCATAGTAGAGAAGTACACTTGTTATGTGTACGTGGTGACATGTAGTATCCACTCCACTGATACAGAGAATCACACTTAAGGACAATGGCTTCGGTCATCGTATTGTGTGATTAGCTTGTTGGCTTGCTTCACATTTAAGGTTGATAGTGGGAGCTATCAACTGGTGTGGATTAAGTTTGTTGGCCTACCCAATCAACCCATTTTGGCTTGTTCGCCAAAGCGAAGGTTTGAAATGGGCTAGGTGGGATCTGAGTCCACTAGGAAAGCCAACGGGCTTTCCCGAGTTAATAGTGAGGGCTATTGGCTTAAGGAAAATAGTGGGAACGTTTTTTAATAAAAGACCATATTAAGGAATAATAGACATTATATTGACTTTACTTTTCTGAATTGTAGATTCATGAGCATTATGAACCTGCGACCGATAATCGAGAAAGAAAACAAGTTGGATGGATCCAATTTCTCAGACTAGTATCGTAATCTTCGAATTATATTTAAGTTCGAAAAGAAATTGTATATCCTTGATAAGCCATATATGGCTGACCCTAATCCTGGTGCCACTCAGGAAGTAAAAGATACTTATCAAAAGTTTCTTGATGATCCTGATGGCTTTCAATGCTTGATGTTAGCATCGATGACACCAGTGCTGCAAAAACAACATGAGAATATGGACGCCGCTGCCATTATTCTACACTTCAAGGAGCTTTATGAAGGGAATGCTCGACATGAGAGGTACAAGGTGTCAAAAGCATTATTTGGAAGTTGCCTGACCGAGGGAGCCCAAGTTGGCCCTCATGTGCTCAAAATGATCGAGCACATGGAGAGGCTTGAGACTTTGGGGTTTGAGTTGGATGCAGAATTACAAGTGGATTTAATTCTACAATCCTTGCCTGACTCTTATGCACTGTTCAAAATGAACTTCAATATGAACGTTATGGTGAAAACTTTGTCGGAGCATTTGAACATGCTAAGGAGTGCAGAGCAGGACTTGAAGAAGTCCAAGCCTGTTTTACTGGCAGCTGGCAGTAAAGGAAAGGGTAAGGGAAAGGGAAAGTCCAAGGCCAATCCTAAGCCCAAGCCCAAGCCCAAGCCCAAGCCCAAGCCCAAGCCCAAGCCCAAGCCCTAGCCCTAGCCCTAGCCCAAGCCCAAGCCCAAGCCCTAGCCCAAAGGACATGATGCTTTAAGCCTGAGGGTGGCATTGGGAAAGGTGGGAAGGTAGTCTTCTTCTATTGTGGCAAGCCTAGCCGTTGGAGGAAGCACTGCATGGCTTTCCTCGCAAATAAGAAGAAGTCAGATGCTTCGACTTCAAGTATGTTTATGATTGAGATTACCTTTTCTCCTTCAACATCTTGGGTCATTGACACAGGTTGTGGTACTCACATTTGTATTTATGTCCAGGGATTAAGGCAGAGTAGAATGCTCGCCAAGAGAGAAGTGGACCAACGAGTTAGAAATGGAGCACATGTAGCTGCATTAGCTGTAGGGACTTATTGTTTATCTTTGCCTACAGGCTTATTATTAGAACTCAAAGATTGTTATTTTGTATTACGATTTCTAGAAACATTATTTCAATATCCGCTTTGGATAATATAAGATATCGTTTTGAGATTTCTAATGGATTGTTGTCCTTTAGTTTGAATGGTATTCTATTTGGAATTGCAAGGTTATATAACAGATTATATGTTTTTGATTTGAACAATAAGGATATTCTCAATGTTGAAACTAAGAAAGCTAAACATAGCGAACAAAACCATACATAGCTCTGGCATTGTGGATTGGGTCATGTTAATCAGACCCGCATTGCGAAACTTCAAAGGGATGGAGTTTTGGACCCTTTTGACTTCCAGTCATTTGAGGTATGCAAGTCATGGCTTTTAGGCAAGATGACCAAATCACCTTTCACAGGACAAAGTGAAAGGGCTACTGAACTGTTAGGCATCATCCATAGTGATGTATGTGGTCCACTAATAGTTAAAGCCAAAGGCAGATATTCCTACTTCATCACATTTATTGATGATTTCAGTAGATATGGTTATGTCTACCTCATGAGACATAAATTTGAAGCCTTTGATAAGTTCAAAGAATATAGGAATGAAGTACAGAATATGTTGGGCAAAAGTATTAATGCTCTTCGGTCGGATTGAGGAGGTGAATACTTGAGCTCCGGGTTTTCTGAGTACCTGAAAGAATGTGGGATAGTATCACAACTCACCCGTCCGTATACACCCCAGCACAATGGAGTGTCTGAGATGAGGAATATGACCTTACTTGACATGGTTAGGTCCATGATAAGTTTTAGTGATCTACCTGCATCATTCTGGGGTTATACCCTAGAGACTGTGACTCACGTATTGAACCATGTAAGTTTGTAGATAAGACTCTATATGAACTATGGAGTGGGCAAAAGCACAAATTGTCTTATCTAAGGATTTGGGGTTGCGATGCTTATGTCAAGAAATTGACTTCGAACAAGCTGGGCCCAAAATCCTGCAAATGTATATTTGTAGGGTATCCTAGGGAGACCAAAGGATACTATTTCTACTATCCATAAGAGCACAAAATTTTTGTTGCTCGTACTGGTGTCTTCCTAGAAAAGGATTTTTTACTAAGAAGTACTTGTGGGAGAAAAGTAGAACTCGATAAAGTTCTAGAGCCACAAGATATACTAGACTTAGTATGGGATGATGTGCCACAGGAAGTGGTTGAACATCAGGAGGAGGTTACTTCACAACTTGTGGATCAAAGTGAACAACCTCAAGTAGCATAGGAGCTACTTAGATCTGGGAGAGTACGCCATGAGCCCGAGAGATACGGTTATCTCGTGACTCAACATGGTGACGTATTAGTCTACCATGATGATGAACCCAGAACCTACGAAGACGATATATCGGATCCAGATTCCGTTAAATGGCTTGAAGCCATGAAATCTGAGATGGACTCCATGTACTAGAACCAAGTATGGTCTTTGGTGGAACCACCTGAAGGGGTGAAACCCATACGGTGTAAATGGGTCTTTAAGAAGAAGACTAACATGGATGGCAAGGTGCACACTTATAAGGCACAACTGGTTGCCAAAGGTTTCAAACAAATTCATGGTATTGACTATGAAGAAACTTTTTCGCCGGTTGCCATGATTGAATCCATCCGGATTATGCTTGTGATTGCAGCATATCATGTTTATAAGATTTGGCAAATGGATGTCAAAATGGCATTCCTAAATGGAAACCTTGAAGAGGATGTGTATATGACACAACCTAATGGTTTCATTCTTGATGGTCATGCTGATAAGGTATGCAAGTTGCAGAGATCCATTTATGGACTCAAGCAAGCTTCAAGGAGTTGGACCATTCATTTCGATGAAGCCGTAAAAGAATTCGGTTTTATCAGGAACGAAGATGAGCCTTGTGTTTACAATAAAGTGATTGGGAGCGCAGTGGCATTCCTAGTGTTGTATGTCAATGACATACTTCTGATCGGGAATATATACCAAACTTGTAGTCGGTAAAGACTTGGTTATCCAAGTTCTTATCCATGAAGGACTTAGGAGAAACAGCCTACATCCTCCGAATAAAGATCTACTAAGACAGATCACGTAGGTTGCTTGGCCTAAGTCAGAGTACATACATTGACAAGGTACTGCTGATTCAGTATGGTAGAATCCAAGAAGGGATTTCTTCCGATGTTACATGGTGTCTATCTCTCTAAGGATATGTGTCCTAAAACACATGATGAGAGAGATAGAATGAAGAGGATCGCATATGCGTCAGTAGGCAACCAAGATTAAAAACCTTCCTAACCTAACTACTGAACTGTAAATAGGGTAAGCAAGGGTTGATCCCACGAAGAGTGTCTAGCCGAATTTTTGATGATGTGAATAAGGCTGGGGGGGTTTTCAGTAAAATAGAAAACTAACTTAGCAAAAATCAAAACAAAAACAATTCAAATCGAAATCAGTTAATATAACGAAACTTGGTCTCCGTCAACATCCACCATCGGAATCTTACAACTGATCATTGATGCAAAATTAAATCAATTCATACCTGAATATTCACCGTTGGAACTATTTTCCTATCTCTCCTTAATTGTAATTAATTAGGAAACAAGCGATCTTAATTAATCTTACCACTAAACAACCCTAGACAAGCGCTCAAGATTTAATCTAATGGCAGCCTTAAGAATTAGAGAAATCGATGAAGCTAAACAACACAAACACAAGCGGTTGTATTTAATTTAGTTGAATGTTCTTCTTAAGATTATTAATTCCTGACGCAGCAAATTATTAACCCTAATTGCTTCACAAGTTAGAGGGATCAAACAATTACGGATTTGATATCAAACTCAGCAGTAGATTGCAACAAATAATACACTAGTAGGCCTCCTAGTAATTAATTGCATCAATCATGAAGATATGCACAGAATAACATTCAATACTCAAACACAAAAATTGAACATTAAAATAAAATAGATTAGATCTCACAGTTGGTTGATTCCGAGGTCTCCGTTTCCGACGACCAAGTTACAAAAGCTTTAGCCGCTCATGGCCATAATCCAAACTCACAAAAAAGAAAAAAATTCCAGAGAAGAGAAGAGAGAGACGTGGTCCCCCTCAAAAACCCTCATCTGATCCCTTTGCAAAAATCCAGTTTTAGAATTCGAATCCCACTCAATCTCCTAAAAGAAATATTCTCCTATCCTAAAATAACATTTATCCTAATCTAATTAATTGGAAATAAAATAAAGTCTTAATACAAAATAGAAAAATGGTGATTCTGAGCTGTAACTTGCGTGCCACATGTCTCCAATAATAAATTGCCCAATTGATTTGCATGACAAGGCAGAATGTTCCAGGACGTCCAGTGCAGATGCGTCAACTTCAAGCTCGATTACAACCATGATAAAGTGAGTATATCTCCAAACTCAAAACATAAAAGTTTTAGATATCTTTCTTATCGTTCCACAGCATTTTGAATCATCTAAATCGGAGCTCGGATGAGAGAGTTATGCCCAGATTACGCAACAATGTCGAAACTGTCCGAATTCACTTAATTAGTTCCGTTTTGCAATTAACGCCTCCATTTGCATCCTAAATCAAAATAGAATAATAATGAGTATATTTAGGCAGAAAATAAGTATAAAAGACTAGACATTAAGTGGGGTAAATATGACATTTTGCATTCCCATCAGTCAGCAATTGGATCCATCATGTATGCCGTGTTATATACTCAGATTGATGTCTCATGTGTGTTAAGCACTTGTAGTTGATATCAATCGGATCAAGGTGAGCATCACTGGATAGCTATCAAGAACATCCTAAAATACCTGAAAAAGACTAACGACATGTTCTTGGTTTATGGAGGGGAAGATGAGCTCAATGTAAGAGGATACAGTGATGCTAGTTTCCAAATGGATAAAGATGATTATCGATCATAATCAGGGTTTGTATTTTGTCTCAATGGGGGTGTAGTGAGCTGGAAGAGCTCTAAGCAAAGCACTGTAGTAGACTCTACAATGAAGGCTGAGTATATTGCATTATCTGATGTGGCCAAAGAGGCAGTCTAGATTAAGAAGTTCATCACCGAACTTGGTATGGTTTCCACGATTGTTGATCCGATAGATATCTATTATGACAACAATGGAGCAATTGCTCAAACAAAGGAACCACAATCTCACCAGAAGTTCAGACACATACTTAGATGTTTTCATCTCATCAGAGAAATGGTTGAGAGGAAAGATGTAGAGATCACTAAAGTGCATACTGATGACAATCTCGCCAATCCACTGACGAAGCCTCTGTCGTAGCAGAAGCATGAAAAACACTTAAGGTCATTTGGTATTAAATACATGAATGATTGGATGTAGTGTAAGTGGGAGATTATTAGAGTAGGTGCCCTAGAGCCAATCAATTCTTGTAAAATTGACTCTGTAATAAATGTTTATTTATCAATAAAAGGCATATTCTTCTATATCGTGTACGTAATGATATACGTCCTTAGGATGGTAGAACCATGAGGAGGGTATCAAGTGTTTCAAATCTTGATAGTGAGAACCCTATGATCACATATGGTGGCCATTCTAGAAACGTCCGTAGCCCCAGTATTATTCTGACCAAGGACACAGATAATACGATAAGGCTATCATAGTGTTGAACGACTCTGTCGAAAGGCAGTGACTGATCTCACTTATCAAGGTTGTTTGTCGACAACCTGGTGCAACTCATGAGTGCTTGCTAGAGGCAAGTTCACTGGACAGATCCACCAGAGGATTCCTTATGGATGGTAACCCCATTGTCTATGGAATAAATCCTCTAACGAATGGTGGTGCATGTGATCCTTAAACTTAAGATCACTGGAGCGCCTTTTGCATTGATTGGTGTAGTTTGACACTAGCCCAATGTAGTTCTATTCAGAGCTGTTAATACGGTAGCGATTGGCTACATCAAGGAATGTATCAAGACTATGGTGGATCGACAGAGGATTCATCACTCCCGAGTAGGGGAGAAGTTATCTCACAACACAATTTAGTGAATGGCAATGACACTAAAACTGTGGCCACAGTGGGATTGAGTTGTTGCTCAATCCAATTTATTGTTTCGGTCATTAGTCTAGTAATTGAATACAAAGATATCGAGGATAACTAAGGTTGACACTTTTTCTATACCCCAGTCTTGATGAGATAACGGATGATGAAAGGATTGGATTGTACGGTAACCATATCATTGACAAGTAGCTGTTTGCTGAATTTGAATCTATCGGGTGGCCATGATGCCTTGCTAGGGGCCAATCTTGGTCTATGAGTAGTGAGACAATTAATTAGTGTTAATTACGATACTACTTATTGCCGATATGATAAGGAACCTACGGGACACACATTTGGAAGATAATTTAAGAATCGTTTTTGTGAAAGGGGTATTTTCATCTTTCAAGACGAAATAGTATTTTGGTAATCTCATAGTGCAATTAAAGTTGTTGAGGTTGTTGCCTATATTTAATTTTAGTGTTAAAATTAAAATTAGTGAGATTATATTGTAAGTAATTGATCTATCATACGCAGCGGAAAACAAAAATTCAATCAGTAAATCAATTACCTTTCTTTGCCAAGATCCGAGTATAGATTACACTATTTACATGTTTATAAATAAAATATGTATAAAGTAAATCCATTCAAGGATTACAATACTTACATATGTTTTGAGGCTCCTTCGAATATCTCTGATTTTGGATATGAACATTGTTCACCGTCTACTGTTCACCTCTACTGTTCACGTGATTCTTCGCTAATCAATCCAGAGTAGAATCACACTCACAGAAGTCCACACGAAGATAATCCGCAGAACCCTTGATTATTTTGGTAGAACAATCAAGGGCTTCAAGAATCAAGAATAATCAAGAAAGAAGAACAAGAGAAGTTTTCTTCTTGAGAGAGAGAGAGATTGGGTGGCTAGGGTTTTCATTGCATGAATAATTCTGTTATGTTTTAATTTTAAGTTGCACTTATATAGTGCAACAATTAAAACCCTATTCCACTTAGGAATAGTCATGGGCTCCAACCCTAGTTCACCCTTGCAACCAAACACACCCT
The DNA here is from genome assembly GCF_008641045.1 of Pistacia vera. NCBI lineage: Eukaryota > Viridiplantae > Streptophyta > Magnoliopsida > Sapindales > Anacardiaceae > Pistacia > Pistacia vera. Next base: position 65,362 of record NW_022196775.1, on the reverse strand, counting down.
TTATGGTATTTTAATTAATTAATTATTATTATAATTAAAATCAATTATTATATAATAATATATTAACATTCAATTAATAATAATAATTCATTTAAATATATACATAGATATATTTAAATATAATCTCACTAATTTAATTTTAATATTAAAACTAAATACAAGCAACAACCTCAGCAAATTTAATTGCACTATGAGATTACCAAAATACCCTTTTGTCCTAAAAGATGAAGATACCCTTCTCACAAATTGATTCTTAAATTATCTTCTAAGTTGTGACTCGTATGCTCCTCATCATATCGGTAGTGTGTAGTATCGTGATTAATACCAATTAATCGTCTTACTACACACATAGCAAGACATCATGGCCACCCGATAGATTTAGATTTAGCGAAACCGTAGCCTGTCAATAGTATGGTTACCGTGCAATCAAATCCTTTCATCAATTGTTATCTCATCGAGACTAAGGTATAGAAATAGTGTCAACCTCAGATATCTTTGACATGTTTGTATTTAGTTGCTGGACCAATGACATGAATATTAAATTGGATTGAGTATCAACTCAATCTCATTGTGGTCACAAATTTAGTGTCATTGTCATTTACTAAATTACCTGGTGAGATAACTTCTCCCTTACCCAGGAGTGATGAATCCTTTGTCGATCCACCATAGTCTCGATACACTTCTCAATGTAGCCAATCACTACCGTATTGATAGCTCTTAATAGAACTACGTTGGGCTAGTGTCAAACTACACCAATTGGTGCACAAGACACTCCGGTTATCTCAAGTCTAAGGATCACATGCACCACTATCCGTTAGAGGATTTATTCCATAGATACTGGGGTTACCATCCATATGGAATCCTCTAGTGGATCTGTCAAGTGAACTTGCCTCTAGCAAGCACCCATGCATTGCACCAGGTTGTCGGCAAACAACCTCGACAAGTGAGATCAGTCACTGCCTTTCGACAAGGTCGTTCAATACTATGATAGCCTTACCGTATTATCTGTGTCCTTGGTCAGAATAATATTGGGGCTACGGACGTTTCTAGAATGGCCACCATATGTGATCATAGGGTTCTCACTATCAAGATTTGAAACACTTGATACCCTAATCACGGTTCTACCATCCTAAGGACATATATTAATACATATAATATGATTTACGTGATATAGTAGAATATGCCTTTTATTGATAAATAAACATTTATTACAGAGTTAATTTTACAGTAATTGATTGGCTCTAGGGCACCTACTCTAACAATCTCCTACTTGCACTATAGCCAATCATTCATGTATTTAATACCGAATGACCTTAAGTGTTTTTCATGCTTCTGCTGCGACAGAGGCTTCGTCAGTGGATCAGCGAGATTGTCATCAGTATGCACTTTACTGATCTGTACATCTTTCCTCTCAACCATTTCTCTGATGAGATGAAAACGACTAAGTATTTGTCTGGACTTCTGGTGAGACTGTGGTTCCTTTGCTTGAGCAATTGCTCCATTGTTGTCACAATAGACATCTATCGGATCAACAATCATGGAAACCACACCAAGTTCGGTGATGAACTTCTTAATCTAGACTGCCTTTTTGGCCGCATCAGATATTGCAATATATTCAATGTAATACCTTCTTTCTTAGCTAGTGAATGCGGAAAATATACCATGTTAAACATACATAGGTATAAAATGAAAAGTAATGGGCCCAAAAATTTTCTTTACTTAATATATGATTCTTTACATAACAAAATAGCATATACAGAAAAACTTTAATAACGGTCGACAATAATGTGATTTCTCTTCACTTCTCGACGTCTATCCAACCGTTTCTCACCTATTTCCTGCAAAACATGGAGAAACAACGGGGTGAGCACTAATTGCTCAGTAAGTAAATCCTCTACTCTTCTATCTCCGTAACTTAATCTTGAGTTCTTTCCTCACTCTATTCTTTTTCTTCTTCATTCTCTATTTGTTCTTTCTCTTTTCTTCTCCCTATACTTTTGCTATAACTTTCTTTGTTCTTTCTTTCTAATTCTCTCTCTGTTCTTTCTTTCTTCTAATTTCTCACTAACCATGATAGAAATCATGGTATCATGCATGGATGAGATACAATTTCTTTCTTTTTTTCTATATTTCTTTCTTTCTGTTTCTTTTCTTTCTTTTGATTCTTTATATTCTTTCTTTCTTTTCTTTTTCTTTTCTTTCTTGCTTGCTCATTCTTTCTTATACTTTCTTATTCTTTGCCGATCGGACTTAGTTGGTGCATGGATTCGGAACCCTGGCCATGTGAGTGAGTACAGTCCTCATCTACATGCACTCTTACGGACTGTACAAATTCTTTTCTTCTTAGGCCACTCAATTAAGGTGGCGTGCATATAGGTATTTCTTCTTGGTACAGCCCTCATCCACATACACTCTTACAGGCCGTACATATTCTTCTTCTTCTTCTTCTTCTTCTTCTTCTTAGGCTGCTCATTTAAGGCGGTATGTATGTGGGAATATTCTTCTTCTTGTCACCCACAGGTTCCCCATCGCAACAACCTTTCTTTCCTTCTTCTAAAGCATTCTAGCTTTTTCTTTCTTTCTCTTTAATCTTTAAATTCTCATACATATGCGTATGTATGCATGTGGATGGCTCATGCTTTTAATTCTTTCTAAGTGCAATCATGTAATGCAAAAATGCCATGTAGCACAAAAATAAGTTTTCTCTACTCATGCATACACTTCTCCTAGACATTTCATCAAACATCATGCATGCGTACTCAAATTCTATTTTAAGTATAATTCTACTTCTTTCTTAAACCATCCATATTTGGAGTAAACCCCCTCTAAAACAAGATTAAACCTGGCCAGGAACCACACTTCAAAAATTCTCCTCAAACTCTTTCTAATTTCAACCCAACTTCTATCAAATTCTATCAACACAACCATCCCTTCTCATGGTGGAAATCCAATCATGAATCATCATCAAACTCAATAACAAGTTCATCCACAAATTTCAAGCATATAAATTCATATAAGATTCATGTGAAACAATCTCTACACTTTTATTGCTCAAACAAAGGTTAAAGTTGGATTTACTTATCTTGTGCTTGAGTAATTCCACCAGAATTCCTCTTCTTTAATGGACTTGTTCTTTCTCTAAAACCCTAAGCATAAACACTATAAGAATTCAACACTTCCAAAAATTAATCTCAGATCTATAACAAGAATCCTTACCTTTTGATGCTTAGGATCAAATCTCTACCAAAATCCAACCAAAAGCCTTCTAATTTTCCTTAGAAATTCGGTGAAGAGATGAGAGAATTAGAGAATAGAAGTGGCGTGTGGGTGTAGAGAATGAGAGGGGTTGTGTGACTAAACCCTTAATATCACATATTACTAGGCATGCTTTCCCATTTTGCCCTTACACTTTCTTGAAAATTTCATCTTTGTCCCTTAGTCATTTACACTAATGCCCTTATCTTCATTACATTCTCCATCAAATTTCCTTATTTTTCACTCCCCACATTTACAACTAATTAGGGATACAATGGTCACTTTACCCCTAAGGAAGATTTCTCTAGAATTTCCTTAAGAATTCCAGCCAACTCTTTGCCTCGGCGAAGCTTTTTCTTCGCCTCGGCGAAAAATTCCAGAGCATACGTCGTCGTGCCAAACTTTATTCTTCGCCCCGGCGAAGTTTGCAATTTTCTAACTTTGCCAATCCTTCACCAAACCTCAGGGCAACCAACATTATTAAGAACATACAAACTTAACTAAGGACAAACAAACAACACTAAGGGCAAATAAGCATATACAAGCTACGTACCTCAAAGTGGGCGTTACACTCAGCCTCCATTGTAAAGTCCACTATAGTGCTTTGCTTGGAGCTCTTCCAGCTTACTGCACCTTTGTTGAGACAAAATACAAACCCTGATTGCGATCAATAATCATCTTTATCCATTTGGAAACTAGCATCACTGTATCCTCTTACAGTGAGCTCATCTTCCCCTTCATAAACCAAGAACATGTCCTTAGTCCTCTTCAGGTACTTAGGGATGTTCTTGACAGCTATCTAGTGACGCTCACCTAGATCCGATTGATATCTACTACAAGTGCTTAACGCACATGAGACATCAATCTGAGTACATAACATGACATACATGATGGATCCAATTATTGACGCATATGGGATCCTCTTCATTTTATCTCTCTCATCGTGTGTTTTAGGACACATATCCTTAGAGAGATAGACACCGTGTGACATTGGAAGAAATCCCTTCTTGGATTTGTCTATACTGAATCTCTTCAGTACCTTGTCAATGTATGTACTCTGACTTAGACCAAGCAACCTACGTGATCTATCTTGGTAGATCTTTATTCTGAGGATGTAGTCTGCTTCTCCTAAGTCTTTCATGGAAAAGCACTTGGATAACCAAGTCTTTACCGATTGCAAGTTTGGTATATCATTCCCGATCAGAAGTATGTCATCGACATATAACACTAGGAATGCCACTATGCTCCTACTCACTTTCTTGTAAACATAGGGCTCATCTTCATTCTTGATAAAACCGAATTCTTTTACAGCTTCATCAAAACAAATGTTCCAGCTCCTTGAAGCTTGCTTGAGTCCATAAATGGATCTCTGCAACTTGCATACCTTCTCAACTTGCTCATCAAGAACGAAACCATCGGTTTGTGTCATATACACATCCTCTTCAAGGTTTCCGTTCAGGAAAGCCGTTTTGGCATCCATTTGCCAAATCTCATAACCATGATATGCAACAATTGCAAGCATAATCTAGATGGATTTAATCATGGCAATCGGTGAAACCATGAATTTGTTTGAAACCTTTGACAACCAATCGTGCTTTATAAGTGTGCACCTTGCCATCCATGTCAGTCTTCTTCTTGAAGACCCATTTACGTCCTATGCGTTTTACCCCTTCAGGTGGTTCCATCTGAGACCATACTTGGTTCTGGTACATGGAGTCCATCTCAGATTTCATGGCTTCAAGCCATTTAACGGAATCTGGATCCGATATAGCGTCTTCGTAGATTTTGGGTTCATCGTCTTGGTAGACAAGTACGTCACTATGTTGAGTCACAAGATAGCCATATCTCTCAGGCTCATGGCATACTCTTCTAGATCTATGTAGCTTCTGTGCTATTTGAGGTGGTTCACTTTGATCCACAAGTTGTGGAGTAACCTCCTCCTGATGTTCAACCACTGCTTGTGGCACATCTTCCCGTCCTTCATCTAGTATATCTTGTGGCTCTAGAAGTTCATCGAGTTCTACTTTCTCCCATTAGTACTTCTTAGAAAAAATTCCTTTTCTAGGAAGACACTAGTATGAGCAACAAAAATTTTGCGCTCTTCTGAATGATAGAAATAGTATCCTTTAGTCTCTTTAGGATACCCTATAAATATACATTTGTAGGATTTTGGGCCTAGCTTGTTCGAAGTCAATTTTTTGACATAACCTTCGCAACCCCAAACCTTAGATAAGACAAATTGGGCTTTCGCCTATTCCATAGTTCAAATGGAGTCTAGTCTACAGACTTTGATGGCATACAGTTCAAAATGTGAGTTACAGTCTCTAGGGCATAACCCCAGAATGATGCAGGTAAATCACTAAAACTCATCATGGACCTAACCATGTTAAGTAAGGTCATATTCCTCATTTTAGACACTCCATTGTGTTGGGGTGTATACAGAGGGGTGAGTTGTGATGCTATTCCACATTCCTTAAGGTATTCAAAAAACCCTGAGCTTAAGTATTCACCTCCTCGATCCGACCGAAGAGCTTTAATACTTTTGCTCAACATATTCTGTACTTCATTCCTGAATTCTTTGAACTTATAAAAGCCTTCAGATTTATGTCTCATGAGGTAGACATAACCATATCTACTGAAATCATCAGTAAATGTGATGAAGTAGGAATATCCACCTCTGGCTTCAACTGTTAGTGGACCACATACATCACTATGGATGATGCCTAATAGTTCAATAACCCTTTTACTTTGTCCTGTGAAAGGTGACTTGGTCATCTTGCCTAAAGGCATGACTCGTATACCTCAAATGAGTGGAAGTCAAAAGGGTCCAAAACTCCATCCTTTTGAAGTTTTGCAATGCGGGTCTGATTAACATGACCTAATCTACAATGCCAGAGGTATGTATGGTTTTGTTCGCTATGTTTAGCTTTCTTAGTTTCAACGTTGAGAATATCCTTATTGTTCAAATCAAGAACATATAATCCATTATATAACCTTGCAATTCCAAATAGAATACCATTCGAACTAAAGGACAACAATCCATTAGAAATCTCAAAACAATATCCTATATTATCCAAAGCAGATACTGAAATAATGTTTATAGAAATCACAGGTACAAAATAACAGTCTTTGAGTTCTAATAATAAGCCCGAAGGCAAAGACAAACAGTAAGTCCCTACCCGAAGGCAAAGACAAACAGTAAGTCCCTACAGCTAATGCAACCACATGTGCTCCATTTCCAACTCGTAGGTCCACTTCTCCCTTGGCAAGCAATCTACTATGCCTTAGTCTCTACACATCAGTACAAATGTGAGTACCACATCCTATGTCAATGACCCAAGATGTTGAAGGAGAGAAGTTAATCTCAATCATAAATATACCTGAAGTTGAAGCATCTGATTTCTTCTTGTTTGTGAGGAAAGCCTTGCAGTGCTTCCTCTAGTGGCCAAGCTTGCCATAATATAAGCAGACTACCTTCCCACCTTTTCCCAACGCCACCTGTAGGCTTGAGAGCATCTTGTCCTTTAGGCTTGGGCTTGGGCTTGGGCTTGGGATTGGCCTTGGACTTTCCTTTGCCCTTACCCTTTCCTTTACTAGCAGCTACTAGTAAAACAGGCTTGGACTTCTTCAAGTCCTGCTCTGTAGTCCTTAGTATGTTCAAAAGCTCCGACAGGGTTTTCACCATAGCATTCATATTGAAGTTCATTATGAACGGTGCATAAGTGTCAGGCAAGGATTGCAGAATTAAATCCACTTGTAATTCTGCGTCCAACTCAAACCCCAAAGTCTCAAGCTTCTCCATATGCTCGATCATTTTGAGCACATGAGGTCCAACTTGGGCTCGCTCGATCAGGCGACTTCCAAACAGTGCTTTTGACACCTTGTACCTCTTATGTCGAGCTTTACGAAGAGCATTCCTTTCGTAAAGCTCCTTGAGGTGTAGAATAATGGTAGTAGCATCCATATTCTCATGCTGCTTTTGCAGCACTGGTGTCATCGATGCTAACATCAAGCATTGAACGCCATCAGCATCATCAAGGAAATTTTGATAAGTATCCTTTACTTCCTGAGTGGCATCAGGATCAGGCTCAGCCATGTATGACTTATCAAGGATATAGAATTTCTTTTCGGACTTAAGTATAATCCAAAGATTATGATACCAGTCCGAGAAATTGGATCCATTCAACCTATTTTCTTTCTCGATTATCGGTCGTAGGTTCATAATGCTCATTTTTAAGTGAATCTACAATTTAGAAAAGTAAAGTCAATATAATGTTTATTATTTCTTAATATGGTCTTTTATTAAAAACAACTCCCACTATTTTCATTAAGCCAATAGCCCTCACTATTAACTTGGGAAAGCCCGTTGGCTTTGCTAGTGGATTGAGATCCCATCTGGCCCATTTCAAACCTTTGCTGTGGTGAACAAGCCAAAATGGGTTGATTAGGTAAGCCAACAAACTTAATCCACACCAGTTGATAGCTCCCACTACCAACCTCAAATGTGAAGTAAGTCAACAAGTCAATCACACAATCCAACAGCCTAGCCATTATCCTCAAGTGTGATTCCCAGTATCAGTAGAGTGGATGCTACATGTCACCACGTACACTTAACATGTGTACTTCTCTACTATGCCTATGACGTGTTTATCAACCTTCGTTGTGGCGAACAAGCAAAACTGTCATTTTAAGTCGACCCATCATCATTAAGGAAAACTCTAATGAATTTTAACTTCCCACTGGTAGAAGTGTACCCCTCGCTATGGCAAACAAGGTTCCGATGAACACTGGTTTGATTAAAACCATGGTGATGGAAGGCATACATGACTTAAAATATCTTATTTGAGGGTTTTTATTTATTGTCTCACCAGATTATTATTTTTGTTAGAATGTCATTGTTTGGCATGTTATTGAACATTCAACCTTAGCATGCATTCTAAACAAAACAAAAAAAAAAAAAAAAAAAAAAATTAAACGTGCTGGTACATGGCCCACTAAAATCGATTTCCTCGAGCTTAGAGGAACCGGTGGGTCAACCTAGGGGTTTAAAAGTAAATCTTGGGTCTTTAAGTTATAAAAATTACAAACAAACCCAATAAACAATAAACAATAGGTCTAAGGCTCACGTACCGGGCACCATGCAATTATCAAACAAGAACATTGCATACATTAAAAAACAATCAATTTTTGGATTGGGTGGTTTGAATTATCAAATTACCACCTTAAACGTGCAGAATGAATATTGGCTTTAAAAGTTCAAAAAACTGTAATTTAGCCCCTATGCGGGAAACGGAAAACAAAAATGGAACAGTAGGTTTCTTGTCACGACAAAGAAATTCTTCGCCCTGGTGAAGTTCATGCACACATGGTCGCTGCGGCGAAGTTTTATTTTGCCACGGCGACCGTGAACTTCCAGAGAGTTCTATGTTGTGGCGAATTTTTATTTCGCCATGGCTAGATCTACTTTTCTGGAATTTTGTTGCGGCCAGATTCACTTTTTGCATCTTGCCGCGGTGAAGTGTTATTTTGCCATGGCTAACACCACAAAACAGTGAATCAGGCACAGTAATGTCTTTTGCAATTTTTTCACATAATGACACTCATCCAAATCAAATCGAATGCTCAAACATTCGACCAGGACACCAACCAACCAATACACATTCAATCAACACATTATTTAATCAATTGATTAATTAAGACAATCAACATACATAATTTTTCAGATTTAAAAACACTTCAAATCATGCAATAACATGTTATCAAATAAATATACATGTTGTCAAACATCAATTAAACAATATAATCTAATACCCGAGGCTCTGATACCACTGTAAGTAATTGAGCTACCACACGCAGCGGAAAACAAAAATTCAATCGGTAAATCAATTACCTTTCTTTGCCAAGATCCGAGTATAGATTATACCGTTTACATGTTTATCAACAAAATCTGTATAAATTAAATCCATTCAAGGATTAGAATACTTATGTACGTTTGGAGGCTCCTTAGAATATCTCTGATTTCGAATACGAACACTATTCAAATGTACTGTTCACTGGTTACTATTCACGTCAACTGTTCACGTGATTCTTTGCTAATCAATCCAAAGTAGGATCGCACTCACGGAAGTCCACACGAAGATAATCCGCATAACCCTTGATTATTTTGCTAGAACAATCAAGGGCTTCAAGAATCAAGAAAGAAGAACAAGAAACGTTTCCTTCTTAAGAGAGAGAGAGATAGGGCGGCTAGGGTTTTAATTGAATGAATAATTCTGTTATGTTTTAATTTGAAGTTGCACTTATATAGTGCAACAATTAAAACCCTATTCCACTTAGGAATAGTCATGGGCTCCAACCTTAGTTCACCCTTGCAACCAAACATACCCTTTACGGTATTTTAATTAATTAATTATTATTATAATTAAAATCAATTAATATATAATAACATATTAAAATTCAATTAATAATAATAATTCATTTAAATATATACATAGATATATTTAAATATAATCTCACTAATTTAATTTTAATATTAAAATTAAATACTAGCAATAACCTCAGCAAATTTAATTGCAGTGTGAGATTACCAAAATACCCTTTCGTCTTGAAAGACAAAAATACTCTTCTCACAAATTGATTCTTAAATTATCTTCTAAGTGTGTGACCCGTAGGCTCCTTATCATATCGGCAGTGTGTAGTATCGCGATTAACACCAATTAATCGTCTCACTACACACAGACCAAGATTGGCCCCTAGCAGGGCATCATGGCCACCTAATAGATTCGGATTCAGCAAAACCGCAGCCTATTAACAATATGGTTACCATGCAATCAAATCCTTTCATCAATTTTTATCTCATCGAGATAGAGGTACATAAATAGTGTCGACCTCAGATATCCTCGACATGTTTGTATTCAGTTACTGGACCAATGACAGGAATACTAAATTGGATTGAGCATCAACTCAATCCCATTGTGGCCACAGATTTAATATCATTGTCATTTATGAATTACCTAGTGAGATAACTTCTCCCATACCCAAGAGTGATGAATCCTTTGTCGATCCACCATAGTCTCGATACACTTCTCAATGTAGCCAATCACTACCGTATTGATAGCTCTGAATAGAACTACGTTGGCCTAGTGTCAAACTACACCAATTGGTGCACAAGGCGCTCCGGTGATCTCAAGTCTAAGGATCACATGCACCACCATCTGTTAGAGGATTTATTCCATAGACACTGGGGTTACCATCCATATGGAATCCTCTGGTGGGTCTGTCCAGGGAACTTGCCTCTAGCAAGCACTCATGCGTTGCACTAGGTTGTTAGCAAACAACCTCGACAAGTGAGATCAGTCACTGCCTTTCGACAGGTTCGTTGAATACTATGATAGCCTTACCATATTATCTGTGTCCTTGGTCAGAATTATACTAGGGCTACGGACGTTTCTAGAATGGCCACCATGTGTGATCATAGGGTTCTCACTATCAAGATTTGAAACACTTGATACCCTCATCACGGTTCTACCATCCTAAGGACATATATCAATACATATAATATGATTTACGTGATATAGTAGAATATGCCTTTTATTGATAAATAAACATTTATTATAAAGTCAAATTTACAATAATTGATTGGCTCTAGGGCAACTACTCTAACATATATTTAAATATATGTGCGCATATATTTAAATGGATTATTATTAATAATTAAATGTTAATTCTTATATATATATATATGTTAATTGATTTTAATTATATTAATAATCAATTAAAATTAAAATACCATAAAGGGTGTGTTTGGTTGCAAGGATGGATTAACTTAAGAGTCCATGGCTATTCCTATTGGGATTAGGGTTTTTAATTAAGTGACACTATATAAGTGAAACTTAATTAAAACATAAAATAATAATTTTCATTCATTGATTGAAAAGAGAAGCCTAGCCACCTTTTCTTCACTTTCTCACGTTTTTCATAGTGTGTGAATCAAAGAATTTTTCTTTGATTCACTTGATTCTTGAAGCCTTCTATTAGTTCTAGCAAAACTATAGTAGGTTCTGCGGATTATCTTCGTGTGAACGACGTTCGTGATTCTCTTCTTGAATCGGCAAGTGAAATCAAAGTATTAAAGGAGCCTCCAAACATTGGTAATGTGTTCTTAATCCTTGTATGGATTATGTACTATGATTTATATTGTATAGATTTTCTTTTTATTAACATGTAAACAATTTGATCTATACCCGGATCTTGGCGTAGAAAGTGATTGATTTTTTTGTTTTAATTTATGTCCTTTCGCTGCCTTTTTTAAATCAATCACTTACACTTCTGACACGTAGCCCTCTGTAGGAGTTCTTGTTCTAGACATGACATCTTGTTGGGCCCAAAACGAGCTTTCCGTTGATATATTACGGGCCTTGTAACTCCCCTTAGATTAAAAGTTATGACCGTTTTAATTTGACATGCCCATTAGGGAGGTTTGGGCTTTGTGTTCGGGCTTTTGACTTGCAACCCTGCCCAAGAATTCTTGGGCTTCTAACACGCAACCCTCTCTAGGAACTCTTGTACTAGATGTTCTACGACATGCTTGAAATGAGGTTTCTGATGATAACTTATGGGCCCCAGAATTCCTCCCAGATCAAAAGTTATGGCCGTTATAAATTGACATTCCCATTTAGGACTTTTGGGCTTTGTATTTGGGTTTCTAACTTTCAAATCTCCCTAATAATTCTTGTGCTAGATATATGATATTATTAGGCTCGAAACAAGCTTTCCATTGATATCTTATAGGCCCTGTAACTCCTCCCATATCAATAGTTATGGTCGGTTTAAGTTGACATGCCCATTTAGAAATTTAGGCCTTGCATTTGGGCTTTTGACTCATAGCAACCTCCAAGAATTCTTGTGATAGATGTGCCATTTTTTGGGCTCAAAACAAGCTTTCCGTTGATATCTTACGGGCCCCGAAACTCTTTTCAGATCAAAAGGTGGGGCCATTTTAAGTTGACATGCCCATTTAGGACTTTTGGACCTTCCCTTTCAGCTTCAGATGTGTAGCCCCTCTAAGAATTCTCGTGCTAGACATGCCATGTTGTTGGGCTCAAAACAAACTTTCTATTGATATCTTACAGGCCCTATAACTCCTTCTAAATCAAAACTTATGGTTGTTTTAATTTGACATGTTCATTTAGGACTTTTGGGTCTTGTGTTTGGGCTTTTGATGCATAGCCCTTTCCAGGAATTCTTGTGTTAGACATTTTAAATCGATTCAAAATGAGCTTTTCGTTGATATCTTGCGAGCCTCGTAACTCCTCCCAGATCAAAAGTTATGACTCTTTCAAATTGACATGCCCATTTAGGACTTTTGGACCTTCCCTTTGGGCTTCTGAAGTGTAGCCCTCTCCAAGAATTCTTGTGCAAGACATACCACGTTGTTGGGCTCAAAATGATCTTTCCGTTGATATCTTATAGGCCTTGTAACTCCTCTTGGATCAAAAGTTATGGCTGTTTTAAGTTAACGTGCCCATTCAAAACTTTTGGGCCTTGCATATCGGCTTTTGATGCGCAACCCTCTCTAGGAATTCTTGTGCTAGATGTGGAACATTGTTAGGCTTGAAACAACTTTCCGTTGATATCTTACGGGTGTCATACCTACTCTTTCACTCAAAAGTTATTTCTATTTTAAGTTGACAAACCCATTTAGGACTTCTGGCCCTTGCATTTGGACTTCTGACCCTTGCATTTGGACTTTTGATGCACAGCCCTCTCCAAGAATTCTTGAGATAGATGTGCCATGTTGTTAGCTTAAAACAACCTTTTTTTTTTGATATCTTACGGGCCTTGTAACTCCTCCCGAATCAAAAGTTATGGCCGTTTTAAGTTGACATGCTAATTTAGGACTTTTGGCCCTTGTGTTTAGACTTCTGACGCATAGCCCTATACAGGAATTCTTATGCTAGATGTTCTACATCTGCTTAAAATGAGCTTTCTGTTGATATCTTACGAGCCCCATAACTCCTCATAAATCAAAAGTTATGGCTGTTTTAAATTGACATACTCATTTAGAACTTATGGGTCTTGCGCTTAGGCTTCTGACATGCAACCCTCTCCAAGAATTCTTATGCTAGATGTTTTATGTTGGGCTCTAAATGAGCACTTCATTGATATCTTATGGACCCTATAACTCTTTCTGAATCAAAAGTTATGAACATTTTACATTGAGATGCCCATTTATGACTTTTGGGCTTTGTGTTTGGGCTTCTAACGTGCGTCCCACCCATGGATTTTTTATGCTAGATGTGCCATGTTGTGGGCTCGAAATGAGCTTTCCCTTGATATCTTAAGGGCCCCATAACACCTCCTGGATAAAAAGTTATGGCCATTTTAATTTGACATGCCCATTTAGGACTTCTAGGCTTGTGTTTCAGCTTCTGCCCCATAGTCCTCTCATGGTATTCTTGTACTAGATGTGCCACATTTTTTAGCTCAAAACAAGCTTTTAGTTGATATCTTACGGGCCCCGTAACTCCTACTGGATCAAAAGTTATGGTCGTTTTAAGTTGACATGTCTATTTAAGACTTTTAGGCCTTGCGTTTTGGCTTCTGACTGTTAGAGTAGGTGTCCTAGAACCAATCAATTATTGTAGAATTGACTCTTTGTAATAATGTTCATTGATCAATAAAAGGTATTTTTATTTTATATCATGTAAATCATATCTATATGTATTGATATATGTCCTTAGAATGGTAGAATCGTGATAAGGGTATCAAGTGTTTCAAATCTTAATAGTGAGAACCCTATGAGCACATATGGTGGCCATTCTAGAAATGTCAGTAGCCTTAGTATTATTCTGACAAAGGGCACAGATAATATGGTAAGGCTATCATAGTGTTGAACGACCTTATCAAAAGATAGTGACAGATCTCGCTTGTCAAGGTTGTTTGCTAACAACCTGGTGCAACACATGAGTGCTCGCTGTAGGCAAGTTCACTAGACTGACCTTCTAGAGGATTCCATATGGATGGTAACCCCAGTGTCTATGGAATAAATCCTCTAACGGATGGTAGTGCAACTGATCCTTAGACTTGAGATCACCGGATCGCCTTATGCACCGATTGGTTTAGTTTGACATTAGCCCAACGCAGTTCTATTCAAAGCTGTTAATATAGTAGTGATTGGGTGCATCAAGGAGTGTATCAAGACTATGGTGGATCGACAGAGGATTCATCACTCCTGGGTAAGAGATAAGTTATCTCATGGCACAATTCAGTAAATGGCAATGACGCTAAAATGGTGGCCACAGTGGGATTGAGTTGTTGCTCAATCTAAGTTATTATTTCGGTCATTGGTCCAATAACTGAGTACATACAAATCGAGAGTAACAGTGGTTGACACTATTTCTGTACCTTAGTGTCGATGAGATAATAGATGATGAAATGATTTGATTGTACATAATCATATCGTTGACAAGTAGTTGCTTCGTTGAATCCGAGTATATCGGGTGGCCATGATGCCTTGCTAGGGGCCAATCTTGGTCTGTGTATAGTGAGACGATTAATTGGTGTTAATCTCGATACTACACGTTGCCGGTATGATGAGGAGCCTATAGGTTACACGCATAGAAGATAATTTAAGAATTAGTTTGTGCAAGGGGCGTTTTCGTCTCTTTAGGCAAAAGGGTATTTTGGTAATCTCACAGTGCAATTAAATTTGTTAAGGTTGTTGCCTATATTTAATTTGATATTAAAATTAAATAAGTGAGATTATATTTAAATATATGTACACATATATTTAAATGGACTATTATTATTAATTAAATGTTAATGTATTTATGTTTAATTGGAAATAATAATTATTATAATTAAAATATCATGATTGGTAGTGTTTGGATATAGGGGCTATTTGGGTTGAAGCCCAAGCCTATTCCTTGATGGAATAGGGTTTTATGTGCAATATATAAGTGCAATGTTTTGTGAATTAAAATATATGTGAATTCATTCAATCATTTTTCACTTGAAAGAAAAGAATACACACAGCCCTCTCCCAAGTCTCACGCCACCCTTGTTTCATTGAATCAAAATTTCTTGATTCTTGATTTGGTAGCAAACCCAGCCAGAGACAAGTTCGAAGGAGCCCCAAACGTGCGTATGAACTCTAAACTTTACTCAAATTGTTCATATTAATGCAGATTCTGATTTAACATATAAACTGTATAATTTGTGCCTTGATCTTGGTTTAATGGGAACGATCTATGCTTTATAATTTTTGTTTTTTGCTGCCATGAGTTTGATCTGTTCTTTACACTTACATGTAGCCTTCTCTAGGAATTCTTGTACTAGGCATTCCATGTTGTTGGGCTTGAAATAACCTTTCCGTGGATATCTTACAGGCCCTGTAACTCCTCTCGGATGAAAAGTTATTGCCCTTTTAAGATGACATGCCCATTTATGACCTTGGGCCTTGCGTTTGGGCTTCTGACATGCAACTCTCTCATGGAATTCTTGCACTGGACATGCCATGTTAATGGGCTCGATACACGCTTTCTGTTCATATCTTACGGGCCACGTAACTCCTCTCGGATCAAACGTTTTGGTCATTTTAAGTTGACATGCCCATGTAGGACTTTTGGACCTTCCCTTTAGGGTTTTGATGCATAGCCCTCTCTAGAAATTCTTATGCGAGCATGCCATGTTGTTGGGCTCAAAACGAGCTTTCCATTGGTATCTTACAGCCACATAACTTCTCCCGGATAAAAAGTTATGGCCGTTTTAATTATGCATGCTCATTTAAGACTAATGGGCCTTGCGTTTGGGCTTATGACTATACCCTTTTCTAGGAATTCTTGTGCTAGACGTGCCACATTGTTGGGTTTTGAATCGAGCTTTCCGTTGATATGTTACGGGCCCCATAACTCATCTTAGATCAAAAGTTATTTTCGTTTTAGTTTGACATAACCATTTAGAACTTTTCGCCCTTGCGTTTGGGCTTCTGATGGACATTCCTCTCCAGGAATTCTCGTGCTAGACATTCTACATTGGCCTCAAAACGAATTTTCCATTGATATCTTACAAGTCTCATAACTCTTCCCGGATTAAGGTTATTGCCATACCCATTTAGGACTTTTGGGCCTTGCGTTTGGGCTTCTGATGTGCAGCCCTCTCAAGGAAGACTTGTGCTAGAAGTACCACCATTTTTTTAGCGTTACATTGATATTTTACAGGCCCTGTAACTCCTCCTGGATCAAAAGTTATGGCCGTTTTAAGTAGACATGCCCATTTAGGACTTTTGGGCCTTGCGTTTGGGCTTCTAATGTTCAACCCTCTCCAGGAATTCATGTGCTAGACATCCCATGTTATTGGGCTTGAAACAAGCTCTCTGTGGATATCTTACAGGCTCCGTAACTCCTTTCGGATCAAAAGTTATGGCTGTTCTAATTTGGCATGCCCATTTAGGATTTTTGGGCCTTACGTTTGGGCTTCTGACGTGTAGGCCTCTCTAGAAATACTTGTGCTAGATGCGTTAATTGTTGGGCTCGAGATGAGATTTTCATTGATATCTTACAGGCCCTGTAAATCCTCCTTGATCAAAAGTTATGGCTACTTTAAATTGACATGCTGATGTAGTACTTTTGGGCCTTACGTTTGGGCTTTTGACATGTAGCTTGTTGGTAAGTGACCGTCTTCGCGCAACGGAAATGTAACGGCCAACATGGAGGTACATGATTTAAATTATGTTTTATAGCCCTTAGTTGATTTTTGTTAGAATTATTTTAAGAGAATATGGAGAAATTGCCTTAAACTTGCATTAAGGGTAAAATAGTATTTTCACTCAAAACTAGTTGAAATTGTGGGGAGTGAAAAGAGATAGAATTTCATAGAGAATACAATAAAAATGAGGGCATTATGGTAATTGACTAAAGGAAAAAGATGGAATTTCCAAGAAAGAGTAAGGGCAAAATGGGAAAGTGTGTTTATAAAATAAAATGTTAAGGGTTTGAAACCCTTATTTCTCTCATTCCACCGCCACTCTCCTTCTCCATTTTCTCTCAATTGTTCACTTAATTCTCCAAGGATTTTGAGGGCTTTTGAGTGGATTTTAATAGGGTTTTGATCCTAGGCAACAAGAGGTAAGAATTCTTGCTCTTTATCTATGATTTATTTGTGTAAAAGTTGAGTTCTTATGAAGTTTATGCTTAGGGTTAAGAGAAGTTTTGAATCCAACAAGAGTAGAGAGCTTAGTAGAGATTACTCAAGTATAAAGTAAGTAAATTCCACTCAAAATCCAACTTAAATTAAAGTTTAAGAAATCAAGTGAGTAGAGATTTCTTTTAAGCATGCATATGTTAAGATTATTGAGAAATTGTGGAGAGTGAAAAGAGATAGAATTTCATAGAGAATTCAATAAAAATGAGGGCATTATGGTATGATGATGGATTGAAATTGGAAGAATTGGAGAAAACTTTTGGGAGTGTTTTTGGCGTGTAGGTATGATGATGATACAAGAGAGCTTTTCTCTCAATTTGGATGGTTTAAGAAACAAATAGAATGATAATTAAATTAGGGTTTGTATATGCACATTTATTGTTTGATGAAATGCCTAAGAGAAGCATGAGTATGAGTAGAAACCTTAGTTTTATGCAACATTGCATATTTGCATTTCATGAGTGCATTTAAGTAAGAATTTTAAGCATGAGCCATCCATATGCATATATTTGTATATGTGTAATAATTTAAGAAAGAATGAAGAATTTTTTAGAGTAAAACACTTTAAGAGTAAAGAGAAAGAAAGAATAAGCATTAAAGAATTAAAGAAAGAAACAGTGGTAAAGAAGAGAAAAGAATAGGTTGGTGTGATGGGGAACCGTGAGTGTTAAGAAGAAATTCCCACATACACGCCACTTTAATTGAGTGGCATAAGAAGAAAAAGAATTGTACAACCCGTAAGAGTGTATGTGGATGAGGGTTGTACCAAGAAGAATTTCCTACATGCACGCCACCTTAATTGAGTGGCCTAAGAAGAAAGAAGAATTTGTATGGTCTACAAGAGTGCATGTAGATGAGGACTGTACTCACTCACACGGCCAAGGTTCCAAATCCATACATCAACCGAGGCCGATCGGCAAAGAATAAGAAAGAATAAGAGAATAAAGAACAAGAAAAGAAAGAATAAGAAAGAACAAGAATAAGAAAGAATGAGAAAGCTTGAACAAGTAAAGAAAAGAAAAGAAAAGAAAAACAAGAAAGAAAAGAGAAGCTTGAGCAAGACAAACAAGAAGAAAGGAAAAGAATAGAAAGAAAAGAAATAGAAAGAAGAAAGAAAATGCATTTTTAGGCATTACTGCACATGCATTTCGTTCATGCATATTACCATGTATTCCACCATGGTTAGAAAGAATAGGAAAAAAAAAAAAAAAGAATAGAAAGAATAGAAGGAAAGAACAGCGAGAATTAGGAAGAAAGAAAGAACAACAAGAATTAGAAACGGAGAAAGAACTAAGAATGAAAGAAAGAAGAAAAGAATTAAGTAAGGAAAGAATCAAAGAAGGAGACGAGTTAAGGGATTTACTTATTAAGCATTTTTATGCTCACCTCGTTGTTTTTCCATATTTTTGCAGGAAATAGGTGAGCAGTGGTTGGAAGGACATCGACAAGCGGGGAGGATTGACATTACTGTCCACTGTCGCTAAGTTTTTGTACTTGTTATTTAGATACATGTAAAGAATTATGTTTTCTAAGTAAAGAAAAAATTTGGGCCCAACTATTTTCATATACTAATTATGTATGTTTTTATTGTATGTGTTCTAAAGTATACTAGTAGAAAGCAATTATTACAAAAAAAACATATTTTAAAACGAAAAAGATCACTTACACATCCCAAAATCCAGGAACATATTATATTGTTTACATGCATAAACTTAAAATGTATAAAAACAGATGTACGTAAAATAAACAACCCATACAAGGATCTAGAACACTTTGGAGGCTCCTCAAAATATCTTTGGATCTGATTTTGCTACTCGATTCAACATAGAAATGCACTCACGCTGTCCACACGAAGACAATCCGTAGAACCCTTGATTATTTTGCTAGAATAACCAAGGGCTTCAAGAATCAAGGAAGATCAAGAGAAAAAGAATTTTTTTCTCTTGCACTAAAGAGTGAAAACGTGAGAGAGAGCTTTGGGTGGCTAGGGTTTTTTTTTTTTTTTAGTTCTTATAATGTTTTAATTTAAGTTGCACTTATATAGTGCAACTAATTTAAACCCTATTCCATTAAGGAATAGCCATGTGCACCAACACAAACTCGCCCTTGCAACCAAACACCCTATAATTGGTATTTTAAATTTAAATAATTATTATTATTAAAATCAATTAATACACACACACACACATTAACATTTAATTAATAATGATTCATTTAAATATACATATTAATATACATTCAAATGTAATCTAACTAATATTAATATTGATATTAAAATTAAACATAGGCAACAACATTAGCAAATTTAATTACACTATGAGATTACTAAAAGACCATTTCGTCTTAAAAGACCATTTCGTCTTGAAAGACCAAAATACCCATCTCATAGACTAATTCTTAAATTGTCTTCTAAGTGTGCGACCCGTAGGCTCCTCATCATATCAACAGTAAGTAGTATCGCGATTAACTCCAATTAATTGTCTCACTAAACACAGGCCAAGATTGGCTCCTAACAAGGCATCATGGCCACCCGATAGATTCAGATTCAGCAAAATCGCAGCTTGTCAATAGTATGGTTACTATGCAATCAGATCCTTTTATCATCCATTATCTCATCGAGGCTGAGATACAAAAATAGTGTCAACCTCAGATATCCTTGACATGTTTATATTCAGTTATTAGACCAATGACATGAATATTAAATTGGATTGAGCAACAACTCAATCCCACCGTGGCCATAGATTTAGTGTCATTACCATTTACTGAATTACCCAGTGAAATAACTTCTCCCATACCCGGGAGTGATGAATCCTTTGTTGATCCACCATAGTCCCAATACACTTCTCAATGTAGCCAATCACTACCATATTGATAGCTCTGAATAGAACTGTAAAACCGCCCTCCAGTTAGGTATCCTCTGAATATCCCTCAATGAGAATCCCGGGGATACATGTCTAGAGAACGAGTTGTATTTAGAAAAAATATGTATAAGGATAATAATAATAATATCCAAAACATGCATATAAAATGTCACGCAGGATCCAAACTTATAATTCAGAAACTCTAAGAATTTATCCGGAAATTATACAATCAAAATATATTTATAGGGTGGAAGCTTCCAAAGGTGTTTCACAAACATTTATCATTTACATTATTTACATCAAGATAAAAACATCAAGATGACAATAAATCATCTCCCCTCACGTGTAGCCCCGCTGTCTCTAGCATCCATTGCTTCTAGTCTACCTGCAAATCAATCAACAATGAAAAGGTGAGCACTAATCGCTCAGTAAGGAATGACCCATTGCATTCTAAATGTGCTATTTGACCCTCATTTAAACATATTTGTTAACACACCACTTATCTTTTACATATAGGGATACTTCCCCTTTTTTTTTCCTTTCTATTTCATATGTCTTTCATCATTTTATCCCTTGGCAATATAAACATCAATGCATACACATACAAATAAGTATGTAAACATAGTACACACACATTACATGTCATGATATAACATCTAAATATCATCTAACATGAGTATAAATCATCTCATGATATAAATAACATCATAACTCATGTAGTGCAACTAAATGCATATGAAACATTTAACGTGTAGCCGATCAGACTTCTCTTAGAGTCTTAAGCACTTCATATCATCTAGCCTCAAATTCATCTAGAGCTCATATCATCGAGAGGCGTGCTTACACGTTATTTAACATCTAAAGCATATATTCATCTTTCCTCAACCGGTATACGAGGATATGCTTACGCATTTCCCATCATGTCTATATGCATCTCTATCATGTCTATATCCATCTCTAACATCTTATGGCATGTAAATACATATTTTGGTGAGCTTAATACTTTTAATTCATCTATGGTTATCAATCCATTTACATTACCTCTTGCTCACATACATCATCTTAAAACATTTATTACGTTGCATCTTCATTCCATTTCATAATATTAATCATGCATTGACATCATGACCATGTATATCTTTCAAAGATCATCTAACTAATGGGTAAACATTAGTACATGGCATAATTACAATAATACATTAATAATCAATTCATAATCATAAGAATTGATCATGTTAAATCTTAAACTTTAATAACCAGAAGTTTATACTTCAGGCCATTTTCCATCCATTTCTCATATGAACTGACTCTTAGCATAAACATGAACGTTATAGGGTTGTGTCTTAACTTTCTAATGCTTCAAGAATCATCTCATTTAGATTTTTATAACTCAAGTTATGGTCAAAATACTAAAGCATGTTTAACATAACCCCTAAGCTTACTAAATCGGAATTTTCATATTAACTATGCCACATCAATTCCTATTGACAATTAACTGATAATCCGTGGATTATACTATTTTGATTAGACTTTTTAGTCAGATTTCAGATACTTTTTAGTTTATTTTGACCTGAATTGCTACTTGATTCTTTATATTTTGTGTTTCAGGCTAAAATGGACATTTTAGCCAATTAAGGAGCGAATTGGAGTTTTTGGACTGAGAAGTGAGCGGATCTCAGAAGTTGGGAAAGTCTGAAGCAGAATGGATGCACGATGAAGCTTGTTTCCATGAGAAAAGTGTCAAAGATCGAAGATTCAAGAAAAGGAGCAAGTGGAGGGCAATTCTATAATTTTAGAATTCCACATGAAGCTTCGCCGCCGCGAAGAGAGTTGCGCACGTGGGTTTACTTCACCGCGGCGAAGTTTGGGAATTTCAAAAACGCACAGTTTCATTTGGGCATTTGTTTTTTAGGTTTTTGGCTGAGTATAAAAGAGGAACTTAGTCATTTTTGGAGGGAGTTCGTTTTTTCTGAGAGAGAGCAGCTTTTTACATTTCTTAGATTAGTTTTGGGCAAAGTTTGATTGAAAAGAGTGAAGATTCGAGATTAAACCAGTGGATTCTTCAATTAGGGAGATTTTCTTGTCTTTTCTCTTATTTTCATTATGTTGAACTTGGGATTTTTCATTTCTTTTATTTGTATTGTTGATTTAGCCATGAACTAACCTAATTTGGGTTAGCGTTTTGATGTAGTTCGGATTCTAATGGGTTAAGTAATTGATGATTACTATTTTCATATGATTTTGCTTTGAGTGTGTGATTATTCTGAAATTATTGTTTTTATGCGATGAACATGATGAGATTGTGAAATAATTCATGTTAAGCTTCTTGGGTAATTACCATTGTAGTATTAAATGCTAGAGATAGATTTAAGAATCAATGAAATCAATCTAGGATTCTTGTGCTTAATGAACTTTGAACTTTTAGTCTTCATTTTGTTGGGTGCGGAAGCTTAAGAGGGAAGAGTAAGGAAATATAGCCTGAGAAGGTATATTTTATACTTTAGAGAGTTCGATTTACAATCAATGCATGTGAATATGGAATTAGTATAATCCTTAGGTTTAACCCAAAAGAGTCTGAATGAAGTCAAAACCCTACCCGTTTGTTTTGAATTGATTTTGTCCGTGTTTTAAATTTTGCTTTCGTCATTTAGTTTTTTTTTTTTTTACATTTAGAAATATTGTTTTAGTTTTTAAGTTTAATTTGTCTCCCTTCAATCCAAACAACTTGATTGCTCCAACTTGAAAACAGTAGAAAAACTTAGTGCTTAGCCACCAATCCTTGTGGGAACGATACTCACTCATCATTTTATTACTTTTGCGACTAGTACACTTGCTACATTTTGCATGTTATGAAATCACACATCATTAACCAATAGGTCAACTTATGGATCAAATAAACCTCCTCTTAATAGTCTTTAACATCTTAAAGGAAGTGTCAAATCTCATTCACATAATCATCCATTATTGTTATAACATTGTAAGCTAATGCAAACAACACCTCAACACTTCTAATAGCAACAATTCAACACAATGTGGCCTCCAATACTACAGGTTTTGCCACAATCAGCATCCACATTTCATTTTCTTCAATCAAACATAACAACTCATAAAACATAAATAGCAATAACTTCATGTATAATGAATTCAAGGCAATAAGTAGAATAAATGAGTTCAACTACACTTGCCATCAACTAATTCTATGCCTTAAAGCCTTAATTTAAGGTTTCATAAAAATCTACAAACCCTAGCATAAACCCTAAAGTCATGGGAGGTTCTTCCTTACCTTTTTAAAGACTTCCTCCAACAAATCCTTTGCCTTTGACTTCTTTTACACCTTAATCCTACATATATAACATTATACCTCAACATCTACCTCAAATCTTCAAATCACATCAAAACTAAAGTTTTTAATCCTTACCTTAAACCCTTCAAATTGAAGATCCAAGGCTCCTATCTTGTTCTCCTTGAAAAATTATGCAAAACTCCTTGAAAACCTAGAGAAAGAAAGCTTGTTTCATGGAAGATTTGAGAGAAAATGGAAGAAATGTTGAAGAAATGCTCTCTCCCTTGGCTTGAACGAATTTCATCTCATTTATAGGAAAATATTTCATTAATTTTCTAAAATTATGCTATTGGCCCAATTATTTTAATTGTGTAACTCATAAGTCCTTAATTCCTCATATAAGGGCATTTTGGTCATTTCACACTAAACATAATTATTACTTAATTAATGCCATTAAATGCAATTAAGCCTACTCATCCTTGACTTTTTCAATGTTTATCCATAGGCAAAACAACTATTTTGCCCTTAATACCTTTCTATAGATAATTGATTTATACCGTTCCAAATGAATTAACTATTTTGGCCTTAGTTAGATTTTATGCTTTTTAACATAAAATTAACATCTAAAGGACTATTTTGAGTTAGGAACATACCTTTGACATCTTGGGTATTACAAGAACTATGTTGGGCTAGTGTCAAACTACACCAATTGGTGCACAAGGCGCTCTAGTAATCTCAAGTCTAAGGATCACATGCACCACCATCCATTAGAGGAATTATTCCATAGACACTAGGGTTACCATCCATATGGAATCCTCTGGTGGGTTTGTCCAGTGAACTTGCCTCCAGCAAGCACTGATGTGTTGCACCAGGTTGTCGGCAAACAACCTTGACAAGTGACATCAATCACTGTCTTTCGACAGGGTCGTTCAACGCTATGATAGTCCTACCGTATTATCTGTGTCTTTGATCAGAATAATACTAGGGCTATGGACGTTTCTAGAATGGCCACCATATGTGATCATAGGGTTCTCACTATCAAGATTTGAAATACTTGATACCCTCATCACGGTTCTACCATCCTAAATGTTTAATAAAAGAAAAATTTGGGCCCAACTCTTTATACTATCTTATATGTATTTTTATTATGTATATTTTGTGAGTATTTGAGTAGGAAGCAGCTATTATAATTAATTGGTGTTAATCGCAATATTACACACTACTGATATGATGAGGAGCCTACGGACTTAGAAGATAATTTAAGAATCAATTTTTGAGAAGGGTATTTTTGTCTTTAAGGATGAAAGAGTATTTTGGTAATCTCATAGTGTAATTAAATTTGCTGAGGTTGTTGCCTGTATTTAATTTTAATATTAAAATTAAATTAGTGAGATTATATTTAAATATATCTATGTATATATATTTAAATGAATTATTATTATTAATTAAATGTTAATATATTATTATATATATATTAATTGATATTAATTATAATAATAATTAATTAATTAAAATACCAGTTACACGGTGTTTGGTTGCAAGGGTAAGCTTGGTTTGGTGCCCATGGATATTCCTTATTGGAATAGGGTTTTAATTAGTTGCACAATATAAGTGCAACTTAATTAAAACATATGTATATAATTATTCATTCAATTAAAACCTTAGCCACCCAAAAGGTTCTCTCTCTCTCTCTCACGTTTTCGTCTTCAAGTGAAGAAGAATATTTTTTAATTTTGATTGTTCTTGATTCTTGATGTCGGCAATTGTTCTAGCAAAACAATTGTCAGTTCTTCGGATTATCTTCGTGTGGACTTCCATGAGTGCGATCCTACATTGGATTGATTAGCGAAGAATCACATGAACAGTAGACGGTGAACAGTAGGTGGTGAATAGTGTTCATGTCTGTACTTGGATCTTGGTTCGTGTAATTGATCGATTCATTTTAAATATTACGTTTTTTTGCTATGCAAATCCGGTCAATTACTAATAGTGGTATCAAAGCCTCGGGTACCAGATTATAATGTTTAATCGTTGATTGATAACATGTTGATGCATAAATTGATTGTTTTTAAATCTGTAAAATATTGTTTAATTAATCAATTTACTAATGATGTGTTGATGAGTTATTTTTGGTTGGTTAATGTCCTGGTCGAATGCTTATGCATTCGATTCGATTTGGATCCATATCGTTATGTGAAAAATTGCAAAAAGGGTTACTGTACGATTCACTATTTTGTGGGGTTAGCCGCGGCAAAATAACACTTCGCCGCAGCGAAATGCAAAAAGTGAATCTGGCCGCGGTGAAATAAACCTTCACCGCGGCGACGTGCCAAAAAAGTAGATCTGGCTGCGGCAAAATAAAACTTCGCCACGACATAAAAGTCTCTGGAATGTTTTGTGTTTTTTGGAAGTTTATGGTGTTTGTCGCGGCGAAATAAAACTTCGCCACGGCGAATAAATTTCTTCGCCGCAGCAAGAAAGCTACTGTTCCGTTTTGCTTTTCTGTCTTTCGCATATGGGCCAAATTGCAGTTTTTGAACCTATAAAGCCAATAATAATTCTGCACATGTAGAAAGGGTAATTTAATAATTCCACCCACCCAAATTCAAAATGTTAATTTTAGATGTATGCAATGTTCTTGTTTGAAATTGCATAGTGCCTAGTACATGAGCCTTAGACCTTTGGTATGTTTTGTAATTTTGGGTTTGCTTGTAATTTTATAAAGAAATAGGACCTACGTGTCCTGCCTCTCTCTCTTATATCTCCATGTATTTCTTCTTCTCATCTCACTCCCCTCGTATGTAACACGAGGTTTCTATTTTATCGATGTAAATTAGAATAGGATTTTTATTATAAAATACTTTATAATGATCGTGAAGAAGAAACGACTGAGCTATGAATAGGAATAACTTAAAGACCCAAGATTTACTTTTAAACCCCTAGGTTGACCCACCAATTCCTCTAGGCTCGAGGAAATTGGTTTTAGTTGGCCATGTACCGGCACGTTTTACTTTGTTTAGAATGCATGCTAAGGTTGAATGTTCAATAACATGCCAAACAATTACATTCTAACAAAGATAATAATCTGGTGAGACATTAAATAAAAACCCTCAACTTAAGTATATTAAGTCACGTATGCCTTCCATCACCATGGTTTTAATCAAACCACTGTTCATCGGAACCTTGTTTTCCAAAGCGAAGGGTACACTTCTACCAATGGGAGGTTAAAATTCATTGGAGTTTTCCTTAATGGTGATGGGTCGACTTAAAATGACTGTTTTGCTTGTTCGCCAAAGCGAAGGTTGATAAACATGTCATAGGCATAGTAAAGAAGTACACTTGTTATGTGTACGCGGTGACATGTAGTGTCCACTCTACTAATACTAAGAATCACACTTGAGGACGATGGTTCGGACATCATCTTGTGTGATTGGCTTGTTGGCTTGCTTCACATTTGAGGTTGGTAGTGGGAGCTATCAACTAGTGTAGATTAAGTTTGTTGGCCTACCTAATCAACCCATTTTGGCTTGTTCGCCAAAGCGAGGTTTGAAATAGGCCAGAAGGGATCTTAGTCCACTAGGAAAGCCAACAGGCTCTGTCGAGTTAATAGTGAGGGCTATTTGCTTGAGGAAAATAGTGGAAGCGTTTTTAATAAAAGACCATATTATGGAATAATAAACATTATATTGACTTTACTTTTCTGAATTATAGATTCAGTTAAAAATGATCATTATGAACCTGCAATCGATAATCGAGAAAGAAAACAGGTCAAATGGATCCAATTTCTCATATTGGTATCGTAATCTTCGTATTATACTTAAGTCCAAAAAGAAATTGTATATCCTTGATAAGCCATATTGGCTAAGCCTAATCCTGATGCCACTCAGGAAGTAAAGGATACTTATAAAAAGTTTCTTGATGATGCTGATTGTGTTCAATGCTTTATGTTAGCATCGATGACACCAGTGTTTCAAAAATAGCATGAGAATATGGATGCTGCTGCCATTATTCTACACCTTAAGGAGCTTTACGAAGGGAATGCTCGACGTGAGAGGTACAAGGTGCTAATCCATACAAGGTCCAAACAGTTCACCAACTGCTAATCCATACCAATGCCCCAGTGACATGACTATCATCGTCACCCGTACTTATATCAACTCATGATATCTTTCGGAAGCATCCGATATGCCTACTGTGCAATATAGTTGCCCAAATTATACTGCTTTCGTAGGGGACCTTTTTCTATAATTCATTTACCGATTAAATGAATCATCTAGACAATTCATATACATACTTTATTTTAAATGCATGACTGAATAAAGGAAGCAATTTATATATATGAATTGAAGAACTCTTCTTCTATTATTTATGATATATAGATACAAGACAAAATGCTTTGAAACCGACAACACGAATGGTTTCTAGGGCATACACTAATATACACTAACAAACTCCCACTTGCACTAAAGCCATTCGATGTTGTATCTCATACCCATCTTCTCAAGATGATGGTCCAATTGCTTCAGTGTCATCGCCTTAGTCAGTGGATCAGCTACATTTTCTGCTGAAGGAGTCTTCAGAATCAAAATCTCTCCAGCTCCAACGAATTCTCTCAAAATGTGATACTTACGCTGAATGTGTTTGGATTTTTGGTGTGCCCTTGGTTCCTTTGCCTGTGCAATAGCTCCAGTATTGTCACAGAACATGCTTATCGGGTAAGCCATGTTCGGAACCACACCAAGTTCAATTACGAACTTTCGCATCCAAACAGCCTCCTTCGCTGCTTCCGAAGCAGCAATGTATTCAGCTTCTGTAGTGGAGTCAGCTGTGGTTGTCTGTTTGGAACTTTTCCAACTAACAGCACCTCCATTACATATAAAAATGTACCCTGACGTAGACTTTCTATCATCAATATCTGATTGGAAATCAGAATCTGAGTATCCTTGAATGTTTAACTCGGAACATCCATAACTCAGAACTAGATCCTTAGTTCTTCTCAAGTACTTAAGGATCGATTTTACAACCGACCAATGTTTCTCCCCTGGGTTTGACTGATATCTGCTCGTAACACTTACAGCATAAGCTATATCAGGTCTTGTACATAGCATTGCGTACATTAAGCTACCTACGGCAGACGCATAAGGCACATTACGCATCCGCTGTCGCTCTTCATCGGTCTTTGGACCCATCTCCTTAGAAAGATGAAGACCATGAGTGAAGGGCAAAAGACCTCTCTTAGAGTTCTCCATGCTAAATCTTTTTAGCATTTTCTCTATGTACAATTTTTGGGATAATCCAATTACCCTTTTCGTTCTATCTCTATAGACACGAATGCCAAGGACATATGTCGCTTCTCCTAAGTCTTTCATCGAGAAGGTTTTGGACAACCAAACCTTAACCTCTATCATCATGCCTATATCATTTCCCATCAAAAGTATGTCATCTACATATAATATGAGAACGTGATGGCATGATCTTTAACCCATTTGTATACACAAGGCTCATCCGGATTCTTGACAAAACCAAACGATTTGATTATGTTGTCAAATCGAATGTTCCAGCTTCTTGAAGCTTGCTTCAATCCATAAATGGATCGATGCAATTTGCATACCTTATGTCTTTCAGCAGAGGATACAAAACCTATCGGTTGTTCCATGTAGATGTTTTCCTCAATAAACCGATTGAGGAAAGCTGTTTTGACATCCATCTACCAAATTTCATAATCATGGTATGCTGCGATGGCTAGCATTATACGGATGGATTTAATCATAGCTACAGGCGAGAAGGTTTCCTCATAATCCAATGCTTGTTTCTGAGTATAACCGCTACAAGCGAGAAGGTTTCCTCATAATTCAATGCTTGTTTCTGAGTATAACCTTTCGCCACCAATCGAGCTTTGAAGGTCTCTACCTCCCCAGCCTTGCCAACTTTTCTCTTGTAGACCCATTTGCAACCTATATGAACTATTCCCTCTGGTGGATCTACAAGTGACCATACTTGATTGGCATGCATTGATTCGATCTCAGAATCCATCGCTTCCAGCCATTTTCTTGAATCTCTATCCAGTATTGCTTCTTCGTAGCTTCTAGGATCATCACCATGATCATCTACTCCCACTAGGTAAGATTCAAAATCTTGCTCATGTAGGAACCCATATCTCTCTGGAGGTTTTGATATTCTAGAAGACTTTCGTACTGGAACCATAGTATCTGTTACTGAGGTTCGCTGAGTGGACGTTCCATCTTCAGCAATCTCGGTTCTTAGCTCTTCGAACTCTTCCCTGAGTTCAATATTTCTTCCAACACTGCCTTCCTCCAAGAACTCGTTCTCGAGGAAGCGCGTATTTCTATTTATCCAAACCCTTTGATCACTTGGGAAGTAAAAGTAATATCCTAAACTATCTTTAGGATATCCAATGAACTTACCCTTCTCGGATTTAACATCCAGCTTATCAGATTTAACCAATTTAACATAAGCTGGGTGATAATCCTATTTTTCCCTATGATTTTGCATTGAATTTCGATAGGATTTAAGATACTTCTCATACAATTTAGGCCATAATTGCTACCTAATTCTATTAATTTGTCTTTGCAAGCCTAAACGATGATTTTGGTCATAAATGACAGTTTTGAGCATAAATTGTGTAACTTGAGCTTGAAAACTCAGAATGCCCTGAATTTAGAAGCTTTGGAAAGCTAAGAAGAATAGCTACAACTTTCATGTTTTGGGTGTTTCCTAATTCTGACTGGACAAGGGTGAAAACTTGGCTTGAAGTCGTGAAAAGTACGCTGGGAACTGAAGAAAAACGTCTTTGGACGTGCTTCAGTATTTCTTTCATCTGGATTCTTGACAAAACCAAATGATTTGATTATGTCGTCAAATCGAATGTTCCAGCTTCTTGAAGCTTGCTTCAATCCATAAATAGATTGATGCAATTTGCATACCTTATGCTTTTCAGCAGAGGAAACAAAACCTATCGGTTGTTCCATATAGATGTTTTCCTCAATAAACCCATTGAGGAAAGCTGTTTTGACATCCATCTGCCAAATTTCATAATCATGGTATGCTGTGATGGCTAGCATTATACGGATGGATTTAATCATGGCTACAGGCGAGAAGGTTTCCTCATAATCTAATCTTTGTTTCTGAGTATAACCTTTTGCCACCAGGCGAGCTTTGAAGGTCTCTACCTCCCCATCCTTGCCAACTTTTCTCTTGTAGACCCATTTGCAACCTATAGGAACTATTCCCTCTGGTGGATCCACAAGTGACCATACTTGATTGGCATGCATTGACTCTATCTCAGAATCTATCGCTTCCAGCCATTTTCCTGAATCTCTATCCAATATTGCTTCTTCGTAGCTTCTAGGATCATCACCATGATCATCTACTCCCGCTAAGTAAGATTCAAAATCTTGCTCATGTAGGAACCCATATCTTTCTGGAGGTTTTGATATTCTAGAAGACTTTCGCACTGGAACCATAGTATCTGATATTGAGGTTCATTGAGTGGACGTTCCAGCTTCAGCAATCTTGGTTCTTGGCTCTTCGAACTCTTCCTTGAGTTCAATATTTCTTCCAACATCGCCTTCCTCCAAGAACTCATTCTCGAGGAAGCGCGCATTTCTATTGATCCAAACTCTTTGATCACTTAGGAAGTAAAAGTAATATCCTAAGCTATCTTTAGGATATCTAATGAACTGACCCTTCTCAGATTTAACATCTAGCTTATCAAATTTAACTAATTTAACATAAGCTGGATAGCCCCAAATCTTCATATAATTTAAACTTGGACGTTTTCTATACCATATCTCATACGGTGTTTTCTGGACAGTTTTAGACGAGACCCTATTAAGGATGTGCATAGCGGTCTGGAGAGCGTACCCCCATAGAGACATTGACAAGTCTGTAAAACTTACCATCGATCGTACCATATCCAATAGGGTACGATTTCTCCTTTTAGACACTTCATTAAGCTGGGGGGCATAGGGAGGAGTCAATAGTAAGATGATCCCGTTTTCTTTTAAGAACTCCTGAAATTGTGAACTCAAGTATTCACCCTCACGATCTGATCGTAGTATTTTAATACTCTTTCCAGATTGATTTTCTACTTCATTCTTGAGTTCTCTGAATTTTTCAAAGGATTCAGATTTGTATTTCATTAAATACAAATACTCATATCGTGACATATCATCTGTAAAGGTAATGAAGTATTCAAATCCTCCCCTGGCTAAAATACTGAATGGTCCACACACATCTGTATGTGTGAGTCCTAATAGTTGTAATACTTTCTTTCTAGCTAGTATACTCATAGGTATACTCGTAAAATAATCAATAAAACTCATTAAAAATATGTAAGTGAAAACACACATATAAACGAGTAATAAAGTATGGGCTCATATTTAATTTTTCTTTATATACAAATATCAAAATAGCAACTTGCCAGTGTAGCCCAACCCTTCCACTGCGTGACATTCCGAGTGACCGCAACTCACCTACTACCTGCAAAAACATTGAAAACAACGGAGTGAGCACTAATTGCTCAGTAAGTAAACCCGCTATGCTACCCTTCTCTCTCCATTGCTTAAATCCTGAATTTTCTCTCCTTACCACTCATTTCCCAAGTATTCTCTATTCTTTCTCTATTCTTGCTCTATTATTTCTCATTCTTTCTCTTTTTTGCTCACTGTTTTTCTCTCAATTTTCTAATTTCTCACTACTCATAATAATGAGAATGGTATTATGCATATACATGATGCAAATACACAAATGCATAGATTATGTATTTTCTTTTCTATTTTTCTTATTCTGTTTTTCTTTTTCTTTTTCTTTATTTCTTTCTTTCTTTTCTAGTCTCTCTTTCTATTCTTTCTTTCTTTCTTTCTTTCCATTCTTTCTTTTCTTTCTTTCTATTCTTTCTTTTCTTGCCGATCGGACTCGATTGAGGCATGGATTTGGAGCCTTGGCCGTGTGAGTGAATTCTCTAATTCTGGGTACAGTTCTCATCCACATGCACTTCTAACGGACTGTACAATTCTTCTTTCTGAATTCTGAGGCTGCTCACTAAAGGCGGCATGCATGTGGGACTATGTCACTCACGGGCTCCCCATCGCAACAACCTTCTCTTCTTTTTATCTTTTTACACTTCTTTAACTACAATTTCATATTTGAATATCATTAATATTCTTATTTCTTTCTATTTTCTCTTTAACACATTTTAGTGCTTTTTCATGCTCTTATAAATATGTATGCATGTAGATGGTTTCATGCTTATAATTCTTTCTAAATGCAAGGATGCCATGTAGCATAAAAATAAGTTTCTCTCTACCATCTACAAACTCATATCAATTCATAAATGAATAAAACTCATGCATACACTTCTCTTGGACATTTCATCAAACATATTGCATACTATCAAACTCTAATTTGACTCAATTCTATCTCTTCTCAAGCCACCAAATTTGGAGTAAAACTTCCTTAAACAATTACCAAACCTGTCCAACAATACACTCCCAAAAATTCTACTCAACTCTTCTAACTTCAACAAAACTTCAATTAATTATCATACACCAAAACACTTCTCATGGCTAAATTCTATTCATCAATAATCATCAAACTCATCAATAATTCTCAATTTCATCAACAATTCTCAAAATCAAAATATATACATATATGTAAAATCTCACACCTGATTTCTCAAATCATAACTTGGGTGAGATTTACTTACCTTTGATATGAGAACTCCAACCCCTTTAAGAATCTTATTTGATCAAACTTTCTTCATCTTAAATCCTATGAGCACAACCTTAAATTCAACACTTTAAAAATGAAAAATCACTTCTTAGTGGCAAGGATCTTACCGATTGCTTGGGATTAAAATCCACCTCAAAAATACCCAACCTGTGAATTCCTTTGAAGAAGAATTGAAGAATTTGAGAGAATATAGAGTTGAAAGTGGCGTGAAAATGGGTAGATGGCTAGAGTTTCACTCTTCAATTTGATTATCATAAAAAAAATATATATATATATATAGTTTCCCATTTTGCCCTTGCACTTTCTTTAAAATTCCATCTATGTCCTTTAGTCAATTACCTAATGCCCTCATTTTATTGCTTCTCCATGAAATTCATCTCTTTTCACTCCCCACTTTTTCAACTAATTTTGAGTGAAAAGACTATTTACCCTTAATGCAAGTTTAAGGCATTTTTTTCACATTTTCTCAAAATAACTTTAGCAAAAATCAACTAGAGGTATAAGACATAAATTAAATTACGTACCTCCATGTGGGCGTTACAATGGTTCTTTAGCTCGCTCTCCTTTACTCTTAAAGGAGACTTGGTCATCTTTCCTTGGAGACATGATTCACAGGTTGGATAGGGTTCAGAACCCAATGAGTTTAGGATCCCACTTTCTCCAAGAGCTGTACTAATTCTCTCTCCTATATGACCCAATCTATGATGTCATAGAATTTAGGATTTGATTCAGATCGAGTTCTTTTATTGAAATGGTATTGATTGAAGCATGTCATTTAGTTCTAAGACATACAAACCATTTGTATTCACAGCTTTACCACCTAAACATTTCCAAAATGTATTGAACATTCATTTCCATTAAACAATACATATAACCTGCTTACACAACAGAAATAGAAATGATGTTTCTATGGCTTTTCAAAGTACAATACTTAAATAATATCAAAACATGCCCTGAGGTAGTCTTATTGGGCAAGCCCCCATGGCCTCGACTACACTCTGCCCATTTTCCATCCTTAAATGATCTCGCCCTTTGTCACCTTAGAACTATTCTGAAGTACCTGCAAGACATACAACATGAGATGTTCTGCTGATCTAATATCCAAGAATGACTATCTGAATTAACACTTAATTCATATTCATCATAAGACATTGGTTCGCACTTGCTTTTCTTTGCCTTCCTCAGACTGTTCAGGTATTGAGGACAGTTCTCTTCTAGTGTCCATCTTCCCACAGTGGAAACTTTTTTCCTTTGCATTGGTCTTTTCTGCCTTCGTGCGCTGGCTTCTTGAAGCTCTTATTCTTGGGTCCAACTTTTGGACCTTTCTTTTGTTGCTTTTTGGGCCTTTTATTGGCCCTACTGGTGGAGTCAGCAAAGACATCCTCATGTCCTTTCCCTTTCACATTCTGCCTGTGAAATTCTTTAAGCTCATTAGCAATTCAAGAGGTTTTGCTAAATCCTATTGAGATTGTAGTTAGTTATAAACGGTTTATAACTTGAAGGAAGAGATTGAAGAATCAAATTCACTTTGAGGCGGTCAGCATGACCATCCCATATCCATCCAGTCGACCATCCATTGATCTCTTAATAGTATGATCATCTGGAGGTACCCCTTCTCTCAACTTCATGCTAAAGAGGGATGCACATAACTCATACTCAACCACTCTCGGATTTTTACTATACAATCTGTAGAGCTGTGAGGATATCATAAGCATTCGAAACATTTTCATGCTTAGTTTGAAGTTCTCTATTCATAAATCTAGAATGTAATTCTAACACTCCTACTATCCTCTCTCCACTTTTCAAAAGCATCAAGCTCAGCTTGTGAAATCCGGTCCAATATCAATGGAAAAGGTGCTTCTAGGACATAAGCAATCCTTTCAAAATCTAGAACGATTATGGATTTCTAGCCAATCCTTAAGGTTGGGTCTGGTTAACATGCTATTATCCAGTATCTTTAGGAGAACATTGTTGGCCATTTTTTATTATATCACAAAATGAAACTGCAAATAAATAATTTTATTAATATCTTTTAATCTTTTAAACCTTTTATTGCATGATTAAATTAGCCCCACCATTTTATTCGAGTCCTACACTCCCTTAAATAGGGTCTGAAATTTGGTTGATTAATTTCTTAGTAGGATCAATTCTTATTAAATTCAATTAACCTTACATAATAGAATTCTTGGTTAATTAAGTCTAATAAATAGGAAACTATTTTTCCTTTATAATCACTATATAAGATTTGATTCATAGTCTCCTAGCTTCGATACCTCACATAATAGATTCTTGGTACCCTAGGCTAGTTAAATCCGAACCATTATGCTTTCTAGATGGCATTTTCATCATGTCCTCACTAATAGAATTCTTGGTCAAGGTGAAAATATCCATCCAAGAACAAGATCAACTTAATTCTATGATATAAAGATCATATCCCTCACATAATAGAAATCTTGGATATTAAAATTTATATTAAAAAATTTAGTTATCCCACAATGGGAACTTGGATTTAAAATTTTAATTTGGGGAGATTTAGGTTTAACCTTTGTTAATTAATTTTTAACATGTCATGTTTAACTAACTATCCATACATATCAAAATGCATAAATTAAGCATGTGGTTGACCATGGGGCTTTTCGAAAATATATCCTAAGGTAAACTATTTACCCAATCCTATATCTTCAATTGGATCGTCATCCAGATGCTCTTTGGGTTCCCGTCTAGCCGATTCAATTACAAATTGGATCTTAGGCACGCAGGCCCGATTAAAATAAATAAATAAAATTTAATTATTACAAGCCATTTAATAGAAGTATTACAATACTTTTGAATATTTTGAAAACTAAATGGCGCCCATGATCAACCCCTCTAATCTAATATTTATCCATCACATAATAAATATTAAACATTCATACCAAATATAATACAATTATTTAAAAGCATGAATATAAACAATTTAAAATATATATATTCACTAATATATATATATATATATATATATATAATATATATTATAATTATGGTAACTTAATCATAACTTTGGGGATGTACATTACATAATTTCAAGAGAATCATTCACAAACTTTTTTGTCATATTCTACCCAAAGATATATAATGATTTATTATTTAATTATTAACATCATTTCAATACTTTTCACAAAAGTCATGCATGCATAGATAAATAAGTTTTATTACTCCAAGTAATCATTCTATGACACAAGTTACTTAAATAAAGTAATATTTTTTATGATACATTTATCTTCTCAAAGACATCATATCATCTTGCTCATCAATTTTTGAAACAATTCAAAAAACAAATTATTACATTTCAAAAATATAATAATTATGTCATGCAATGATGCATTATATGATAATTTAATCAATTAAATATCATACATTAAATTACCATCATCATATACTTTATACACATTCATCACATGAATTATAAATCCTATAACTTATGCCAACATCATTTTCACCACTAACACTTGCAACATTTGCATAGTCTTCATACAAAATACACTTTAATCAAATTAAAGGATAACAAATTATGATGTCAAAGCATAAACAATTAATCAAAGTCATGGAAATGAACATGCATGAATATTTCTTTAAATAAATCATCATGCAACACTTTTCCAAACATTATTCCAATGCTGAATGAGATACAAATTCTTATGGCAATACTAGTCATGGCCGAACATGACAAAGAGGAAAACCATAACTACACATGCATGTAGTTCTCAATACAACTCATGCAATACCATCATCCAAGCATGCTTAAATCACATTCTAACACATCCAATCATATTAGAGCAAGATGAAAAACATATTTTCACAAAGTAAGGAGATGGCCGAATCACATACATGCCATCAAACATGCTTATTCCAACTAACAACTCATTCATACAAAGGCATGATCATTATCATATTACCATCATTCAAAACACATGAGAATGACATGAAAAATAAACATTACCTTTGATCTAAGTGTGGCCGAGACATGCATGTAGAGAGTTGGAATGGAAAACTCATTTTTGACCAAACACTAACATGCAAACTCACCATGTATGAATGACAAATGAACACATGGAATAACATGACTTTGGCTCAAAACCAACATGCATGGAGCTTTTAAGCTCTGATACCATTTGAAAGAAAACCATGAAAGGTGGCGGAAAATGTTGATTGAAGCATGTAAAGAGTTGGATTAATAGATTCAAAAATTTCAAATAAAGCTTGAAAACATTATACCTTCTCCTTTGCTTAAGTTTGATGAACCAAGATTCAAAATGAGATGCCTCCACACTTTAACACCACCTTGAGAGAGTGAGAGA
Organism: Pistacia vera; assembly: GCF_008641045.1. Lineage (NCBI taxonomy): Eukaryota > Viridiplantae > Streptophyta > Magnoliopsida > Sapindales > Anacardiaceae > Pistacia > Pistacia vera. Next base: position 27,671 of record NW_022196775.1, on the reverse strand, counting down.
GTGGCCAACCTAAAGAGAAGATTTTTTTTCTTTGAGTGGATAAATGAATCCTTAACCTAAAAGCAACCATTTGCATATAATACATGGCCATTTGTAATTAGTTGTTTTTCACTTCTATGCCCCAATAAAATCTTATTTTAAAGGGCCAATATTTATATTTTACCCTTTGAATAATCAATATTATTCAAGGGCCCATGTAAACTAAACTAGTTTACATTAACAACCCAAAAATTTACCCCTTTTTACCCTTTAACTATTAAAAGGTTATTTTTGTTCATCTCATTAATCTTAACACTTTAAGATATAATAATTAAATATAATTAATTATTGCTTGACCATTTTAACCCTTAAAATGTCACAAATTGTTTTCTATGTAACTATTACTATAGAAATCCCGTTATTACCCTCGGAAGGTGCTAGCCCTCTTCGGATAATCATTTCTCTCTCTTATTCTTCTCTAACTTCTCAAGGCTATTGGTGTGACCATGTAGGTCCACCGTGGATTAGCCGTGAGCCGGTTCTGGATGAATCCGGAAACCTATCCGGAGGCCCAACGACTATGGTAAACATCTAGCAATGTGTCATAGTCCCTAAACCACGATGAAGAAATACTTCATCTTACCCATTTTAGATCATATGTACCATGCAGGTAAAGTCCCTCCATTGATATATCCTGATCGAGTATGGATTCAGGGAACGTCAAAATCCTAAACTCGATCTTCTACCGAATCATCGATCAACATGTCCAGAACTCGTCATCACGAACTTGCTTTCGTATGACTTATAATAGACTCTGGCCAGAGATTCCGATTTCTGACATTTGTCGACGTTCGTCCAGGAACTCGAATCCAGATGGAGTCAGTGGTACTCCTGATCCTATATTTTCGAGTCAATGGATCCCTTCCTGACCATCATTCGCTTCCACATATGAACAACGCATGACCAAATAGGTTTTATCATACAAAACATGACTAGTCTCGTACTTATACACCGTATGAACCATACACATCCGTATCGGATTCGACCACAATGTCTCAGGTCAAAGGACTAAATCGTGTACTGATATAACCAAACGATAAATTATTGACTACATGATTTTCCAAGTGATTTGTCGTTATTCGGTCACATTCGAAAAACAGTTCACCAACTGCTAATCTTTACCAATGCCCCAGTGACATGACTATCATCGTCATCCATACTTATATCAACTCATGATATCTTTCAGAAGCATCCAGTATGCCTACTATGCAATATAGTTGCCCAAATTAGATTGCTTCCGTAAGGAACCCTTTTGATAATTCATTTACCGATTAAATGAATCATCTGGACAATTCATATACATACTTTATTTTAAATGCATGACTGAACAAAGGAAGCAATTTATATATATGAATTGAAGAACTCTTTCTTCTATTATTTATGATATATTGATACAAGACAAAATGCTCTGAAACTAACAACACGAAAGAACATGACATATAAACATATAAAAACGAATAACTATACCTTTGTTTCTTGCTCAATTTCTTGCTAGTAATAATGTACCAAATTATACAAATAATTACATATACATACTATGTACATCCAATTAAAGTATACAACTCTTCACATTCTCATGAATATCTGTAACCGTTTACACTAAGAGCAACACATAACACATACAATGTAACAAAATAAAAACTTATCAAACCATTCATATTCACAAACCCCTTAAATTCACATAAATGCATTGTGAATAACATACCACGTATAAGACCCCTTACATTCACAAAAATTTATAAACAAACAACAATCAATAACATTCTGTGTATAAGGATATGTAAATGTAAATGACAATATTATTGTCATTGTGAAACAAACAACAATCAATAAGATTATTAATATCTGTCATTAATAACATACAATATCAAACACCAATTATATGAAGCCACATATACCATCAAATCCAACTCATCAATTTATGCCACATCATCACAAATAACATCCAGCCAAATGTAAACAATCCACATCATCACCAATCAAATGCAACCATGTGTCAGGCAATCTGTAGACATGTCAAAATGAAGGAATTCTAGCTCCTCAAAATGACAATCATATAACCTATGCCTCAGGATTATATATATATATATGAAAACTTTTCCCTTCAATTTTTTTTTTTCAAATTTCTTTTTCCAGTCATTGCTACCTCATCAAATCCTCGACAGATAGCATTAGTAGATGTTTTTGTTTTTAATTATAATTTTGGGCTTTTTCGTGGTCACCTCCTAAAACAGCAAGAACTACAAGTCCCCCACCAATTCAGGAACTAGCCACTTAGACCCTGTTCCGTGAGTTTTTTCCCTTAGTTTGGATAGGAGACCGGAGTTGACCAAGTAAAGCCCAAAATACCACTAATTAACAATTAAAATATAATTAAACATAATTTCATCATTGCAAAGGCTGAATAATTGATGTGACATTAGGAGAGAAATTAAAATATTGTGACAAGTAATACAGTAATGCTACATTTATTTACTGCTTCCCCGACTGACATGGCATATGCCACCTCATTTGCCACATCAGTTTATTATTACTACATTTATTGATTGCTTTCCCGACTAACATGGCATATGTCACCTCATTTACCACATCAGCTTATTGTTACATCAAAACACCTGGAAAATAAAAAGAATTCAATTAAATGTGATTTGCGAAATTGGAAGACACCCAAATTCAAAATTGCCTCCCAAAATTCATTATTTACAAATTTCCAACCCTACAATTTGCCCCAAATAAATTCCAATTTCAGAAATCCACGCCACCACAGAAAATGGTTTCATTCGCACTCCATGCACGCACCACCGTCGCACTCCCATTTCACTGATGTAGCCAAGCCAACCTTTCTCATTATCGCCTCTTTATATCATTTCTCAGTTGAGTTCCTCGTGAAGAGTATAGCTGGTTCGATTGTCACGGGGGCGTTTCGTGGATTAAAGAAGAGAGATGTTTTTAAGCTTAGTCAAGTCATGGGAAGAGTTTTCGATATCGATTGAATCCAGTTGCATCACAGCACCGAAAAAATAATTCCCCAATTTCCTTTCTATTTGTAGAACCTTGGCCACCACAATCTCCAATTGCAGCCGCCACCACAGCCGCAACAGGTCGCCGCCCTCCCCATAGAATAGAAAATCCATAGAAATTAGTCATGTAGTGTATAAACATAGGAAGTTGTCTTGAAGAAAAAGGTTTCTTCTACTGCACTATAAACACAAATCTACAAGCCCAAAACTAAACAAAACACCAAGAAAACAAACCCCAATATGAGGAGAGGAAGTGGAGAACTAGATTATATTGTCTTTAGTTGTGCTTAGATATATAGAGTTTTTTTTTTTTTTTTTTTTACTTTTTTTTATCCTGGTTATTTTTCTCATGGTGTACAGTCAATTCTTACCATGATTGCTCTAGCTCTTAGCGTAACAAAGGGATCTCATTCCTAGGTGGTTTGGCAGGGGTACTGTAAGTGATTGTAAATTTGCCAGTGATGTTCCAAATATAAATGGTTGGTTATATTATTTTTAGTTGGTAGTTCTCATGTTCTAACGTGTAAAGGTAGCTGATGAAATTATTTAGTGTTCATATTTATGCACATAGTTGGTTTTGTTCAACACTGCAGACCATCCTTGCTGGTACACTACAAACCCCAATATATGTTTTTGTGTGCGTGAATAGTGATTTTGTTTATATCAGATATGTCTTTATCGATGAGAAATGAATCAATTAGTGGATCATTTGTTACATCATACCCTGAACTGAATTTGTTTCTTGTTTAGACCATGTTGGCCGCTATCAAAATGGAAGTCATGACCCCAACCTTGGAGGCACCAGATGAGGGCTGCGAAGGTTGAGTGTCATGAACTGAAAATTTTCATTTCTCCTTTGTATTTATATGTCTTTATTAAAGGATGCCATTGATAGACTTATAATTTTTTATTTTTTATTATCCTTGCATTTAGTTAATTTGGCGTGTTTAATATCTTATGGTGCCTATTTGTGAAGATTTTTATGTATAAGGCATTTGTGGTTAAGATTTAGTAAAATATACTTAAAATCTTAATTTTCTAGCATTTTTACTTTTGGATGTTTTGGGCTGTTTGCATATTTTCTATGGACTTAGAGTTACAGTTTAGTTTTTGGACCTCTTAAGCTTTCCAAGTTGGGGTGGCACATCCAAAGACGACTTCGTTTGGGCCTCCAATTGTTGGTGTAAATTCAGAGTTGAAAACTAAAATCGAATCCTAATTGGAGTAGGATTTCTGTACAATCACTTGAGCTTTAAAAGGGCATAACTGGAGTTTCCAAAATCAAATGAGACGATTAAATTACCCAAATTGAATTAAACATCCTGAACTACAATTCTTATGAAGGGGCCAAAGTCCAGAAAGCTCGTTGTTCTGTCCAAAACTGGCCTGGAAGTTACGACTTCAGCCCAGAAGCTTTAATCCTTAGCCGATTTGGATTATTTTTGTATGGCTCATATAAAGACTTGGTCTAACTTCAAGAGGGAGTTCAATACAAGTCTGGAGGGCTGGAAATTTGTGTGTATGAGCTGGAATTTCACTTGCACAAATTAAGGGTAAGTTTGAAGAGAGAGAAAGAAGTGTTTTCCTAAAAGGGTTTAGTTGTTTGACTCAATTTTAGGAGTTGGCTTTTAAAGGGAAATTTTTATACGTTTCTTTTGGATATAAAATAGAACTTTGAGGCTGCTAGGGTTTGAGAGGTTGGAGACATAACGTACTTTTATTTTTCCTTTTCTTTATGCCTTTCATCTCATTATGTCGGGCTAAATTCTTTAGTTCGATTCAAGGAAACACCAATCCGATTAGCATAATTGTGAGACTTTGTTCTTAATCTTAGTTATTCTTCTATTCATATATTTGTGTTTCTTTGTTTTATTTATTATGGTTGCATGATTTAATTGATTGATTGTGTGATTGATTGCTAAACTGAATTTGTAATCCGTAATTGTTCGTAATTGTTATAATATTCAGTTAGAGTAGTAATTAAGCAAAACAATTGTGATCCAAGCTTTTGTTGATTGTTTAAAAGAAACATGGAATGAATTAAATAATCTAATGCTTGTTCGATTGTTATTCATCTTTAACTACTTCCTAATTTGTAATGCTATCAATAAATTCATAAGGATTGCATAATACCAAGTGGTTTGTTGATAAGAACTAATTTGTGTGCTGGGCTCAGATTAATGAACTTAGGGATAAGAACTATTGTAGCTAATATTCTCCTCTAAAGCAATCTTTCCATTTGGATATTTTTCTTTATATTTGGGTTATTGTTGATTTTTTTTCTTTTTAAATAATGAGCGGGACAAGCTTTTGGATTACACATCTATTACCCATCTCTTCCCTATCACCAAGTACCTTGATCGAGTTGATTTTATGGCAAGTCAGAGTTATGGGATCAGATGATTGAGTTTACCGAGCGTTGTCAACTAAAGAAATTGATGAACACTTGACTGCCATTAGTGAGAGTGACTAATTAAAATGTGATAGATGTTGCTTAATGTTGTGTGTGATTTTTTCATCAAGCTCGGGCCTTCGCGAGGATATAGCTCAACCCAGAACTAGCTCGGCAACGATGATTGATCGACCCAACATAAGCTTATCGAGCTATAGCTCGACCCAGCATAAGTTAGTTGCGAGCAATCCAAGCAATCATTCAATCAATCCCCAGATTACTTCAGATCCCAGATATTACGGGAATGACTCAATCAATAGTGATCACTGCGAAATCACTTCAATCAATCCCCAGATTACTTCAGATCCCAGATATTACGAGAATGACTCAATCAATAGTGATCACTATGCAATCACAGTGCCCAATCGCGAGAATATCATAATTGCGATTTAGATCAATTGTAATCCCCTTAATTTCGCTCTTTTCTTTGTACAAATCTTATATAAAAACCCCCTCAAACGATAAGGAAGGGGTTATGAATTCGCATAGGAACTATATTGTAAGCTCTCACAGCAAATACAAAAACAGTGGACATAGACTTCAGAGTTAACCTCGCCAAACCACTTTAAAACTCTTATTGTCTTTACTTTATTGCATTTTTACATACATTGCTGATTTTCATTAAATCACGTGCACATCCATTCCAGATTCGACAGGGTCAATCAAAATTCTCTGATTGGCGCAGATTTTTTTATCAACATTTCAGCGCTAGAATGAGGGCTCTGCCAACATCTTAAAGATTTTGGCAAACATCCATAGCAACCTACCTATTCCAGGCCCAAAATGGTGTACACCAAATCAAAAACCCCATCGGAAACCTCAAAAACGTGGAAGCTGCCCATCAGGAGGTGCAACAAGAGATCGATGGATGCCGACCACCTGTGCCACCAGCCCAGCACACTACAAACAATCAGGGGGTAGAGACGTCAAACCCCAAAAATGGCCAGCTGATGGAGATGATCAGAACGATGGTTGCACAGGAGGTGCAACATAATGTAGCTGAGTTGCGAAACCAGCAACCAGGTGCTTGGAACCTCAACCAGCCGCACTTCACCAATGTAACCCCAACAGGTATGAATTCTGTAGGTGGACGGTCCGTTTCGTCAACGTCGGGAGGCGATCAACACCCCCAACCTCACAGATAGCACTCCGCACATGAGCGCAAGTCCCGCGGGCAAACAAACCCTAGAAGGCGGCCAGGGAAGCAACCATAGAGAGAAAGCAAAGGCAATGGGCACCACCCAGAAGTTATGCAGTACCCCCAACATCAGTGTGCCAATATTAACCCACACCTAAGACAAGATCGATCATCGCAGGCTTGCAAAGCAAGTCACATGCGTCAATCTGGCAATGACCGATGTTCCAGTTATGACCGACGTTGCGAGCAATGCACTGACGAGCATAATAGCACCTATCAGCCTAGCCATCATGACTCGACCTCACGCATCAACGCGCACACTAGAGGAGCTTCGCAAGCAGCAAACTTGCGAACTCATCTGCTTGAGTTAAGGCTTAATAGAGCCAGCCAGGGTAACCACAACAAAGATTTAGATTGTGTGCAGAAAATGCTTGATAATCTAAAAGCTTGCTAGAACAACCTGGCAGAAGAAGTAGTAAGTTCCCCTTTCACAGAGAAAGTTCGTCAAGCTCCACTTTTGCAATGATTCAAGGTGCCAGAAAGCAAGTTCGATGGGAGAGGGGATCCCAAAGACCACCTCGATAACTTTAATGACTTGATGGAGCTACACCAGGTCAGTGACTTAGCGAAATGTCAATGTTTAGGGTTTAACGTAGTCAGAGATGCCAAGAGGTGGTACAAGAGGCTCAAGGCAAACTCCATCAACTCCTGGCAACAATTCTCCTCGCTGTACTTACAGTAATTTTAGAAAATGAGGCAGTTCGCAGTGCCGCTCAGCTACTTGAGCAACATCCACCAAGAGAGAGATGAAACAATGATCTCGTACCTAATGAGGTTCTAGAATGAGCAAGCAAAGGTCACCGATACCCCCTAAGAATCCATCCAAACTTTGCTAATCGCAGGGATCAGGCCAAACACGGAGCTATAGAAAGAGCTCCAAAGCGAAGATCATGTAAGTCTGGCCAAATTCTACTAGATGGCTGCAAAATACCAGTGGGTAGAAAGCTCGCTGGTAGCATTGTCTAGAAGTTTGACGCAGGGGCCTTTGGACAGGCAACAAGATCACCCATCGGATAAGCGTGGGGGCCGAGACCTTAATGACAGGAATCGCAACAAGTTCCAAAAGAAACAGAGAATAGATAATCGTGGAGATAGGCAGCCTTTCCTACGGTATACAGAATATACCCCCCTCACTCAAGATGTCATCCACATCTATGAAGTATCTCAAGAGGCGAAGAGACTGTCCGCTCCAAAAAGGATGAGGAGGGCTCCAAGCAGAAGAGATCAGCAAATGTACTACCGATACCATAGGGACGTCGAGCACAACAAACAATTGTTGAGCTCTGAAGGACGCCATCAAAGACCTAATAGGAAGAGGTCATCTAAAAGAATTCGTTAAGGCGGAACCAACTCGTGACAATCCTAGCGAGTAAAGTAACCAAGCCCCAAGTCAGGTTCAGAACCCGACACAATAAGCTTCACCAAACCCCAACAAGGTCTTCGTGGGAATGATCTATGGAGAACCTGACATAACAGGGAGCTCGAGACACACTCGCAAGCAATATGCTCAGGAAGCCAGAACGAACTCGGTTCCTCGGATAATGAGTTGTAAACAAAAGCCGCCTAAGCGACCCAAACAAGAAAGTAAGGTAGTAGGATTCGCAATAGACGAGTGTGAAGCATCCCCTTGCCACAATCATGATGCAGTCGTAATCGTGGATAAAATCGACAATGTAAGATTATTAAGGGTGATGGCCAACAATGGGAGCACAGCGAACATTATTTTCTTGGGAGCCTTCCGAGGAATGAGGTTCACAAAAAGGGACCTGCGAGCATGCCCTTCGCCGCTCTATGGGTTTACCGGGGATAGGATGGTTTCCAAGGGTACAATCGACCTTCTCGTAACCTTAGGGTAGAGCCAAAGGTCAAAACAATGATGTCTGAATTTTTTGTGGTAGACTGCCCGACCACATACAACGTCATCCTCGAAAGGCCAATCTTGGATGATTTTAGCGCAGTCACATCAATGCGCTGCCAAGCAATAAGATTTTCGACTACCGGGGGAGTCGTAATGATCAAAAGCTATACCAAGGAATCTCGATAATGTCACAACCAGGCTATAAATGCCGCGCAGAAGTGGCTGTACCCAAGGACAATGATCATCGTGGAATCTAAGCTGAACACCGAACCACTCGAGAATACCATAGATCCTCGTGTCCATAAAGAAAAGCCTGTAGCAGGGCCAACAGAAGAATTGCAAGAGATAAAGGTCAGCGACGAAGACCTAACTCGTGTACTAAAGGTCGACAGTGGCTTGAGCAGCAAGGTGACCAATAATCTAGAGAGCTTCCTAAAGAAAAACTTCGACTTGTTCGCATGGGTGTATGCAGGCATGGTAGGGATCAGCCCCAAGATAATGTGCCACATGTTGAACCTCGATCCTCAAGCTCAATCGATAAGGCAAAAAAGAAGACTATAGATGCAGAGTGCTCCAAAGCGCTCAAGGATGAAGTCGATAAACTCTTGAACATCAACTTCATCAGGGAAGTCAAATACCTGGATTGGCTCGCCAACTCGGTCCTGGTCAAAAAGTCAAATGGAAAATGGCGGACTGGCGTCGACTTTATGGATCTAAATAAAGCTTGTCCTGAAGACAGCTTTCCGCTTTCACGGATCGATCAGCTAGTAGATGTAACAACTGGGAATGAACTACTTAGCTTTATGGATGCATACTTGGGATACAGTCAAATCCCGATGTACCAGCCCGATGAGGAGCATACCTCCTTTATGACTGACCATAAAATTTATTGTTACAAGGTCATACCATTCGGACTCAAGAATATTGGGGCGACTTACCAATGCTTGGTGAACAAGATGTTAGCCGACCAAATTGGCAAGACTATGGAAGTGTACATCAACGACATGCTCATCAAATCTGAGGTCACCGAAAGCTATGTCGAGCATCTAAGGGCACTTGGACCCAAATGGGAAGGTCTTTTTAGGATCTCCGAAAAGCTCGCACCAAGATCTTTTCACCTAGAATGCCTCAACAACGAAGCGATAATGCGAGCTTGGAACACCGAGCACTTACAAAGGTATTACCAATAAGCAGCTCAGGTATCACTGTTCTATATTCATTGTAAGGCCATTCATAGCCAAAGCACTTTCTCAATAAAAGAGGTATTATTCAATATCTTCTTTGTTCATGATTAATGCCTTTAGTTCATTAGCATTTAATTACCGATCCATAAATCGCGACCTAAGCAATGATATACCAAAAAGAAAACTCGGAGTCAAGAGTCCAAGAAAGGCAGCTTATATTGAAAAAGCCATGCCAAAATCCAACTCTTTAAGGATGAAACATCCTTAATCAACAAAGTTAAACTTGAAAAAATTCAAGAAAAAACACGTCGAGGGAAATCGGCCTCAAGCCAGCGATAAAAAAAAAAACTCGAAAATGACGATAAGTCCGAAATCGAAGTTGATCGGCGCATAAGATTTTCTCGCATAAATCAAAAAAAGCTCCTCAAGAAGCGAGTTACGCATGACTTAGAGCAAATTCTGATTTTATATTACAAGTCCAACTATAATGATGAAATGACTCCATAGAAATATGATAATTATTGCTTGATGAGGAAATGATAAAAGTTTTCTTATATTGATTGAGTTTGATTACATTCTTCAAAAAAAGAAGGGGGAGGAAGGGCTAATAACAAAAGACAAAAAAGATGATGTTTAAGGCAATTGGGGGAGAAGGAGTTTCATCCTCGACCTGTCCGAGAAGGTCGTCGCCGAGAGGGAGAGATGGCTCATCAATAGGAGGAATGGCAACTTCCTCTCCAAGGTTAGGAGCCTTGGTTAGGGGAAATGTGGTCAGAGGAGTCAGATCCTCGACTTTGATCTGGGGCATGGCCTCCTCCTCGCCTTCCTTAATTTCCTCCCTCTTCCTTGGAGTTGTCCGAGTAAACATAGGTCACCTCTTGGGCTTCGACCTTCATCCTCTCAGTTTTCTTCTAGTAAACTCGCAGAAGGAAAGAAAAGTTGATTGAAGGATGGGTTTCCCATAACTTATGATAAAGGAAGACGTATGTCTCCTAGGCCTAAGCAGTAATGACCTCGTTTAGCTCCGCAATTCAAAACCCGAGCTGTTTGGCATCAGCTTCAGCCTCCTAGAGACCTACCGCCTCCTGGGCAAGGTCGAGTGAGGACTAATTGAACTTAGCCTCCCAGCTCGCAGCAACCTTCTGAGCCAAGGATAGCTCGAAGCTTAGCTTATTATTGGCACCTCACTGTTATGCCAAAGTTTTTTCAACCTCTGCTGCCTTAGCTTCAGCTTTGGCCCAAGTAGCCTCGCTCACATTGAGTTTGTCAAGGAACTCCCTTTCCTTAACCTGGAAAGTCACAACTTCCCCCCCAAGCCATTTGAGCTCAGCCTGCTTCGCCTCCTTCTCTTTCTCTGTAAGCTCGGCCTTGGCCAGAGCGTCCTCCTTCACTGTCTCTGCCGCTTGCCATCCTCGATGAATACCTTCCAAAGTGTCGTAGCACTCATCATAGAGAAGCTTGCTCACCAAGGTAGCCTAAAGAGAGAATAAAAGAGAATCAGCAAAAAGCAAGGATAACATACGAGTAAAAAATAAGAGAAGCAAGCTACTGCTACCTTTGTCATGAAGCTGCACAGCAAGCCCAACATCTTAGTGGGTGCAGCATCCCTAATGGTCGCGTAAGTTTGCAAGGTGACAGCATCCCTGGCCGTTGCAGCCCTAAGGCCAATGTGATTGGGGAGTTGGTCGATCATCTCGTCGACTACAGCATGGGCTGCCTCGTCCATCTTTTGATTTTTTGGCTAGGGTAATCTAGACATACTCCCCCCGACAATGCCTATTTTACCCGTAGGAGCGGACTTCTTCTTAGCCAAGTCCTTGGCCGCTACTCTCTGAAGGCCGCCAACATACATGGCGACCTCTTTGCCCGAGCCAACCATCTACTCGATAATTTTCTGCTTGCTTGAGCCCCCCTAAGGCTCGGTTTCTTTCTTCTTCCCCGAGCCATCATGCATCTTCTTCACTGGCACCTTTTGGGGCTCAGTAATGCTTTTCCCGCCAACTACCTTAGAGACAATCGCGGGCTTCTTCGCGTTTAGGCCTCCCCCAAGCTCGCTACCAGCACGCTTTGAGCTGGCAGTGTCTGCGAGCGATTTTGTCATTGAAGCAGCTAGTGCCTTCTTGGCGGCGGTCAGGGCTGCCATCTTCTTAAGGCCCTCGGGTTTTTCGGCCCACATCTCTGCAAGGAAAGAGGCAAACAAATTAGCGACCTATTTGCACAGGAAAGTAAACGCGAGCAAGTAACAACTTAACCTTTTTCCAAGACTATAAGGAATCTGGCCTCGTCCTGACAAAAGCTGTATGCTTTCAAATGAGAATGCATGAGAGGCTTGTTGACGTTGCGTAGGTCGTCAAGAAGATCGCTAAAACGTTGGAGCCTCTGTAAGCTCGCAGCCGGAAGGAAATTATGTTTGACGTTAACTACACAAACAAAACAGCTCGGTTACATAGAGCACAAAGCTCAAAAGCAATCCGCGCGCACACAAGAACTCAAAACCTTACTCGCTTCCATGGCAAAGACACCAGTCTCTTGGGCTTCATAAAAGAAGTACTGTAAGTCCCAATGAGAGGCCTTCTTCGAGACGTCAACCAACCCGTTGAGACATACCTTCCTAACCTTAGAAAGGTAGTATGTCTAGTCTTGCCCTTTATTGAGCCTATATAGATAGACAAGTTGCTCGACGGATGGCTCACCCAAATCAGCGATCATGTACTCGATGTACATCGCGACAATGATCACGTATGAATTAGCGAACAGCTAGAGAGGAATGATGTCAAACCGCCTCAACACGCTGTCAATGAAATAGTGCGAGGGAATGGATGCCCCGCACCTGAGAAGGGTCTCAGACATCGCCACCCATCCCATCCGGTTGGGGGGTTCTTCCCAGAGTGCTCTCCTAGAACCATCAGGTTAAGTTGCAGCGCATAGACCGCTTTTATGCGCTTCAGATCCCTGATAGTAATCGAGGATCGAGGTTCCTTTCGTAACCTATGAGCTGGGGATGGCTGGGAGTAAGCCAACTGGATCGAAGTGCGGTCGAACAAACCCACAGCAGCGGGGTCCGAGCTTCGGGCGACGAATTCTTCGGAGACCTCAGAGGTCACATCCCCAAGGGCTGCGAAGCCCACCGACGAATCGAACATGCGATCTATAGTACGACTGCTGGAGGAAGACATGGCTGTAGTTTGCTTATGGGTACTTGAAAAAGAAGCGAACATGTGTCAAAGCTCGAACAAATCGGCGACCATTCCACATTCGCTTCCATTTCAGGCACCCAAGGTACTCATGGCCACGATGCTAGCCCCCTGTAAAACTCGAGATTGTCGAAGATGCACCCAAAAATCCCACTAAAACCCTAAAAAACACAATGTGGCCACTACAATGGCCACCTTTGATGTAAAAATCACAAAGAATGAAAAAGGAAAAGGAAAGGGAAAAGAACCTTACCGGAATGAGGAATGCAAAGCAACTCACTGGAAAGACCACCGTGACGATGTAGAAACAATGGTGAAAGAGCAAGAGAGTCAAAGAACCTTCAGAGTAACTATGCTGATAGTTTTTGCCACCTTTTATAGCGGTTTGCATGGGAGACAAAAGAGTGAGGTTTAATCGTGGCCGTCAACCTATAATTTATCCTGGCCCTTCATTCATCAAGCAATCTTAGCCCTCAAACGTGTCCACGTGTCGACCATCCATGAGGAGTGACGAATCGTTAAACTGTTGTAATTATAACCGTGTCGCACATCACTTCGACTTCGTGCGTGAATAGCTGTAGTCGCCCACGCGCGACGAAACATGATAACCAAAGGCTGCTGCATTAAATACGACACAATCACGCGAAAATTACATGTTTGCCCTAACTTTTCATATTCTGAGTTTTGACAGGTAACATGGAAAGCAAAGATCCAAGTGTGAAGTACGTCGGCCAAACATAAGGTTGACCTTGGAAGCTCAATCGAACTTACACTCAGAGACCTGCTAATGAGGCTGAGCTTGACGTCAAATCGAGCAATAGTCTTCGAAGCCCGAAATGAGCATCGAACACTAGGGGGCAGATGTTGTGTGTGATTTTTCCATCAAGCTCAGGCCTTCACGAGGATATAGTTCGACCCAGAACTAGCTCGACAATGATGATTGATCAACCCAGCATAAGCTCGTCAAGCTATAGCCCAACCCAGCATAAGCTGGTCATGAGCAATCCAAGCAATCATTCAATCAATCCCCAGATTACTTCAAATCCCATACGGGAATGACTCGATCAACAACGATCACTGTGCAATCATAGTGCCCAATCGCGAGAATATCATAATTGCGATTCAGATCAATTGTAATCCCCTTAATTTTGCTCTTTTCTTTGTACAAATCTTGTATAAAACCCCCTCAAACGATAAGGAAGGGGTTATGAATTCACATAGAAACTATATTGTAAGCTCTCACAGCAAATACAAAAACAATGGACGTAGGCTTCAGAGTTAACCTCACCGAACCACTTTAAAACTCTTATTGTCTTTACTTTATTGCATTTTTACATACATTGCTGATTTTCATTAAATCAAGTGCACATCTATTCTGGTTCCGATAGGGTCAATCAGAATTCTTTGGTTGGTATAGATTTTTGTATCAACACCAAAGAAAATTCTTGTAGCATTTGACTTTGTCGACTTATGTTGTATTGTTCTTGGAGATTGGGAGAGAGACCCAGAGATCAGTTAATGGTTGAAGTTGTGTTGTTTCAGACTAATGTTATCTCATATTACAATATTGAACTTTGAAATTATTTAGTCATGCTAAGATGAGGTTGAATGCAACTTACTCTCGACCTTCATATTGAGCAGATTGAGCAGGTGTGCTGGAATTGAGCAGGTGTGCAAATTGAGAAAACTTGAAAGGCCATAGTGGAAATTGAGAAAACTTGTTTTGGCACTTTGCAGATTGTAGTTTGTTTTCTGCAGTTTCCAAGAGTCTTGGGCAGTATGTGCAGGGTGGTGTGTGCTGGAATTGAAATAGTGATCTGTATGGTGGTGTGTATGGAGCTGCAGCGTGATTGCTACATTTTTTGCAGTTTTTGGGTGAAGTCTTCAGTTTGGTTGTCTTTTGTTTGTGTTACTTTTCTATTGCTCATGTTTCTTTTTGTGTAGTTCGGTCCGTTGGGCATGTCCAAGGTTCTCGGTTTTAAAAGGGAGTCCCTTTTTTAGCTTGTAATTCATTTATTTTTTAATAAAAATTATCATGTTTACCAAAAAAAAAAAAAAAAACTGCATCTTTAATGTTTGCAATTAACTAAAAGCATATTACACATAATTTCTACCATCACAGTTTCAAAAGGAAAAGTTGCCTTCTCTCTGGCACCAAAAATAAAAAATAGAAAATTTTCCATAGAATTGTATTACTAATCATGTGCAAATACATGGAAACCAAATTGATTCACATAAAAGAAAATAAAAATTCATGAAAGATATCATCATAACTGATTTTTTCTCCAGTTTCATCCTAAACAGCAAGTTCCATCCTAAACATCTTCAAGTTCCATCCTAACATCCTCAAGATATCTTCACAGCTGATTTTTTCAAATTCTACAGCTTCTCAAATTCTGCACAAACTAGAGAAAGACTGCAGCTTCTCAAATTCTACAGCTGCAACAGAAACTTGTTCAAGCTTCCTATCTAGCAAACTGGAGAAAACTGCAAGGTTGATGGTCCCAACAAGAATTTATTTTTTTTTTTTTTTTTTTTTAAGGTAATCTGGAAATTTTATAAAAGAATAAAAAATTATGATAACCTAACAAGGGGACTCCCCTTTAAAACTAAATCCTTTGGACGGGCCCAAAGGACAAAGCAAAAAACAAAATAAGAGCAAACAAAAGGATATACACCCTTTTACAATAAAAGCAAACAAAAGCATATACACCCTTTTACAAAAAGGACCAACCAAAAGCTATACACTAGTATCTAATATAAGCATCCCTAAGTGGCAATTTGTACAATCTTCCAAGTCAAAATCGGTCTGAGAGAGCTCCAAAATGTCAGCTTCCTACTGCTGATTGCTTCTGCGCAAGGTACATGTACAATTGGACCCTGTCCACCAGTCCAGCATAATGTCTCCGAATCAATGAATTCTTGCACCAGAAAAACTATATATGACCCAACAAGTGTAACACATTTTTCCTAATTAGTATCAAACTAAAATTAGAACTTACCACCACTCAAACAAATAGCTCAGTTGGTTCCTCAAAACCAGCGCAAATGGCCCTCATAATAGCACCTTTCTCTAATTTTCCTGCAAGAAGTAGCACATCATCATTCATTGTGTGCACACCATCATAAAATTAAAACTTGATCAGCCATTCTCTTGAGGTTTCTAGCTCCATAATAGAGTCTCACATTAGGTCTTGAGGTTTACCCTAAATCTTGCTTCTACAAGCGAATAGATTGGACAACACATACGAAATAACAAGTCATGAGCAAAATCACAAAATGGCCATATATCAATGGTGCAATTGGCAGTCCTACTAAACTGTCAAAATTTGTTTTTTTCAGAAGTAATAAATAATGTTATATAAAAAACCAAGTGATAACATCACAAGCAATCCAACTTGTGCCCTCCTTAATATAAAAGATAACAATAACAATCCAAATATCATATACAACAATTTCAATCATTGAATTGCATACCATTCAAGAGAAATACATATAAAATAACCAAATAGAATCCATTGCTTCAGAACAATAACTTAATCACAATTTTATAGCAAAATTTCTTAATTTTTTTGGATGAAAGATCAAACTTGTAAGGCTAGTGGCTACTAATCCGAGGTACTTGGTTATGTGGAAGAGATGGGTGACAGATTTCTAATCCAAAAGCTTGTCTTGCTCATTATTTAAAAAGAAAAAAGTCAACAGTAACCCAAATATAAAGACAAATATCCAAATTCCCGACATAAATAAAGTAAAACAAATACAAACTACTGATCAAGGCTTTCTTCTGTGTGACAACACAAACGAAGTCTTTACCACGGACACCAATGGAAGTGATGGAAGTGAACTTTATAGCCTTGAAAGCATATTCTCCTCAATTGAATGATATAAAAATAAAAAATTAAAATTAAATAAGTAAAAGAGAAAAATGGAATGGAAGTAAATGTGAGAATGGAGACTTACCCACTTGGAAGTAAATGTGGGAGTCAAACCAACTATACTCTTCACAAGAAACTGAACCGTAAAATGATGGTCGGCTTGGCTACGTAGGCTAGAGGTGGGCATTTGGGAATGAGTCCAAAAACCCAGCCCAAAAATCTGATCCTAAGACCGGTCCTAGAGGTCTGGTCCCAAAATGGGACCAGGACTAAGGAGGAGGGCCCAGTCCCTCCACTAGGCCCTCCTCCAAGTCCCAGGCTTGGGCCCAAATTTTTTTACACTTTTTCATTAGTCCTTTGTACAATTACGTAAAACCCCTTATAAATTTTGAAATAAACATAAATTGTATGGGTTAAATGAAATTTTACAAAATTTATTTAAAAAAAAAAAAATACTTTCCTTATAACCGTTGGCTACCAGCCAACGGTCACAGTAGCCAACGGTCATTTGGGGGGGGGACCTAAAATCTTTCATTTTTCCACACCACTCAATCTCTCTACTCCAAATCTCCAATCAAAATCTCATTCAATTTATATTTATATTTATAATTTATTCATATTATTTATTTATTTATTTATATTTTTCTATTTTTCAATATCATCTCTTATTCATGTTATTATTTAATTTCTTTTCATTTTAATTATTTATTATTTTATCATAAATTCATAATGGATTCACAAAATGATGCATTCGGAGGATCATCCCCAAATGAGTTTTACTTTCCATCCACCGAAGAAATGGAAGGGTTCAATCCATTTTCACCCTTTCCTCCAAAGGCAGCAGTTGCAATTCCACAACCACATTCGATCAGGACGAGGTGTAGCCAAACACATATGAGTTACGAGTCAACAGGCACGAGCATAGCCCAACCCCCCCAATCATCAAAGAGGGTCGTGTCCGATGTATGGTGACACTTCACCAAATCAAAACGGCCAAAGACAAATGGGGAGGGGGAAGAATCGTGTGGGATATGTAATTTCTACGGAACCATTATTGGCGCTGAGAAGGGGACTTCGACGATGCAACGACACGTGGAGAAGAAGCACCCCCAAATAATGCAGTTGCCCGGTACATCTTCAACCGGATCAGGTAGACAAATTCAAACTCAACTTAATTTTAATCCACAATCCTCAACTCTTTCAACATGGCAATACAATGCACATATTGCACGAGAGGAAATAGCAAGATTCATAGTTGCTACAGACTTTCCCATTTGTTTATCTGAAAATCCTTATTTTATTCACATGATTAAAACTGCATTTTGTCCAGCATATTCCCCTGTTAGTAGAGGTACAATTAGAAGAGATATACTAAAACTTTATAACAAAATAAATAATAAACGTAAAAACGAATTTCAAAATTTTAGGAATATATCTATTGCACTTACATTAGACATATGGGCTTGTAGCTCAAAAACCAATTTTTTAACTGTCACGGTACATTTCTTAGATCATAATTGGGGTTTACAACAAAAATTGATAGGTTTTAAACCATTATATGAAAAACATAGTGTTGAAACTATTTATTTTACAATTCTTGAAGTTTTGCAAGAATATTTATTAACTGATAGAGTTGTAGCGCTAACGCTTAATAATGCAGCTGCTAACACCGCGGCAATCTCTTTATTTGAAAAGAGATTGGATCCGCATGGTGAAGGCAAATTTTTTCACCAGAGATGTGCTTGCCACATCATCAATTTGATAGTTAAAGCAGGTTTAGATGCTATACATTCGAAGATGAAGAGGGTGCGCGAGGGTGCGCGCGGCTATCGAATTTATCGTCGGCGGTAGCAATAAAAGATGGCAGGAGTACGTCAAATATCGTAAGCAAGAGGACCACCGGTTCGACCTTTAAAGTTATGTACGGATATGTCTATCCGTTGGAACTCCACCTACTTGATGTTGGAAAAAGCTTTGCCAACCGCGAAACAAATTACAAATTTCGTCAACTGGAAGCACTTGTTAGTGTATGCCCTAGGAACCAATCGTGTTGTCGGTTTCAGGACATTATATCTTGTAAATGTATTATGAATAAAAGAAAGTGTTCTTATTTCACATGTTGATTTTCTGCTTCATTTATATTATATTATAGTTAATATTGCATGTGAAATGTCCGAATGACACGGATCTTCAGAAGATCAAATCATCAAAGAATTCCCTACGAAGTAATGTTAATTGGGCAATAACATTGCATAGTAGGCATGTTGAATGTCTCCATTGAATATCATGTGATGGTATTAGTGTGGGTGATTATAAGAGGTATGTCACTAAGGCAATAGCATGGATAAATGGTTAGTGAACTATTTATCAAATACGACCGATTACGATGAATCACATGGATGTGGTCAATGATGCATCGTAGGATCGTGCTAGTGTACCACTGATCCTTAGACCTGAGACATCACAGTTGGATTCAACATAGGATGCATATGGTTCATATGGTGTATAAGCACGAGACTAGTCATGTCTTGTGTAATAAGCCGGTTTGGTCATATGTTATTCATGTGCGAGGACAAGTGATGGTCAAGATGGGATCCGTTAACTCAAAATAATCCAATCTCGAGTTCCCAGACGAATGTCAATAAACATTAGAAAAGGGAAATCTCTAGCCAGAGTATAATGAATGTCAGATGAAAAGTAGTTTCATGTTGACGAGTTTCATTGTATCGATTGACAATTCAATTAAAGATTAAGTTAAAGGTTTTGACATACCATGAACATTCTTAATCGGGATTAGATAACGGAGGGATTTGACTACACGGTACGTACGATCAGAATAGGTTCATTGGAGTTTACATTTCATTGTGGTTTAGGGGTTATGGAACATTGCTAGATGTCTACCATAATCAGTGGGAGTTTGGATTATAAAGAATTATAACGAAACATATCAAAATCAGATATTGGGCCCACAGCTAGATCACAGTGAACCAAAATGGTCACACATAAAACCAAGCTCAAAGAGAGAGAGTAATACATATCATTAATCAGATTAATGATATTCGGACATAAACGGTTGCATCCGGATTAATGTATTGGTGAGAAATGATTATCCATGGATAGCTAGCACTAACCAAGGGTAATAAGGATTTATTAAATATTATTATTGAATTGGATTCAATGATGGGGGCAAAAGTGCATTGGTTTTATTCTAAAGGGTTAGAATATTCAATGGAATTAAAATTTGGTCTAATTATGAATTAACCATAAAACTAAGGACTTGACATAAATGTTTATTCTCAAGTTAATTTTAAATTGTTTGAGGCCTTCCCAAAACAATTTAAAATTACACTTTGTGTCCATGGTATATAAATTAAGTTTTATACCATTTTGATTGAATTGAATCAATAAAAGCAAAATCACTCTCTCATTTTCTCTCTCACTCTCTCGGCTCTCTCTTCCTTGACTTGTGTGGATCACATTTTGAGGTTCTTCAAGTTCACTTGAAGAACTAAGATTCCAAGAAAGAAGATTTAAGTGTTGAATAACAAAGGAGTAGGTAATATTCCATCCTTACCTTGAAATTTTTTGGGCTTATGTGTTATGTTTGTGTTCTACCTTGCATCCATCATCTTGTTCATCCATGTTACACCATTTCCATGTCCAAAATGCATGAATCCTAACAGCACTATCCAGAGAAAGTTGTCAGCTATGATGATTGGGTGGTTTGTGAACTTTTTTATTCTTTTCTTAAAATTTTTTATGATGCTACTAATACATTAAGTGGTATTTATTATCCGACTACTAATTTAGTGTTAGATATTTTACTTCAAATTGCTAAAACTTTTGCTAAATATAGATATAATAACGTTTTAAGGGAAATTGTTTTAAAGATGGAAGAAAAATATGAGAAATATTGGTTAGATATTCTATTCTTATATGGATTAGGCCTTGTTCTAGATCCTAGGTTTAAATTACACGTAGTTAACAGTATAATTACTGAGTTAGGCCAGCATTTAGGACATGATTATACATCTTATTTGACTAACTTTAAACAAAAATTGGATAGCCTTTTTTCTTTATATGAGAACAGGTACAATGGAAGTGGAAGTGGAATGTTCAGGAAAGACGATCAGGACCTTAATGCAACCTCTGTCAAGGATCGAGCAAGTGGACGTATATGGAACGTGGCAGAAGTAGCAGCTCCAGCTCGTACATACATGGACCAAATGAGCTGAATCGCTACCTACAAGTGGACCTGTCCTTTATGATGATGAAGCAGAAACATGACATGGATATTCTTCAATGGTGGAACCAATATGAAATTCGATTCCCCATTGTAGCCCAAATGGCATGTGACATTTTATCTGTGCTGGTTTCTACAATTGCATCCGAGTCAACATTTTCAACGAGTGGTCGGATTGTTGAAGACAGAAGATGTTCTTTAACCGATGAGATGATTGAAGTGATAACGTGTTTACGGGATTGGACTCACGCAGAAAGAAGACTACAACAGCACCTTGAAGATCCCGAACCACTCAAACTCTTTAGGAATACATATTTGAATGATGTAAATATTGTTGACGATGAAGATGAATAATTTAATAAAAAAAATTATTTAATTATTTATTTGTGAAGCGTGAATGTGTGAAATGTGAATATTACATTTATGTTAAAAATTAAAATTAACTATTATTTTATTATTTTTCAAAATTAATTAAATTTTTAGAAACTTACTAATCTACCCCTGAAAAATATTAAAAACCCCCTACAAAATTTCATTTTGCTCCTAAAATATAAAAAAAAATCAGGGGGGAAAAGAACTCTTCCAGGCCCATAGGACCGATCCGGGTCCTAATATTACTCATGGGCCTGGGACCGGCCCCAGGCCCATGAGCGATTGGTCCCATTTGGGACCAATCCCAAACGGGCCTAGGCCCGGGCCTGCTTGGGACTGGTCCTTGACCAGCTCTAAGTCGTAGGCGAAATTGGAGTGCAGTGATGGTGCATGCTTGGAGTGTGATTGAAACCGTCTCTGTAGTGGTTAGGAACTTAGGATTGTTAGACTTCTTATGGTTATGGTCCTACACTTTTAATATAATTACATTATAGTCCTACACTTTTATGCTAATGTGGATTATAATAAAAGAAATATATACGGTTGTGTCTCTTGAGCAATTGTCTTTGATGGAAAGACAACTGCATTTATAAAGGAGACTTTACAGGTCCCCATTTGATGTAATTTTCATTTTTGATTCCCAAAACCATCGCTCTAAAATTGCAGTCAGATACTGTATTCTGAAGAAGCAAGAAGACTAAACAACAATTGCTATGGCTGAAGGTTTGTAAATTATTTCCGCATATATTCAATGAGTATTTAGATGTTTATAATTGATTATATTATGAATTTTTATATGAATATTGGAATAAAAATGTATTTACAAGGATTTGTGAAATTGGAATTGATTTGAAGAGTGTGTTAAAATTGTTCCCAGATAGATCATTCAAGTAAAACTGAAACTCCAGCGTTTGCAAATTTCCAACTTTTCACATTTGCTTTTAACACTTTCTATAACATTTTCCATTACCTTAAATGTGTTTGGACCTGCAGAACAACCCAAATCGTTCCCATTTCCTTTGCTCATGCAAAGCACATCCTTTGTAATGGCTGCTTCAGGAATTCAACCGCGAAATGATGCAAAGAGGCGATAGCGAAAAAGGTCGGCAAAATTGTAATGCAGTGGTGGTGCGTTCGTGGAGTGCGACTGAAACGTGGAGAGCGTTTGGCTGTGCATTTTCTGTGCGGCAAAATTTGAGGAAAATGAATTTTGGGAGGCAACTTTGAATTTGGCAGAGTTCCAATTTTGCAAATCACATTTAATTGAATTTTTTTTTAAATTATTTTCTAGGTGTTGCGTCAGTCAGGATGTGTCAGTCCGGGCAGCCGTCGATAAATACAGCTGCAGGTAATATGGAAATCAAAATCGCTTAAAAAAAAAATAGAGGGAATTTAAAATTCGGCGGACATTTGTGCCCTTAAAATGTGACTTGAAATTACAAAAGTAGCCGTTTGAACATAAATTTGCAACTGAAAAAATGATGTGAAATTACAAAAAACTCAAAAGCATTTGACTGTTGGTTCAATTGAACTAGCCGTTGGCCAAGAAAGTATTTAAGCATGCATGCACCAGTAAGGTTATGAAAAATTGCATTGAGTAGGCAAAACAAACCATTTGCAAATTAGGCAACCTAATTCAAACACTCTATCACAAGATTCACAACATCCATCCATCCATCTATAATGTCTTATTCAACATGGATTGTAACCATTCCGAAGAGAAACAGTGGTAAAAGACTTCAAATAAAGTTGATGTTCATATTGTATTGCACCTGAAAAGCATATACATTTTAACGGCTTAATGTTTGGTGTAATTACAAATATTTCATACATATCTAGGCTGAGGGAACAAGTACCTCACAAAATCAAATGAAATCTGTTTGTGTTTACATAAACATCCTAGTTCATTATACTACAGCAAAACACTAGGGAATGCATAATTATCAGCTCAGCTTCGATACTCTTTGATTTTCTGTGGGACTACAGCATTTGCAAATTTCAAGAGCTGGTGGTACAAAAACAAACTAACAAAATACCTCCAGCAAAACCAAATCTTCAACAGTGTTCCACTATTTGACAGACGTATAGCCTATATTTCCATGCAAAAAAATCTGCACATATGATACATATCAAATTATAGGTTTTTCTTTTTTTTTTTCAATATATAAATATTTGAATTCATTTTTAGGTTAAATCTCTTACTTGGGACATAAAACATGGATAAACTCTCCAAGGGACCTTGCCCTTGCTTTTCCGTGTTTGCTGTGGATCAATGTTATTCTTTCTTCCAGTAGTTGTGGTTTTAGCAACCTTGGAGGAACCAATCTTCTTTTTCTTCTTATCTTAAGCATTCACATTTGAGTTTCCCCTTGTTGGATTGGACGTTGAAGCAACTGCAGCTAGCGAGTAATACTTGCATCCAGTTTATAAGCCATCAGTTCCCTCAATTAAGTAGATGAGTTTTGGATGGACGCTTGTGGGAATCCTAGAAACGAATCTGCAAATAATATCTACTGGGTTTGGGCCCGATACTTACAAAAAAGGTTACTGAGCAACATGCGTTATTTTAAACACAAAATAAATTTGTTCTGTCAGAACTCTTATACCCTTTACTAGGGGTAGCTGAATAAAGTTTAAAGAAGGCATGCAGGCCTAATATAAAGAAAAAAGAGTATTTCAACTGTATTTAAATTTTTAATATCATGAACAGAGAAGAAATCAGCCAGGCATCAATCTGTAGTCATCTAGACATATCGTATAAGCTCAGCACAGTGATAGTTCACTGCACCAGGAGAACATATAGATATGTAACACTATCGTAAGTACCTGCTTAATCATCATCTTCTACTCTGCCCGTGTCTAGTTTAAGCCAATTTATCAAACTTATCAATACATGACTGAGAAAAACAGATTAGAATTCCTAGACGAAGGTTGCTAAATTTGGCATTAGACAGCAAAAGTCTATTCACTTGTCTCACTAACTCTTTCTTTGATTGAGGACAGTAAAAGAGAAACCCAACCACTCGTGCACATCAATCCAAGACTTTAAATCTCTAATCTTTTCTTTAGGAAAAAAATTAACTACTTAGACAAGTCAAGCCAAATTACTGGGTCAAACTGAAATTTCAAATCTACAACAATGATGCAAATGGACAAAGTACTCACAAGGAAGACACTCAGATGAGTAAGGCAAACATCAAATCCAACCGCATAGCCACCTGCAGCAGAAAGCTGGGCAGTCATCGGCACAGGATCTGCACATTGTTTTCTTCATGGTCCTCCATTCAACAAAAAGTATAGAAGAAAAATATGACTAAATGAAATGGAAGACCAAAATGTATATGTAACATGATGGACATTGATATATAAGTTGGTGAAAATTATTTCAAAATAAATGTAACAATGTAATAAGTTAGAGAATATAAAATAAATTGATTAACAATTAATCTAAAACGTTTAAGCCAATACAAAACAAGCCTGAAAGTAGTATTTAAACTCTAAAATGAATCCTCACATGCAAGGCCAAATTTAATTAACAGACATCTCATGTAGATACAATGACACATGATTCACGTGATTAAACTTTCTTCTTCATTCATCTCAAGTAGGAAGGGATTTTGAAAGCTTAACTGCTTAGCTTGATTTCAAGTTGTACAGAAAAAAAGGGCTTTGTGCTTTTTAGCATGTTTTTGGATGCTATGGGCTGTTTTTGTATGGTTTTTGCTACCTCTAATTCTTTTGAACTCTTTGAGGACAACTGGTCCATTTTACCGAAGTAACAATTTGAAGTTTTTATATACATACCATAAACAAATGGAAATTCAAATACACAAAACATACATTTAAATCCAAAAACATATCTAACTTTAAAAAAAAAAAAAAAAATTAAGGGCCCAACCAGGTTCGAACCGGTGACCTCTTGATCTGCAGTCAAATGCTCTACCACTGAGCTATGGACCCATTTGCTATAAGCATTTCTAACTCTACGTTTTAAATTAATAATAGGAGAATTTTCAACACAAGAATACCGCATCGAAAACCAGTAATCCAAGAAGTTCAAGCTGACAGAAAAGACTCAGAAACAGTATTGAAGTCTAAGAAAAAACCAAGTCCAGATAAACATATTATTCGCAGTTTGGATTCAAATGGCAGGCAGAGGTTTGTGTTCAGGAGTTAACTTTATAAAATGGTCCAGTTCAATTTCCGAGCAACAAAAACCTAATCGCAGAAGAACAGATGTAGAAAACATAGAATAAAACATATAACATTAATGTTTCTACATACATAACACAAAGTCGCATACAAGCATCAATCGTAAATTTAAAAACGTTTTTACCAACTCTTGTTATGGAAAACAGCAGTTGTACTTAAAATTTCCCATTTTTAAGTGAATCATCACCAACAAAAACATTTCACCATTCAAAACAAACCATTCCACTATTCCAAGAGCATAATAAAATTTAAAAAGCTCTAATTTCCAAATTAAAGAAGAAAGGCAATTGATAACTTACCAAATTCATATGATGTCATATTAAAATAACCTTAATCTTAATGCTGTTTTTGGGGCTGCGACAGAGTAGAGTGATTCTGTTGGGCCATGTTGGTGCCTGGTTACAGCAATTGGCGGAATGGATGTTCCTTCTAAATCTCTAACGTTTCCACCACTCTTCTTGATCTAATCCGATTTTACTACGAGGGAAAACAAATAAATAAATAAAAAGGATAAAAGGACAGAAAGTCAAAAATAAAGCTGCAATAACTTCTTCTCCATCATAAACATGAATGATTGATGATATGAATGGAATTCATGTTACAAGTGTCATCGTTTTAATTTTATCTTCATGTGTGAAAAAATAAATGAGAAGATACCAACTTTAACAACGTTTACCTACCATGCTGCAAGCTTGATTTAAATTTACCAACATGTCAGAGCAAAAAAAGGCTTCACTTACAATTTATCGACATGCAAGCAATTCTTCAAAAGGAGAGATTTCGATTTTGAATCAGATGAAGTGTTCTTTATCAAAGCCTCTGCCTGTCCACTTGCTCAGCCCGACCAAGGAGATCAACCATAGATGCTTAGTGATATATAGTCAGATTCAAAACACTTCACAAGCATCATTTCTGAATCCCCATTTCACATCAACAAAGGCCTCCACCCTCAACAACATCATTTTTAAACCATCCTTTACAATTACATAAGGAAAAAATCTCACAAGGTCAGAAACCAACAAAGTTAGCACCTAATTTAAAGTGAAAAGAATAAATAAAGAATTTGGACGTAAACTAGACCACCCATCTCATGAAACAACCTAACAGCCTATTCAAGTTTTGAACTTTAACGCCATAGATCTTCCCCCACAACGGTATGCCATTTAAAAACTCACAACCACATTAAATGTCAACGTATTTATCATACATACCAAGAACTGAAGCACTACAAAAGCACTATATAACTGAAACCCACATTTCACAATCTGCCTAAACATAACCATTAGAAGTCACTAGCAACTCCACACACCTTAAGCTCACAGAGAAACCAACCTCATTGGCCCGAAACCCAAAACGGGCACATAAAACAAAACAAACTCAGACCATTTTTATACAGAAGACATAATACTTGTCCAAAAACCAAGTTTCATTCAGGCATTTGATCAAACATTAAACCAGCACTCAACATATCACCACAAGGCTCGAACATTTCACTATATTGTGCTGTAATAAGATATCTTTAAAATAGACCCAGTTTTGACAAAGCGAAAGTGAAGTGACTATGGCATGGTTAAGTTATTTAACATCACCAAAATGTTGGAAAAGAGAGACAATCTTGAAAGCAAAACCCAGTAAGTGTTGCAAAAACATAATGGGAAGTGATCCAAAAGGAAAATTTCTAAGATAACTTACAACACTGAACACATTCCTCTCGTTTTGTTTTGGTGGGCTTCTTGCTAAGCTTATGACCTAGCAATATATTACATCGCATAATCTAATCGTTACTTACAAACCTACAGTTTGCCCTAAACCTGAAGGCGACTACACATATAACATGTAAAGTTTCTTAAAAAATATTAAAATAAAATAAATACTAATGTTTTATCATTTTATGTATTGATATTAATATCTATGTATTGATATTGGTTTATCAATAATATTAGAATGAAATAGAATAATAATATAGAATAACATCTCCTATATTTAATAATCTCTTTAAAGTATGGTTAGTATTTTATTAC